>NC_080781.1:121096031-121398676 GCF_020826845.1 Diceros bicornis minor | reverse complement strand
TTCTGTGGGCTTCCAAGCTGGGTGGGCGTGGTAGCTGTGTCTGGTGAGCTCAGCTCTGGCTACTTTTCCACAAAGAACACTGCAGTCTAGTCTCTTGGATTAGGCTGGATCTTTGCTTTTAATTACAACAGCATACTGAGAATGGACAGGATTCTTACATTCATTCCTATGTTAATTCATACCATTCCTTTGGTTTCCTTCCTAGTTCTTTTCCCTAGAAGATCCTTTTGGAAATCCAAGTTTTCAGGATGGTACCTAGGATAATGAAGTCCAGAGAGTGGAAGTGGCTCATCTGTATTAGTACTATTGGTATTTGTGCCCATTGGTTTTTAACCACCCAACCTGGGCAAGGAAGCTAGGATCTATTGATGACTCCTGAAGGTGGATGCCGTAAGGCCTAATGGTGGAGAGTTCAGTCATGTTAATAACACTAATGTTAGCTACCATTTATTGAATGCTTACATGACGCCAGGCTGTCTGCTAATTTGATCTTTCCAACAACTCTGTGAAGTAGTGCCATTATTATCCACCTTGTTATCAATGGGGTAACTGACAGTGAAGGAGTGTAGGTGACTTACCCAAGTTCTTACAGCTAGTAAGCAACAGTCGTAGTGGTTGGTCAGACTTGGGGTCTGAGTCCTAGGTTGGTCTTTCTAACTTATGTAACAGCTTCATCCCCTTTTCTGCAAAATTGTATGATAAAGCCCCTAGCTCACAAAATGGCGATGAAGGTGGAATTAGAGAACATCTGCAAAGTGTCTCACGGGGCCTGGCATGTAGTAAGTGCTTAGTAAATGGTAGCTGCTCTTACTGGGAACCTGATCCCCAGGTTTGGCGACCTAGTGCTGAAATTGTCTCTATGGTGGACCATGTGCACGTTTCACTGAGCTGCCAGAATGCACATTTGTTTGTATCTCCCTCATTTGATCGAGCAGTGTGCATGCTCCTGTGCCAACACTGGAATGTGTGCCAATTCTATTAGCTTGGGTAAATTGGGCAGGGAGCTCTTGACAATTTAAGGCATTCATGTAATATTCCTATTGGAATTTGTTGCGTGTTTGCAAATTGGTCCTATGGGAACATCGTTTTTTCAGAAATCCAATGGTTGATACAAGACACTGGGCTCTAAAGTGCATTTGGTGATTCAGATTGCAGGCAAGAAAATGTCCCTTGCAATGAGACATAAACGCCTTTCCATATAACGAGTTTGGTTACTCTGATGGACAGCTCCTGGCCCCCAGAGTATTAAGGCCTATGTCTCACTCCATCATGAAAAACCTGTTATGTGGCATATGGCACTTGTCGCCGGATCCACCACTACAATGGGGAGATAATGCAACATCTAGAACATGGAAAACTGAATGAAGACTCACAATCATACTTTTTCCTCCAGCATTGAGATTTCACTTGATGGAAAACATGGGAATGAAACACGTGATTTCTCTGCAGAGCAGAGTGAATCACTAAAACATTCTGTTGCTGACCTCCTCTTCCTCCTCATTTCCTCCTCCTGACTAGTCTCTCCTTCATGTCAGATGCGGCTTCCTAAAACACTTCATTTACCAAGTCACTCTTCTGTTCTATACCTCTTAGTGGCTCCCTGTTGCCTCTAGCACCAAGTCCAAACACCTCAGCCTGTCTCTTTTTCACAACTGCACTACCCACCTAACCAACTAATTCATTAATTCATTCAGACATATTTCTGGTATACCTACTATGCACCAGGCACTGGGCTAGGTGCTGGGGACATGCCTGTGAACCAGTGAGATGTCCTCACAGACCTGCTGCTCTAATCAAGCTTTTCTGCCTCTGGTCCTTCACCCAGTATGTGCCATTCTGCTGCTGCATCTGTACACACTCCTGGTCCTCTGTGGAAATGTCTGCCCTTCTCCTCTCTGCCAATATATGCTTCTCACCACCTCTAAAACCTCTATTAAAATGCAAGCTTACCACATATGCCCCACTCCTAGAAGTAGTAAGCAGGAGCCCAGGAGGGCCTGCCTTGCACAGAAGGCTAGAAGATCTGTAGTCAGAAACCATCTGTCTAAAGCCTTTGTGTGCAAGTAAAAGGAAAAAGCTTCCAAAGACTTGACATGTGCTGATTGATTTCATAAAGGGTCATGAAGTAGGCATGAGAAACACAGTTTCAGGCTAGCACATTCCCTGAAGGTGATAGACAGAAAATACAGCAAAACTTTTGTTATCATGGATTTTGTGTGTGTCCTGGGGGTGGTGGGGGGATATTTGGGTTAGATTGATTAACCGAAATTTTGGCCGTCTTTGGTATGCTATGTTAGTGACATGAATTGTTTAGAATAAGTGGCTAGGACTTATTAATGTAATCACATTTAGACTCAGTGATTGAAATGTAAATCTGAAATGAAAACAGCAGCCTATGACATTCATTCAGCTAATTATGTATTGAGTAGCTAGTATATGTCGGCTAAGCCTGCCCCTAACATATGTGGGGCCCAGGGCAAATGTACAAAGGGAGTCCCACATACCATATGGCTAAAGATTTACAAGTTGTAAATTAAGCTAACACTGTTTAATAAAACGTGTCTGTCCTCCTACCTTGACAAATAAAGCGTATCTTCATTATGATCTGGAAGCTCAAATACAAGTTTAAAATTCTTGCGTCCTTCAGCATTTCTTGCCAATCATGACAGCACAGAAGGCTCAGTTGTAGGCCTCCAGCCCCCAGCCTGAACTCCTGTCCCCCTTCTCTTCCACCCCATCTCTGTCTCATACCACAAGGGGCCTCACACATGCGGTGGACTCCCTAGCCCTCCTGTCCAAGGGTTTTGCACAATGGTGGTGTGTTCTACCCCTAAGAGGATGGACAGGGGACAGAGGCCTGCGCAGGCTCTGGAAGCAGGCACCAGACTATTTAGGCAGGAAATTCCTGGGCACTGGGAATCCATAGTATGGACTAGAAGAGAAGAACATGGACTCTGGTTGGGCTTGTTCCTTTGGTCCAGTGGATTCCTGCTCCTGGGAGGTTCAGCCAGAGGAGGGCCAGAGTGAGGTTTCTAAAGTATGGGGCCAGGTATCTGCCATGTACTGGGGATAAGATGATTAAAATATGCTCCCTCCCCTCCAGGAACTTACAACCTGGTGAAACAGACGTACAAGTACATAGCCCACTCTAATGTAGGGGGATAAATAAATGCTCTCTTTGCTGAAACCCAGAACACAGAAAAGGATACAGTAGGAGATGATGGATCTGAGGGATGGCAAATAGAGGAAGAAGAGCCAGAGGAGGAGGTATCAAATGCCATGCCTTTTGTTCCATCTATTTTTTTAATGTTTAATTTTTTGTTCATTGAGGTGCAATTAACATTCATTCAGGTGCACAAATTCCACCTTACAGCTCCATGAGTTGTTCCAGTTCCAGCAAATCACAGGCTCTCTTGCCCTGCCCTTCATCAGTCAACATCCCCTGCCCAAAGGTAACCACTATTCTGACCTCCGTCTCTGTAAATTAGTTCTGCCTCTCTTTGAACCTCATATGAATGCAATCATACAATATCTATCTTTGTCTAGTTTCTTTCACTCAACAGTATGTCTGTGAAATCCATCCATGTTGTTTTGTGCAGCTGTAATTTGTTTTTCACTGCTGTGTAGCATTTCATGTTATTACAATATGACATTTTATTTATCCATTTTACTGTTGATGGACATTTGGGTTGTTTTCAGTTTGGGGCTGTTATGAACAGTGCTGCTATAAACTTTCTAGTTCATGTATTTTGGTGAACACTTATATCATTCTTTATTTTTTTTTATTTTGAAATAATTTCAGACTTAAATGCAAAAATATTTCAAAGAATTCCTGTATATTCCTCACTCAGACTTCATTCATTCAAAAATAGCTATATAATATTCCATTATGAATACATAAAAAATTACCACTAATTTCCCCCAGACACTTAAAGCTTTTTAATTTCTTTTCTGTTTTTTGTTACAGAAATTTAAGCGAAATATATACTTAGCCTGTGATCTATATTTATTCTTCAAATTAAAAAATGCAGTCATACTTCAGATTTACATTTTATCAGTGCCTTTTTAAGTCTGTGGTCCGTAATTTCAATTGCTTGATTGTTTTTCAGAAAGAGCTGTAGCTCCTTACATTTCTAATCAAATTTTCTTATTTAAATTCCTTTCATTCCTCTTGGATTTGTAAAGACAGTCTGCCTTCTGCCCCTTTGAAACGTAAGAGAAAGTATCTGATTTCTCCCAAGCCTGCTTCTGCTCAGCTAGAGCTGTGAGAGGCAGCAGGGGTTTGGGCCTTCATGAGCCCAAAGTAAGCTGACAGCAGGACTGACAGTCTGGCTGTAAGACTTACAGCCTGTGCTCAGTAAAAGGCTGTGTTTATAAATATCCATTGGTGAGTGATCAACCAACACACACGAACACATATACACACACATATACACGTGTGCACACATGTACTCAGAGAGACTGAACCTGAACTTATGAGGCCTCCAATGGAGGCGTATCTTTGCTTCAGGTAGCTTTAATGCCAAAATGGATTATCCACAGAAGCTTAATCAGAAAATTCAACTAATGGCAGGTCATTTAACTGAGGGGTTCCTGTCTATAAGTTTTGTGTACTTCCCATGCTCGCCCTTCCTACCCCAACCCTATATTGTCATACTCAGTGTGCACAGTGGAAGTTTGCTCTATTTCCCAGAAGACAACGAGATACGCAGTTAATGCTTTGGGCCTTTGATGCTCCTCACAGTTGCATGTCACCAGAACAGGGTTATCCCATAGGATATCTTCTTCGGAATCATATGATTATCTCACTGAAAACCTACTCATTTCTGGCCTGTTTTTTGTTAACTGCCCCCTAACACAATTGGTGCTGAAAACACAGTAGACTTCACTTCACACTTCTTGCTTGATGGAAGCAAAATGTCTAGGCAAAGGAGAAGACAGAATAGACAGTCAATCCTTTGGAAATCCCTTCTACTCTGTTATTCTAAGATTTCCTCATTGTTTGTGAATCCAACAGCACCCTCAGCTTTTTGTACATTTAATCCGTATGTTTCTGGTGCGTGTATGTTTAAATCACTAAAAGGCAGATTTAGAAAAGCAACTCATTGTGAAAGATCCCTTAGGATCCATCTTATTTAACTACGAACCAGATGTCTCATTTTCCCAGTAGGAAATAGACTTTGAACTTGGAAAGTTCACATTCTGTTTTCTACTCATCTCAACACAGTGAGAGGATTTTCAAATTGGTCGTGTGAGCCTCTTCTATCCCAGAGCAATGGAGCATGGTTTGCATTGTGTGGGCTGTCACTGGAGTTGGGCTGTGAGTCAGGAAATCTGTGTTCTGCTTCAAATTCCGCTCCACATTCAGGATGACCTCTGGGAAGTCACACCTTTTGGGGGCCTTTGTTTCACCATCAGTAGAGAAGCATGTCTTGACTACAATGTCAGATGGTAGAAAAGAGATGCACAAAATGTTTTGAGCTTGCTCAGGGAAAGATAATCACATAACCCCAAAGTGGCATGCCATCACAGTAATTAAATTTTTTAATTCTGTAAAGTGAATCAGGCCCTGTGAGACTGAACCTACTTAAATTTGATTGTGTCCCATGCATTCATATAGACTCCTATGGTGTTAGAAGGATCTTTAGAGAGACCATCGATCCCAACTGCCCATCTGGCCAGTAAGCTTTTCAGTAGCATCCTAACAGATAGACACGTGGCGTCTGCTTGAATACTACCTGCCCAGAGAGTTTACCACTGCCTGAACAGCACTTTTCTTTGTCTAACCACTTTCATCATTAGCAATGTCTTTCTTACATTAATCTGGGATTCACGTCTGTGTAACTTCTGCCTGCTGCTCCTAATTCTTTCCCCTGGAGTCACGAAGATCAAGTTTGTGCTTTCTTCCACAGGATGGCTGTTCAGATAGTTGAAGATAGCTTTCACCATGTCTCTCCTTCTCCAGAGAAAAGTTATTTTCCTTAGCATCAAATTCTACCCTTGTCCCGGAAACTCTTGCTGAGATGATAATGGTAAGACTCCAGGGACCATGGGCATACTCCCTGATATCCCCCAAGAGGAGCTCAGGAATCTCATCCAAACAATACCACATATACAGGCCTGAGCCAAGGGGACCAGAAGGTGGGACGCCCACAGACCCTCCTTCAGCTCTCCCTCGTGTACCCTGAAGGGCCAGGAGGGTTTTGTTTTGACAACTTGCCTTCTTTGGGAACTCTGTGGATTCTTGGGAGGTCTTGAAATTCTTCTGAGGAAAAATTAATAAAGACAGATATTAAACAAAAGCTAAATTGATAACCAAATGATGGCCAATCTCTTTTATGCAAATGAAGGGATAGATAGTTTTTGAGCACCTGCAAGCCTCAACATTTTGTAAGTGAAGACACCGAGGCAGAGAGGTCAAGTGACTTTCCCCAAGTCTTGGGGAAGAACTTGGAATCCGTCTGTTTGCCAGGCCCCCATCTGTTCCACTAGGCCAAGCTGCCTCCCCTTTTACATAGCTAAAATGTGTGTGAGCCCTCTTCTGTGAGAGGTCAGGAAATGCCTCTTCTTAATTCTGTCCTCCTCCTTTCTCTAGGTGATCCGAGGTTGCTTTGCTCTGTAGAAGCACTGGATGCATCTTCACTTTCTGGAACCTTGTGGCAGACTCCTGGATCCCTCCAGTAACCTGCACTTGCCTCCTCCCCAATGGTTCTGCTGAGATAGGAGATGTAAGCAAAGGCGGGTAAGCTTTGCTTACATCCTTGACCAAAGCAAACAAACTCATAGGGACCAGAATCTCTTGGGAGGGCATGAGTATCAACCAAAACTTTAAAAATCATTGATGAGGTCCATAGCTCACATAGGTCCTTGCACCCAGAAGGGCCCAGCACTAGCTTTAATACTCCACTATCACCACTTTAAAATTCTTTAAAATTTTTTGAATAAAGGACTCCACATTCTTACTTTGCATAATACCCACAAATTATGTAGCCAGTCCTGATAAGGCCAGTGCTACACTTACACTTGGACAAGAAGGGCCTCTGCCCTAGGCCTTATACTTTAAAAGGCCCCACCTGTCCATTGGTGTGCTGGTAAATGTTGAGAAAATGGCTGTCTAGGGGGGTGGGTGGCGTAAGGGAAAGCCTTGGTTTGTAGCATTTGTTGATTTCCATGTTGTAAACAGTCCCACCACAGCTGATTTCAGGCTACCAATGTGATGTCACCAAACCCACAGTTGGGAAGAGATGCCCCCAATTGGTTCTCACAAGCCTGTATGAGCCGGTTCTAGTATACTGCTGTGACATATCTCAAATGCCAAATGAATGAATGAATGAGTGAATGAATGAGCGAATATAAGAACACATGGGTGCTTCTGTAACTCAGGACCCCTAATTCTGAACATCTATTCTCACAAATAACTCTATGCGTATTCCAGAGAAAACACCTCATATCTCTTGGCCTATTTCCTGCTCCACCAACAATAACAACAGCAAAACATGTCTGAATATCATGAAGATTTCTGGGTTGTGTGGCTGCTGATGTCAGAGATGGGCACTACTTTGGAGTACAGAAAGGATTTGAGTGCTAAGGTTAAAAAAAAGACAAATTAATTTATCAAATCCTTATTGTCTGATAGCATAAATGCAATAGATTCTTGCATAACAAATTGTTTCCCAGTAGTCCCTTTCCTTGCTTTCAATTTGTGGTTCTGAAGGTATTCACAAATTAGCATTGAATTTACAACGGTTGTACTTGGTGGCTGAGGAACATTTCACAATGTTAAACAATTCATATCACTCAAATTGTGGATACGTAGGTCTAAGTGCAACATGTGTAGCATGATTACGATGGACATTAGATGCTAGAATTTCAAATAGTTTTATTTTTATAAACGTGTAATAAGATTGAATCAATGATAATTGAGCTCTAGCAAAATAATTTTAATTTAAAAATTTGATATTTATCATTTATAGTTTGTCTTTTATTTTTTACTTTGAATATTTGAGAAGAAAAATAACTTTTTTGAAAACATGAAATATTTTAAGGAATTTTTACATTTACTTTATGGTTTTTTGTGTTTTTTTTTGTGAGGAAGATCAGCCCTGTGCTAACATCTGCCAATCCTCTTCTTCTTCTTCTTTTTTTTTTTTTGCTGAGGAAGACTGGACCTGGGCTAACATACGTGCCCATCTTCCTCCAGTTTATATGGGATGCTGCCACAGCATGGCTTGCCAAGTGGTGTGTCACTGAGTGCCCGGGATCTGAACTGGCGAACCCTAGGCCGCCACAGCAGAGGACGCGCACCCAACCACTTGTGCCACCAGGCCGGCCCCTACTTTATGTTTTTTATGAAATATGTTTAAATTTTATACATTTAATACAATTACATTTTATTTTTAATCCTTTGTAAGGGGTTGGAGAACTACGACCCACACGTGAGCTGCCTGCTTTTATAAATAAAGTTTTATTAGAACACAGCCACACCCATTTTTTAACATATTGTCTAGCAGAGCTTTGGGCTACAATGTCAGTTGAATAGTTAAGACAGAGACCTCATGGTCTGCAAAGCCTCAAATTTTTACTCTCTGGCCCTTAAGAGAAAAATTTTGCTGGCCCCTGCTTTAGATCATAACTGACAATTCCACAAGTTATGTGAAAAATCTTGATTATAATAACATATAATACAAACAGTGATTTTGCTGTAATGAAGGCAAAAAAAATAAATTTTATGGAATAAATACAAGATAATTCCCAAATTATGTATGTCCTTAAGTTATTACTCACCCAAATATTGTTGGCCCATCAAAAGAACATCCAGACATGCACAATCATAATTAAATTCAGTCCTCTTTGATATTGTGCTGACTTTCAAAAGTATAAAAACCATCACTTTATACATATTCATTGATTTTGTTGTTATAAGGTATAGTTGTCAAAGTAGCGGATAGAACATATTTTAATCGTTTGTTGCTTTGACTTATAATTTTTAATTATTAGGCATGTGGTATACGGGCCTCTGTTTGTATTGTTGCTCTGGGCCCATCAAATGTTAGGGGCGCATGGAGAGGCTTGGTAAATATGTCAACAATTAGGTGTCAGGAGCCATTTTTCAGTCTACTGGGGCCTGTGCTCTGTGCAAAGCTTCTGAGAGATTCTGCCAATGCCTAAGGAGTACGGTGAAGCCCACCTGTCTGCAGCCACCACTGAGAGGGCGCCGAGAGAGAATGCAGTAGAGCACCTGCTATGGACTGAATTGTGCCCCCTCAAAATTCATATATTGAAGCCCTGACCACCAATGTGACTGTATTTGGAGATAGGACTTTTAGGAGGTAATGAAGTTAAGTGAGGTCATAAGGGTGGGGCCCTAATCCTATAGGACTATGGCCTTATAAGAAGAGCTCTCTTTCTCTCTCTCTCTCCTTCCCTCCCTCCCTCCCATATGAGGACACAGTGAGAAGGCAGCCATCTGCAAGATGGGAAGAGCACTCTCACCAGAAACCAACCGTGCTGGAACCTTCATCTTGAACTTTCCAGCCTCCAGAACTGTGAGAAAATAAATGTCTGTTATTTAAGCCACCCAGTCTATGATTTTTTGTTACGGCAGCTGGAGCAGACCAAGACAGCACTTCTGTGAGTTCCAGGCTGAGGCGTATGCACGTGTGCACATACACACACATTCCCAAAGCTGAGCCACCAGAGGAAGGTGGTGCGGAGTGGAGGAGCAGGCCTGAGGAGGAAGAACCTGTGCAGCACAGTCATTAGTGTGTTTGGTGATGGGCACGGTTGTGACGAGAGGTGGGAGGGAGAGAGGCTGACACTGGGCCTCTGCTACTGCTAGCCTTTGTCTTGTTTCCTCTCTAGTTCTCCTTCTTACTGGCAATGTGTGTGGCCTCCAAAGTGAGGTATAGATGGTGGCCTTAGTCTATTGATTGTCCCACAGCCCAAGAAATAAATGATACTGTATGTTGCTAACTCCCTTTTCCCATCTCCACTCCATCCATCCCGGAAGCCTTAGTGCAGATATTTGGGTGGAGAGAGGAAACCTGAATTCCTCTACAGCAAACTTCTTGACCAGAAGATGAAGAAAGAATCCTTGCAGGAGCCCAGATCCAGCTTTTCCTTATGGGACAATGGCTGGGAAGAAATGATAGATGGGTCTACAGGAGCAAACACAGCTGCTTCTCATTAGTCCCCTTCAGACTGTTGGAGGCTCCTAGCTTGCAATCAGGGCTTGTCTACCCAGCAACCATTTGCTGCCTGGAAGCAAGCAAGATGAATATGTTTGATTCTTTTCAAAGTAGTAGAGAAGAATAGTGATGGAGCTTATGCAGATACCATGGTGTGGTGAGAAGAAACTGGGTGAGAATCTAGGTGGGGAGATCTTGGTTCATCAACAGGAAAAGGTTGCACCAAAGGTGTGGCTGGGGGCAGCACAGGGAGCTGTTGCTTTCTTTGAGTACAGTCTCTCAAAGGGGCATCTTTCCAACCATATGTTGACCTGTCTGCAGTTAAAACTATGAGAAAAAGACTAGAGTAATCAGTGTGAAAGCAAGACCATGATACCCATAAGAGAGAGCAGTCAGTAATCACAATGAAGAGTGAGATACCACTTAACAAGCATTAGGATGGATACTATTTCAAAAATAAAATAAAATGAAAATAACAAGTGTTGGCGAGGATGTGGAAAAATTGTACTGCTGGCAGGAATGTAAACTGGTGCAGCTGCTCTGGAAAACAGAATGGTAGTTCCTCAAAAAATTAAAGTTAGAATTACCATATGATCCAACAGTTCCACTTCTGGGTATGCATCTAAAAGAATTGACAGCTGGGACTCAAAAGATACAGATATTTGTACAGCCATGTTCATAGCAGCATTACTCAAAATAGTCAAAAGGTGGAAGCAACCCAAGTATCCATCCATGGATGAATGCATAAGCAAAATGGGGTATATACATACAATGGAATGTTATCCAGCCTTCAAAAGGAAGGAAATTCTGATCCATGCTATAGTAAGGATAAACCTTGAGGACATTATGCTAAGTAAAATAAGCTAGTCACAAAAGGACAAATACTGTGTGATTCCACTTATATGAGGTACCTAGAGTAGTGAAATTCATAGAGACAGAAAGTAGAATGGTGGTTGCCAGGGGCTGGGGGGTAAGGGGAATGGGGAGTTATTGTTAATGGGTACAGAGTCTCCATTTTGCAAGATGGAAACTCTTTTGTGAGTGGATGGTAGTGATGGTTACACAACAATGTGAATGTACTTAATGCCACTGAACTGTACACCTAAAAGTGATTAAATGGTAAATTTTATGTTATGTGTATTCTACCACAACTTTTAAAAATTAAAGGAAAAAAGAGAGGGCAGGCAGAAGAAAGTGCCTTTTTCACATGCCATGCCATCCCTCAGCTGGCTTCTCTTGATGTTAGAACCTGCTGAAATCTCTGAGTTGGACCTTGATTACAGTTACCTGTGGACCCTTTAAAAATAACAATGATTATTAAATCAGAATCTCTGGAGTTGGATCTCTGGGCATTGATATTTAAAAAAATTGCCTAGGTGATTCTCCCATGCAGCCAGGGTGGAAAACCACTGTCTTAGATACCCACTGAGGACCCCTGCAACTCAGATTTCTAGGAGATTTTTTTTTGTGGTAAGATATACACAACATAAAGTTTACCAATTAAACCATTTTAAAGTGTACAATTCAATGGCACATTTGCAAAAGTACATTTGCCATGCATGGAACCATCACCAGTATCTAGTTCTAGAACTTTTCCATCATCAGACATCTATTAGAAGTCACTCCCCAATCACCCCTCCGCCCAGTCCCTGGCAACTACCATTCTACTTTCTGTCTCTATCCAATGTGCCTATGCTAGATATTTCATATATGTGGAATCATATAATATCTGCCCTTTTGTGTGTGGCTTATTTCACTCAGCATAATGTTTCCAAGGTTCATCCATGCTGTAGCATGTATCAGTACTTTATTCTTTTTTATGGCAGAATAATATTCCATCGTATGGATATACCACATTTGGTTTATCCATCCATCTGTTGATGGACACTTGGGTTGCTTCCACCTTTTGGCTATTGTGAATAATGCAATAATGAACATGGGCATACAAGTATCTGTTCGAGTCTCTGCTTTCAATTCTCTTGGGTATATACCTCAGAGTGGAATTGCTGGCTCACATAGTAACTCTATGTTAAACCTTTTGAGGAACCACCGTGCTGTTTTTCACAGAGGTTGCACCATTTGACATTCTCACGGGCAATGTACAAGGGGTCTAGGAGATGGCTTTGATTAGTCCCGGAGGGAGAGACGACACTACCAAGGTCACCTGTGCATAGGGAAGGCACTGGCTGGTACTTATTTTTGAGCCAGTTCCCCTTGTGCTAAAAAACAAATTCTTTTTTTTTTTTAACCAAGTCTTACCATAGCAGCTCCACCTTGCAAGCCTTTCAATCCCTAAAAGATTTTGGAGGAACCTCATGGCACTGAGAAAGCTGCACTGCGCCTTCCAGGGCCATGTCATATAACTCCACTTGCCCTGCTTGTTAGACTTGGACTCAAGGAAAGGGCGGGTGCTGCTGTGGTGTTCATCCTTTTGCCTAGCTTCCCTTTGGCTCTGGCACCATGAGCATCTGAGTGAGCAGTCTCCCAAGGCCTGGAGCAAAGCCTTCCCAGCCAAGTGCAGCCAGGCAGCCCGAGAGGACACCTCCTCCTGCCTTCTGGCCTCTTAATATCCTTTGCATTAAAATACACATTTTGGCTTTGCCTTTGAATCAGTTCTCAGGGGAGCAATAAAAGATGAGCCATTAACATGTGGCCCATGGAGATGTAGTGGATTGAAAAATGACTACAGTTCATTCAATTCAGGCCCTTTCGGCTCTTTCCCCACACACCAGCACTGCCTGCAGTGATGTGTGTCCTAGTTTTTGCTCTGCCACTAACTGGAGGTGCAGTTTCAGCAAATCCCTTCCCTTCTCTTGATCTCAGTTTCCCTATCTACTAACCGAGCAGGGGATCTCCAAAGAGCCCTTCCAACTCTAAATATTCTATGATTAGCATTCAGACAGAGTCTGGCTCTGACAAATACACTGGGCATCCGCTCTGTGCAACAGAATGGTAAGCAATACTTAGGAAGATATTTTCTTTCCCTGGTGAAACGGTATGAAATAATTTTTTTTTTATTGTGATACCAGTCACAAATCCTCCAAAATGGAGCTCCACCCTTGGATATGTTGTGGGATAAGGTTTTATTTGCAGAATTTGAGTGTGACCTTTTCTGAGGCAGAACACTGTGTTGGGAGGGGGGCGGGGGGAGGGTGGGAGGGTGGGAAATGGGGGTGGGAAATGCTGGATTGTGATTAACCAGATAATGAACCCCGTCTGCTTTTAATCAGCCCCTTCCTGTTCTCCCAGACCTCTAAACTTTTAATATTAATGGAAACAGATTTGAATTCTGGAAAGAGCTATTCTGGAAAATAATTGGATATTTACTAGGTGAAAAGTGAAATTGCACAGGCATTTCATAGGGTTTGGTGTTTGACAGGTGCCATTTTTCTTTCCAGTGTGTTGCATACCTCTGTTTTATAAACCAATATGGATAGTGGCATAAAAAGATTACAGGTTTACATGGTGGTTCGGCCTGGGAATGTGTTCAGGGGAGTGGGGGGAGTTGGTGGGCAGGGAGAGAGAACTTCAACTGGGGACAAGGCTGAAATGCTTGCATTAGTAGGGCAGAATTATCTGAAGGCAAAGAACGATATGTCTTTGAAAGAAATAGAGCCACGTTCATGAATGGAGATTGCACCCAGAGAAAGAGAGAGATGTTACTTAGGGAACTTATCTATGGAAGTCTGACTCCATCCAGGAAGGTAACGTCTCCCTTGGCTTCAAAAAGGACTTTGCAGTTGGAGGAGGTAGGGAGGCGCTGGAAGGGAGTGTGGAGCTTTTATTAAAATAAAATGCAGGGTTGGAGGCGAGCAGAACAAGCGGTAGGCAGATCTGCTAGGAAGGAAGAAGGAGGGCTGCCCCAGCGGGTTGACTCCGGCTTCTTGGGCTCTTTCCCTTGAGGGCCTCTCCAGTTGTTACTGCTGTGAGCATCACAACCCCAACGTGTTCCTCCTTGAACTGTCTGGCCCTAGTGTGGACAGAGCACTCCTTTGGGGGAATTCCTCTAGATAGAGTTGAAACAGGCAGATGGTTTTAAAAATTATTTTTCTCTACGTGAAAGAGAGAACCAAAAGAAATGCTTTACACAGAATACAAGCAGTCCTCAAAACAGGCTTCCCAAGGAGATATTTTCCTGATGCTGCCATAATTCACTTGTAGTCCCAGACAACTGCTCTAATTTCACCAGAAGCTTAGCTGTTTTTTGGCCCTACTAGCTCCCTATTAGTCGCCACGCAGTGGTCGCCATCTTATTTCCCACCTGGAGGGTGTGAGCACCCCGTCATCTTTTCCTTTCTAGAACAAAAGTGGAAGAGCTCATTTTCACTGGTCCTATTTTTTGTCTCCCTCAAATTGCTGGTTCTGGTTTTCAAGCTGAAGGATGCTCTAGTTTACCATTGATTGGCAGGATGAGGTATGTCTTTCATCTGTGAGGCGATGTTGGTCACGGGTGAGGCTGGGCAGCAAAGTTTGGACTGCTCAGTGCAAATTGAGCCATTGCTGGGAGAACATTGGAGCCCCACACCTGTTGATGAAGTAGCATATTTAGGTTTTAAGACACAGAATTACTTTGCAGGACTTTATTCATGTCCTTTAGGGAGGACACTCTAGGAGCGTTAGGAAAGTATCTCAATCATATAAAAAGCTTTCTTCTTGGGGCTGGCCCTGTGGCATAGGGGTTAAGTTCGGTGTGCTCTGCTTCGGTGGCCTGGTTTGCAGGTTTGGATCCCGGGCGTGGACCTACACACCGCTCATCAAGCCATGCTGTGGTAGTGTCCCACATACAAAATAGAGGGAGATTGGCACAGATGTTAGCTCAGGGCAAATCTTCCTCAGCAAAAAAAAAAAAAAAAAGACTTTCTTCTATGAAGGAGCCTGAGATGGCCACATGTACTATTCAGCCTTTTAAAGCTTTTTTAGGTGGTTACTCGGGCCAGAAGATTAAATGTTTTAGCTTCTGCAAATTCATGAAGAATATGGTACACTTTAGCTTATCCTGAAAATTAGGCCTTTTAGACCAACATTCTTGCAAAAGAGGAAATTGAGTCCAATACAGGGGAAGGAACTTGTCAAAGTCACTCAGTAAATCACTAACAGAGCCAGGACTAGCCTCCAAGCTACCTGAGTGCCAGGGCAGTGCACTGCCAGGTAAAGAAATTTGGGGAACCAAATTAAGGCAAAAGAATTAAGCTACCTGGCTCTCACAGAGATCAAACCCAGGATGAAGGACATTTCGATATTGCTTTCTAATCCAAGGTTCTAAAGGGCCCCAACTGGTACAGGAATCCTGAGCAAGAAAAGATCTCTTCATTTCCACCAGGTTCAGTCCCATCACTTGGTCTCCCAGGTTATAGCTAAAAGCTAGCCCCTAGTGGAAAATTCCTATTACTTTCTTTCTCAATTATTGCTTCCACACCTCTAAACTTAAACTGGGCACTGTATTCATTCTATAAGATTCACACAAGGTGTGTCTGGAGTGAATCGGGTGGGGGAAGAAAAGGAGAGGGAAGACAGGGGAGAATGGGTTTCCTTGAATCCATGGGCCAAGCTCAGCCCAAGCATATGCAGTCTGTTGGGCTATATCTCCTGAGGAGAGCTCATCTTCAACAGACTATCCAGAGAGACCTGCGGTTGACCAGATACCCTCCAAGGACCACCTCCCCTAGTCTGCAACTTTCTTGCTCTGCAAAAACGCAGCTGAAGAAACCACTGCCCATTTTATAGTTTGAATAAGACAGTTTATCTATGTGCCAGGGATTCACTTAGTGGAACATTTATGGCAATTTTTTTTATTGAGGTGAAATTCACATAACATAAAATTAACCATGTTAAAGTGAACAATTCAGTGGCATTTAGTACATTCATGATGTTGTGTATGCACCACCTCCTGAAAATTAATAAAGAGAAACCACATTTAAAATGGAGTTGGGGGCCAGCCCCGTGGCTTAGCGGTTAAGTGCGCACGCTCCGCTGCTGGCGGCCCGGGTTCAGATCCCGGGCGTGCACTGATGCACCGCTTCTCCAGCCATGCTGAGGTGTCGTCCCACATACAGCAACTAGAAGGATGTGCAGCTAGGACATACAACTATCTACTGGGGGGCTTTGGGGAAAAAAATGGAAAAAAAGGAGGAGGATTGGCAATAGATGTTAGCTCAGGGCTGGTCTTCCTCAGCAAAAAAGAGGAGGATTGGCATGGATGTTAGCTCAGGGCTGAACTTCCTCACAAAAATAAATAAAATAAAATAAATAAATAAATAAAATAAAATGGAGTTGGGAGTCCAGAAGAGAGAACCCTCAAGCACTTGCCACTTAATGCATACTACAGACCCCAACAGGAAGAGACACACCTTCCATCCTGGACAGGAAGTGATACTACTTACTATCCCAGCAGAAGGAAGGAAGGAAGAAATTCCTCCTTGCCCAGCAACAGCTCACCCAATGAGAGACTGCCATAACTCAGCCAATGAAAAACCACTATACTTGAAACTCCCAGTTTCCTCCAATGGACTCTTCATTTATAACAGCCCCTCCTAAATTTATAAAAGAACATTCATCCATTTTGTTTCTCCAGACATGCCTGTGGTGGGACATGTCCTTAATTGCAATTCTTTGCTGTTCCCAAATAAACCAGTTTTGCTGGTAAAACAACTGTTTATTTGTTTTAGGTCAACAACCTCTATCTAGTTACAACACATTTTCATTACCCCAAAAGGAAGCCCCATACCCATTAAGCAATAGCTCCTCATTCCCCACTTTCCCCAGCCCCTGCCAACCACCAATCTTCCTTCTGTCTCTATTGATTTACCTACTCTGGATATTTCATATAAATGGAATCATACAATATGTGACCTTTGGTATCTGACTTCTTTTACTTAGCATTTTGTCTTCAAGGTTCATGTAAGTTGTGGCATGTATCAATAGTTCATTCCTTTTTGTGGCTGAATAATATTTAATTGTCTAGGTATACCACAATTTGTTTATCTAGTTGTCCATCAATGGGCCTTTGGGCCATTTCCACCTTTCGGCTGTTGTAAATAGCACTACATATGAATGTGTATGTACATGTACTTGTTTAAGTAGCTGTTTTTAATTCTTTGGGGTATATCTCTGGGAGTGGAATTGCTGGGTAATATGGTAATTCTATGTTTAACTTTTTGAGTTAATGTATGGCAAATTTTTAATATCATTCTGAGTTCTCCTGGCCACTTCTCATGCTGCATGGCCATATTCTTCCACTCCACAGCTGGTGGATTTTCAAGGGATATTAATTGGTTTTAAAAATAGTCTATTTAGTCTAAAATTAGTCAGATGCAAGCCTTCAAGTAAGTTTTATTGCAAATTCATCAAATGCTTTCAAAACCAAACAGGAAATTATTTTTGGATTATAGACCAGCATTATACAACAGAACATTTTGCACTATCCAGTAGGGTAGCCATTAGGGACGTGTGACTGACTATTGAGCACTTGAAATGTTGCTAGTGAGGCTGAGGAAAGGAATTTTAAATTTAATTTAATTTTAATAAAAATAAAATTTAAATTTAAATAGCCACATGTGGTTAGTGGCTACCACAGTTATAAACTACATCCCCGATCTTTTCCAGCAGAGTAAAAATTGAAAGTTATCCCCAAGTAGTATTTATTTTTAACGTTAGTGAAGGGAGATAGCCTTGGATATGGGGAAAATTGAATTTACTTTTCTTTATAGATATCAAGCATAAATATTCAATGCTTGTAAGGTTAGTGCAAAAATGGTATTTTCAAACAGTGCTGGTGGCAGTGTATATTTTTTCAATTAAAATTCATTTATTCATTGATGCATTCATTCATTTATCCATATTGTTCAATATATATTTTAGTTGAATGCTTATTATGTGCCAGGCACTGTGCTATGTGCTGGAGACACAGAGATGACCAAGACATGATCCTTCCCCTCAGAAGATCACAGTCAAGTAGCCGAGTAAACACAAAATTGCAATACGATGTGATGATAATAATGGGTTTCATTTTTTAAGCATTGACTATGTCAGTGCTAAAGACTTTATATACATTATTTCATTTAATCCTTGCAATAGCCCTGTGAGTTAGGTGTGATTAACCCCATTTTACGGATAAGGAGGCTGTGGCTTAGAGAAGTTGAATAAGTTGACTAACGTTGCACTGTGATTGCTGTAATTCAGGTATAGACAAGGAACAGTTCGTTCTTGTGCAAATAAGGGAGTGATTCACTATGCTTGGAGTGCAAGTAGGAGTGGGGAGAGGGAAACTTTGAGCTGGATTCTGAAAGATGAGCAAGACATATGTCCAACAACAATTCATTTGGTTCTATAGCTTTAAAATTTTTTCACGTAACTTGACCTAGTAACTCCACTTAAGGGAATTTATCTCAAGGAAATATCCAAAAGTAAGGAAAGAAAGCCCTACATGAATGAGGGTGTCCACTTCTCTATTATTTATAATACTGAACAATTGGAAACAACGTACATGTCTAACGATAGGGGAATGGTTAAATAAATTATGGTCCCCCTACTCTATGGAATATTAATGAAACCAATGAAAAAACTTTAAATGATAATTAAGAAGACTATGTGGCAACATCAAAATCACTTATGGTATGATATCAAGTGATAAAAGCAAAATAGCACCTTGTATATTCACTACGAATGCAATTATGGAGAACATGACTACTTATGGACAGGATTATAAGGGACATACATACACACAGTTGCATTCAGGCTGTGGAATCAGGGGTAAGAGATTTTCTTTTTTTCAAAATGTTATTTAATATTATTTTGTCTTTTACTATAAAATAAGGGGAAAATTTAAAAGAGACATCAAGCCTTTTCCACTGGTTTTAATGTGACTTTTTAAAAATTTTTTATTTATTTATTTTTTTCCCCCAAAGCCCCAGTAGATAGTTGTATGTCATAGCTGGACATCCTTCTAGTTGCTGTACGTGGGACGCGGCCTCAGCATGGCCAGAGAAGCGGTGTGTCGGTGTGCACCCGGGATCCGAACCCGGGCCGCCAGCAGCGGAGCGCGCGCACCCAACCACTAAGGCACGGGGCCGGCCCAAATGTGACTTTTACTTGTTCTGAATAGGCATTTTTACTGAAAAATTTGAGATTCCTTTTAAAATGGATCAAATATGGAAAATATTCTGTGGTCCATTCTGTCTTAGCCAACTCAGAATCAGTCTCTGGGTAACGAAAGTAAGTTGAGAACTGTTTTCTTTGCACATGTTTGAGTGGTCTTGATTTCATCATGACGTACAGCAGAAATCACATTGCTGTCAAATATTTGCTGATGTTTATGAGGCCATGGTTTTGGAATAAGAGAACTAATGAGAGACAGTCATTCCATTTTCAAAGTTCCTTTCTCCTGGGACCAAAATCAGGTCTGAGTGTATTTCTTTTTAATTTATATGATGACATTAATATAAATCCAAGTCTTGATTTTGATAATGGGCTGCTGCTGATAGACACATGTGGAAGAGAGAAGGAAGTATTTGTTTTTCTTAAGTTGTTGGGATGATATAGCTGTACAAATACAACCTCAATAATGCTGTCACCTTGGTGCAATGTGGGGTAAGCCCTTGAGGCACAATCTCTGTTTACCAATGGGACTGTCTCAAGTCTGAGATAAGCAGTACAGAAGTGCCATTTTTGTTCAGGGTTTATTTCTCATGCAACAAGTAAGTTGGACTATTAGACCCAGCATGACATAGTGGCTAAGAATTACACAGACCAAGCCTCAAGTCCTGGCACACTATGTACTAGCTGTGTGACCTTGGGTAAGTTACTTCATCTTGCTATGCCTCAGTCTTCTCATCTATAAAAAGGGAACAGTAATAGAGCCTACCCCATAGGGTTGTTTTGAGCATTATCTGAGACATTACCTAGTGCTTAGCCTAGTATCTGACACACACTGATAGCTTAATAAATGATAACTGCTATTGTTAGCATGTATAAGATACCAGGCTAAGAGATTGTTTCCTTGTCTTGTTCCTCTCTTACTTTATAAATTACTTGAGGGCAGGGGCTGTGTGTGACTTCTTTTTTTTTTTAATTTTTTATTTATTTTTTTCCCCCAAAGCCCCAGTAGTATGTCATAGCTGCACATCCTTCTAGTTGCTGTATGTGGGACACGGCCTCAGCATGGCCGGAGAAGTGGTGTGTAGGTGCGTGCCCGGGATCCGAACCTGGGCCGGCAGTAGCGGAGCGCACGCACCTAACCGCTAAGCCACGGGGCCGGCCCGTATGTGTGACTTCTTAACCATTGTAGGCCCAGTCTCTAGCACATGGTTTGGGACATAGTAGTTACTCAGGAAATATTTGTGGATGTTTTGTATTCTTTTATGAGATGGTTAGTGGGATGTGGCCACAAGAAGAGGCAGAGGAGAAGCTCAGGAAAACAACGTTGTTATACTCACAGGTGCTACAGAGAGGAGTCGCTGCGTGCCCCACAGGGCCACATGAGAAAGACACTAGGGTGGTTAGGAGGCAGAAGATAGCAGCGAGAGGAAAGTTTAGGCTGGCCTTTATTGGCGTTTCTGAGGGAAAGGCAGGGCAGGGCAGGGTGAACAGTTTTGGATGGGCTAATTTGAATAATTTCCATGGGCTTTGTACTGTAGGGGTGGCTCTTAGTTGTCTGGCACCTGGCCCTGGGATGATTAAGGCAGAGGAATATTGTCTTCAGGGGTGTAGGGGCCAGACAGATGAGATATGGCTTTGGACTGGTTAGTTTGCATATCAAAGGCATGCTTCTGGTTAGGTCCTTTGCTATTTCTAAGAATTGGCTAGCCCTAGGAGGGACAGTCTCTCCCTAGCCAGAAAGGTTTTTTAAGATATTGAAACATCATGATATACAGAAAATTAAAAATATTTACAGTACAGTAGAATGAATTTAATGACTGCCTAGTGATTTTTGGAAAAACCAGGAAGCATGAGATATAGCCCCTGCTCTTCAGGAGTTTGCAGACATTGTGGGTGAGGGCAGGGGGTGGGCAGGGAGATGTGGCCAGGCATCTGGGGGTTTGAGGGAACAGGTACTCAACTTAAAACCAGAAAACGAGGTTTTGACTATTAGTTCTGTTTATTAGCTACGTGGCCTTTGGAATGTCAGTTAACCTTTCTGAGCTTCAGTTTCCTTAACCCTAAGATGGGAATAATAATAATAATAAACCTCACAATGTGTTATGAATTTATGTGATAATTGTATATGAATGTGCTTTGTGAACTGAAAAGCAGTATATAGAACTAAAGAGGTATTAGTATTCTAGATGACATCAGTGCTATGCTGGAAATGGTAAGTTTCACATGGATGGACCTCATTCTCTATAAAATCTATAGGAGTTCCAAAAAGAGTGGTGGGGAGGGGGAAATTCCCTCCCTTTACCCCTCTTGAGTTCTTATGGCTGGACGAATAATAAAATTGACATGAGACCAGATAAACAGGAGAAAAAGCAATTTAATATGTGTGCATGGGAGATCATAAAAAAATGATGCTCCAAGAGTGAACAAGGCAGACAGTTTATATATCTTTTAACACAAAGAAACAATAAATTTGTGAGGATTTGACAGGACAAAGAAACTTAGGTTTGGAGTATGTAATTAGTGAGGAATTTGAGCAGAGTTTAGGCTTGAAGTAGTAAATTAGTAAAAGTAACAAAGTTTTTTTAATACAGGCTTCTTGGCCCTGAATTCCTTAGCTCTGCTGATAAGGATGTCTCTATCTCCTGGTGCAAGGAGGTTACCTTTCACATGGGATATTTACTTCCTGCTTGCAGGGGGAACAGAGATAAGGGTTGAAACTTTACAAGTCAAAACAAGTAATTTTAATTTAAAATAATCAATGTGCCATTGTGGAATATTTTGGAGTGGCCTGCCCTCCATTGGCCTGCCCCAATGAGATAAAGACTCTAGACTAAGTGTTAATTAGATTACTATTATTATTATATTAACTTAGTTTAAAAATGATATTCATTTTTCTTCACCTTTTAGAGATAGAGGATAAGGCCTAGGAAATGATCTGCATTTTATCATGTCTCATCTTTGCTTAAATTGTTTCTAAGTTTGAGGCAATTGATTGGGAACTCTTGAGATTGCCAAATTTTCCTTCTGCTGTGATAATGAATGATATCGAAACCAATTTGGAAGTGTGGTAGTGAAATTAAAGTTTGGAGTTTTTTATTATCTCCACTTTCAAGTCCCTCTCCCTGTCCTCATCCTCCCAAGTGACTCTTCAAATTGTTTCAGCCCCTGAGCTATGGTAGAAATACCAAACTGATTTACTTGGAGAATGGGAGGGGCAAGTTAATGCATAGATAGGCACAGAGAGGTTACTTCTACTGATTTGATTACTGGGCAAAGGAAAAGCACAAAGCATATGGGAACCAGATATATATCTGGTTATATTATATACATATAACCAGATATATAAGCATTGCCTTCTCCATTGATAGATATATCTATATCTATAGCTATATCCATATATATATCTGGTATATTATTCCTTATGTAGATGCTTCATATCTTCCAACCCACTTGGTGATCTGTCATTGCTGTTGGTATCACTAAGTTGGTACCTTATGTTTGGCCCAAGAGGAGTGGATCTAATGGATCCCCAGTGCCTGGCACCGTAGAATCCTAAGAATTTGCAGAAACCACTTTTCCGATATGTTCAGAAAAGAACAAAATGCAATTGTGACTTATGCAGATCAGTCTGTGCTTTGAGCATAACAACATAAAATGCTTGATTCTGTGGGGGAGGAAAAGTAATTTTCCCTTTACCCTCCTAGGTTCTTGGCTGAGACCTCCCCTGTAATGAAAGACAGATTAACAGGAGAAAAACAGAAGTTTAATAACATGTATACCTCCTTGTATACATGGGATAGACCCAGGAAATCTGAGTAATTCCTGGAAAAGGCCCAAGATACCACCTTAAATATTACCTCTAGCCAAAGACAAAAGAAGATGTTGGAAGTGAGGGAGTCAGTAATGAAAGGTGACCAGGAAAAGCACAGTAAACAAGGGTAAGGTTGTTATGCAGATTTAAGTCATTGCCTTCTCCATTGATAAGAGTTTCTAGAGATTCAGAGCCATCCTTCTCTTCCTGGTACAGAGTGGGAGACACCTTTACAAATGGAAATTCCCTTATAAATGTAAATGTCTCTTAGAAAAAGTTAACTTCTACTTGGTTTTCAGAACTTCTGTGTCTGCTCTTTCCTAAAAATAATCAGCTCAGGGCCAGCCCCGTGGCTTAGAGGTTAAGTGTGCGCGCTCTGCTGCTGGCGGCCCAGGTTCGGATCCCGGGTGCACACTGAGGCACTGCTTCTCCGGCCACGCTGAGGCCGCGTCCCACATACAGCAACTGGAAGGATGTGCAACTATGACATACAACTATCTACTGGGGCTTTGGGGGGAAAAATTAATAAATAAAAAAAATAAAATTATTAAAAAGAAAAATAATCAGCTCAAAATAATCCTTATGCCAAAGAGACATATTTTAGGGTGGCAAATTTTGCTCCCCTTCAATTTGGTTACTTTTAATTTTCATTCTTCTGATTAATTCAGCTGGGAGACTATTGTGCTGTAGTAAGACAAACACAGACTTTGGGGTCAGACACTTTGGGGTTTGAATCCCAGCTCCTCTTATCAGCTGGGTAATGTTGGGGAAGGTCCTTACTGTCCTCTGAGCCCTAGTTTCTATATGAAAACTAAGAAAAGTTTTTGTGAGGATTTAATGTGATACTGTATGTAAAGCAACTGGTACATAGTAAATGTTCCAAAAATAGTAGGCCAAGAAAGAAAAAGTATGTTTTGGTTGCCTCTTCAAAAGAAAAAAAAAAAATCACTGGAAAGAGAGGTAGTCTCTCTGGCTCCTACAGCATTGACTCTTGGGACCTTTATTAAGTATTTTATGGCAGCATTTTTCACATATGTTAATCAACAAACACATTTACACTATGAGGAGAATATGTTGAGAATGGAGAAATTTCCCCCTTCCCTTCTTGGTTCTTTTGGCTGGTCAAATAATTAAAACGACATAAGACAGATTAACAGGAGAGAATCAAATTTAATTCTGCATGTACAGGAAATCTACATTAACATGAGAGATTTCAAAGTCAGGCAAAATGAGGTATATCTGCCATTCTGGACTAGGGAGAAGGGGGCAAGGGTCTGGGATTTCAAAAGGAAGGAAGACAATTCACAGGAAAAATGAAAAGAGTAAATGTTTGGTAAACAAATGTTTCCTGGGCTTCCAGAAACAGGGGGACACAGAGAGGACTTTGATCAAACAGGCCTTGTTAGGTTCTTCCTTGTCTACCATACCTAGTTACTGTTATATTATAGTAATGTACAGTGATATCTCCTTCCTGGAACAGGTCCTCTATCTAAATCCTTTTAGACAGTTAGGGGGAAGGTCAAAGGTTCTTCCTGAGTCTTTTGTTTTTTAAAAATAATCGGCCTAAAATGATCTTTATGCCAAAGAGACGTATTTTGGGGTGACAAATTCTGCTCTTACAAGTATAAGTATCTTCACTGGTTGAACTGGGGTCTGTATAACAGTCATTTTATTCTGCATTATAAGCTAACTCAGATTTTTTGTAGAAATAGTTAAGTTTTTATGTAATTTAATAAAACATTTTGATCTCCCCATCTTCTGCCCAGGTTGGTTCTCTGATTCATTCTTTTTTTTTTTTTAATTTTTTTTATTTATTTAAATTTTCCCCCAAAGCCCCAGTAGATAGTTGTATGTCATAGCTGCACATCCTTCTAGTTGCTGTATGTGGGATGCGGCCTCAGCATGGCCGGACAAGCGGTGCGTCGGTGCACGCCCAGGATCTGAACCCGGGCTGCCAGCAGCGGAGCGTGCGCACTTAACCACTAAGCCACGGGGCCGGCCCTCTCTGATTCATTCTAAACAACACCATTAGATTCTTGTCCTGAAACAACAAGTTGAGAGTAGCATTTCCCTACTCAGTAAAGTCCAGTGGCTCCCTACTGCCTACCAACTTCAGAACTTGCCAGCCTGGCAGTCAACGCCATCTGTGTGAACTTTATAGTTTTATCTTATACTGCTCTGTCCTAAGGGATCACTAAATGGCTAACAGCCAAAGTGAACCTTTTGTTATTTTCTATATACAAGATGTGCTTTCCTGGAAAGTGCTTTAGAAGGGAAGGACAGAAGAGAGGAAGGAAAAAATGGAGAATTACTATGGGAATTTCAGTAATTGTGTGTGTGGGTGTGTATGTGTACACACATGCATGCGTGTATGTGTGTGTGTGTGTGTGTATAATGCAGCCAACTTTTCTCATGCTCTAAGAGGACTTAAGCTGTGAAAAAGCTGGAAAGAGCCACTTCTGTAGTCTGTGCTGTTACCAACTGAACTACCATTATTTCTTCAACTTGTTTCAGTTTTTCTTGACTCCACCCTTTGGCTCACATTATCTCTTCTGCCTAGGGTGTTCCACTCTCCCCTGCACCTATCCCCATGTCCACCTGTGAAAATCCTATTCAGCCATCAAGGCCAGGTTCAATTTCTACCTCCACTTCATGTTCCTTCCTTCTCTTCTGAGCTCTTTATGTACTGTACATGCAGTGTCAATCTCTTCTAACCCTGTATTTTAGTGGTTCGTGTTTCTTTCCTGATACCGGGGCTGCCAAATACAGTTGTTCTGGTTGTGCCTTGAATAAAGGTGCCTGGCTGAGGGGGCAAACGGGCTGAAATTCACCTGCCAAGTCATGGTTGGAGGGAGCACCTTTTCTAATTTACACAGAGACACAGTGTATGCCAGCAGCTCCATCTGTTAGATTAACAGCTCCATGAGGACAGGGACTAGATTGCAAACATCTTTTGCCTCCCCCAGCACTTTGACAAGTGCTCTCTGGAGGCCTCCTTATGGGCACCAAACTCGACTCCTCTCTCTATCTGATAGTTAATTTTATGTGTCAACTTGACTGGGCTAAGGGATGCCCAGATAGCTCGTAAAACATTTCTGGGTGTGTCTGTGAGGGTGTTTCTGGAAGAGATAGCATTTGAATCAGTAGACTGAGCAAAGAAGATCAGGCCTCATCAATGTGGGCAGGCCTCATCCAGTCCATTGCGGGCCCCCGTAGAACAAAAAGGCAGATGAAGGGCGAGTTCTCTCTCTCTCTTCTTGAGCTGGGATGTCCATCTTCTCTTGCCCTCAGATTTTGGAGCTCCTGGTTCTCGGGCCTTCGGACTTGGACTGAATGATACCACCAGCTTTCCTGGTTCTCCAGCTTGCATATGGAATATCATGGCATATCTCAGCCTCCATAATCATGTGAGCCAATTCGTATAATAAAGCTTCTCTCATATAGCCATATGTATCCTGTTAATTCTGTTTCTCTGGAGAACCCTAATACACTTTCTCACCCACCATATCCGATTAATCACCCTGTCTTGTTGGTTCTACCTCTTAAATAATCTCTCTAATCTACCCATTTCTCTCTATTTCTCTTGCTGCCCCCTTAAGGTATTGTCGTCTTGCTTAGAATTCCATAGAAATTCAATAGAAAAAGTTTCTCAGCCTCCTGTCTTGCTCCCTTCCCACATATTCTCCTCATAGCTGCCAGGTAATCTAAAATAGAAAATTGATCACGTCACGGCCCATTGCCATGCCTTCATAATCTGTTTCTGCTTCAACTTCATTTCTCCCTCCCCACTAACCGCTTCTTCCCTACCCCGGGTTGCCTAATCTTTCCATTCCTCAAAGACCTTATATTCTCTCTCTTTTGTCCATATTTTTCCCTCTGCCTGGAATTTCTTCCTGCCAACTTCTGCCTTTAACTGGATAACTCCTATTCATTTTTCAGGTCCTCGCTTGGACATCAGATTCTCCAGTATCCTAAATCAACCCCAAGTTCAGGCTAGATACTTCTCCTAGATACACACACACACACACACACACACACACACACACACCGTGTACTTGCCCTATTACACTGTATTGCAGTTGTCCATTTATGTCTCTGTCTTCTCCACAAAACTGTGAGCTCTCGGAGTGCAGAAAGCCTGCCTATCTTATTCATGATTATTTCTCTCTCCCATCTCTTCCCACAGTCCTTGATACATAGTAGGAACCCATTAGCTGTTTGTTGAGTGAATACTTGAACTCCAGAGGTTCATTAGCTCTCATTCAAGGAGAGCTTTTTTCACACAAACTCATATGGTGCCAGTGGTAAATTTAACTTTATAATAAGGAAGAAAATTTTTTAAATGATTGGCTGTCTTTCATCAGCAGTGAGTATAATGATATATACCTAGCTGCACTAATTCAAATATACAGATCAGAATGAAGAGTTTGTATTTCAGAAAAAAGAAAACAAACCCTGCAGTTTTTGAATTGAGACAAAGCATCTAGGAAAATTTCTGCCCCATTTCAGCATTCTTTTAACTGTTGTTTACTCATTGGCTATGGTTTTCTTCTTGATTGAGTAGTGGCTGTTTTTTTTCCCATGGTTTAAAATGTCTTCAGCCAAAGCAGCATTTATGAAAACCCCCAACCAGATGTGTTCTCTCTGTAATCTGAAATCTTCCATAAGGCCCTTACGTGGTTCTCATCATAGTGAGATAGTGTTGCAGTTAGGAGGTTACACATCGTACCACCCATCCTACTTTGTCAGCTCATTGAGGGCAGGGACTGTCTTCTTTCATTTTTGTATCCCAAGCTCTTAGCAAAATGCTTAACAGTAGTAGTATCTAGGGCATATTTGTTGAATGAATGGATGCAATAGGATGAAGGATCCATCTTAAGAGCAAAAAGTCTCATTTGTGGCTCAGGCGTGGGCCAGGACTAAACAACCTCTAATGCAATATACAGCGTGCAGTCTCCAGTCTGCTGTTCCCTGTTCCCACCAGTAGTCATTCCTTTCTAAATGTTTCGTGTAGTCTATATTTATTTAATTGGAACTTAAACAACTGCACCAAAAGAAACGAATGCAGATAAATTGAACTTCATCAAAATTAAAAACTTGCATGCTGCAAAGGGTACAATCAAGAAGGTGAAACGTCAAGACACAAAATGGGAGAAAATATTTGTAAGTCATTTATCTGATAAGGATTGAGCATCCAGAGTATATAAAGAACTCTTACAATGCGCCAATAAAAAAGACAACCCACTCAATTAATACATGAGCAAAGGATCTGAATAGATATTTCTCCAAAGAAGATACACATATGGCCAACAGGCACCTGGAAAGATGCTCAATATCATTAGTCATTAGGGAAATGCAAGTCAAAACCACAATGAGATACCACTTCACACCTACTAGGATAACTATAATAATAATAATAATAATAATAATAATAATAATAATGTTGGCAAGGATGTGGAGAAACTGGCTCCCTCCTACATTGCTGGTGGGAATGTAAAATGGTTCAGCCATTTGGAAAACAGCCTGGCAGCTTCTCAAATGATTAAACGTAGTTATCATTGGACCCAGAAATTCCATTCCTAGGTATGTACGCAAGAGAAGTGAAAACGAGTATTCACACAAAAACTCATCTGTGAATGTCCATAGAAACATTATTTATAATAACTAAAAAGTGGAAATAATCCACAATAGATAAGGAACTCAAGCAACTCAATAGCAAAAAAACACAAATATCCTAATTAAAAAATAAGCAATGACCTGATTAGACATTTCTCAGAAGACACACAAATGGCCAACAGGTATATGAAAAGGTGCTCAACTTCACTAAACAGAGAAATGCAGATCAAAACCACAATGAGATATCACCTCATACCTGTTAGAATTACTATTATCAGAAAGACAAAAGGTAAGAGTTGGTGAGGGTGCAGAGAAAAGGGAATCCTCGTTGCACTGTTGGTGGGAATGTAAATTGGTGTAGCCACCAAGGAAATCAGTATAGAGGTTCCTCAAAAAATTAAAAATAGAACTACCATATGACCTAGCAATCCTACTTCTGAGTATTTATCTGAAGGAAATGAAATCAGCATCTTGAAGAGATAACTGCATTCTCATGTTCGTTGCAGCATTATTCACAACAGCCACAATATGGAAACAACCTAAGTATCTATTGACAGATGAATGGATAAAGAAAAATATATATACAATGCAATATTATTCAGTCTTAAAAAAATAAGGAAATCTTGCCATTTGTGACAATACAGATGAACCTGGAGGACATTATGCTACGGTGAAATAAGCCAGATGCCGAAAGACAAATACTGGATGATCTCTAAATCTAAAATGTCAAATTGATAGAAACAGAGAGTAGAATGATGGTTACCAGTGTATGGGGGGAAAGGGATATGGGGAGTGTTGGTCAAAGGGTGTAAAGTCTCAGTTATGCAAGATGAATAAATTCTGGAGATCTAATGTCCAACAATGTGACTATAGTTAACAATATTGTATACTTGAAATTTGTTAAGAGGGTAGATCTAAAGTGTTCTTACCACACACAAAAATAACTGTGTGGTGATGAATTTGTTACTTAGTTTGTGATTAATATTTCAAAATGTATACTATATCAAATCAAGTTATACATCTTAAATATATACCATTTTAATTGCCATCTATAGTAATAAAGTTGGAAAAAATTTAAAGATATATATAAACTACAAAAAAAAAGTGGAAAAAACCCAAATGCTCATCAACTGGTGAATGGATAAACAAAATGTGGTATATCCTCACAATGGAATATTATTCAGCAACAAAAAGAAATGAAGTACTAATACAAGTTACAGCACAGATGCACCTTGAAAACACTATGGTAAGTGAAAGAAGCCAGTCAAAAAGGACCATGTAATGTATTATTCCATTTATATGAAATGTCCAGAATAGGCAAATCTACAGATGCAGAAAGTAGATTAGTAGTTGTCAGGCCTGAGTGGAGAGAGGAATGAGGAGTGACTACTTAGTGGGTAGGGGTTTCTTTCTGGGGTGATGAAAATGTTCTAAAATTAGATGGTGGCAGTGGTCGTACAACCTTGTGAATGTACTAAAAGCCACTAAAGTGTATACTTTAGAAGGGGGAACTTTATGGTATGGGAATTATATCTCAATAAAGCTGTTATTAAAAACAGGAAATGAACATAAATGCCTTATCACCTCAATTCACTTGCAGTCCTTGTCAGTGCTTACATGTATATTTATTTTTATATTTGTAATCAGTGAGTGCCCAATATTTTGTGTTATACTTTCATTTAATATCATTTCACATACATTTCCATGGGCTATATTAACCTAGTTTATATGTTTGCCGTTTTTAAAATAAAATTTTATCAAAGTGTAACATATGTAATATACAGAAAAGTACACAAATTATATGAGTACATCTTAGTGAATTTTCTCAAAGTGAGTTACACCCATCTGTTTGTCATTTTGCATAGCAAAAATAAAGTGCATCATGGTGCCATGCCATACTTTGCTTAGCTATTTCCCTATCTAGGGGAAAACTTTTGAGTTGTTTCTGATTTTTCAAAATTATAAATAATACTATGATCGTTTTTATATATATTACTGCTGCCCCAAGTTATTTTTATAAAGTATATTCTCCAAAGCAAGATTAATGGATCAAAAAGCATGTCAAATACTGGTGGACTGCTTTTTCTGAAAACACAAATTAATTTCTAGTTCCACTTGCAATGTGTAACTATACCTAATTCACCACAGCTTCACAAACATTAGGTGTTATCGTCTTAACCTTTCCGCCCCTAGTTTATAAGGTGTGTAATAACACTGTACATCTGTTTTAATTTCTACTCTGTCGTGGCTAGGGTGACTGTTCATTTTTCTGTGGGGTAGTTGATTGACTGTAGTCCTCACGTGTAAGCTGCCCACCTCCTTTGACCACTTTTCTAGTGGTATCTGGATGTTGATTTCATATCTTTTTCTCACTTCTAAATACATTTCAATAGTACGATCTCAGCGATTATGTTTTCACATTTGTGTTTCCATCTTGCAGCTTTAAAAACATTTGTTTTATTTTATGTCATTGCAAAAATGTCTATTAAAATGTGATAAATGATAGCATTCATTTATTTGATAGTAGAATGATTCCCGTCTTCTGCAGCTGGGGCAAACATCTTAGTGCATTTTCTTCTTAATGTTTTTTATTATAGTAAGTCTTTGAATCATCTAGAGTTTATTTTACACTATGATTTAAGCTATAGATCTACTTTTTTTTTTTTTTTTTTTGTGAGGAGATCAGCCCTGTGCTAACACCCGCCAATCCTCCTCTTTTTTTTGCTGAGGAAGACGGCCCTGGGCTAACATCAGTGCCCATCTTCCTCCACTTTATATGGGATGCCGCCACAGCATGGCTTGCCAAGCAGTGCGTCGGTGCGCGCCCAGGATCCGAACCAGCGAACCCCGGGCCGCCGCAGCGGAGCGCGCGCACCCAACCGCTTGCGCCACCGGGCCGGCCCCTAAGTTACTTTTACCCATACTGAAATCCATTAATTAAGCAGTGATTTCTTTTTCTATTACTCTGTTGTTTCTGGTTTGCTGTGTTGGTATTAAATAATCAATTCTATTCCGGAATATTAATAATTCCTTGAGCATTTAAAAAGCAGATATCAAATAGTTTTGATAATTTTTTAAAAAATCTTAAGGAATGAGTCTACAATAAATGTATTCTTCCAGAAGAATTTTTCTAACAACTTGTCAAAATCTATAAAACTTCTCTCGGTCGCTTTTGTTTGTACTGCATTAAATTTATATGTAAACCTAGCTGTCTTTTATGATATTGGGTCTCTCAAGTATGATTTCTTCTTGGTAAACAGCATCTTTTATTCATGTCTTCCTTTACTTCTCCCATTGGCATTTTATAATTTTCTTTTAATATATTTTTATTCTCTCAAATTAAGTGAAAAATCCAGTATTTAACATTTTGTCATTATAGTGAATTACCTTTTTCATTATGTTGTCTAGCTTTGTGTCACTCTTATTAGGAATGCGACTAACTTTTGTCAGTTATCTTATATTATACTACTTTGCTGAACATATTTGTTATTTTTAATGAATTTTATGTTGATGCCTTGGACTTCTTTATATAATCCTGTCACTTAAGTGGAGTGATATTTTTATTTCTTCCTTCCACATATTTATAACTCATTTATTTTTCTTCTTCAATCTCATTTTATTACAAAGTTAATTAAGACTGATGAGCGAGACATCCTTGTCATATTTGTTTTTAATAGTGTCTCCAGTGCCTCTGGTCCTGTGAAGAAAGAAAATCTTCCATGCCTTTTTATTTTGTTTAACCAATGGAAGCTTTGAATTTTAAGAAATGTCTTCTCACCATCTTTTGAAATATCAGGCCTCAGCTCAAACATCCCCAGAGAGGCCTTCCTTGATAACCTTATCTAATGTGACCACTCACCTCTGGTCACACTCTATCGTATCATTCTGTTTTATTTTCTTCAGAGTACTTGTCACTATGTGAAACTTCTAGTCACTTATCGTTTTATTGTCTCTCTCCCCCATGAGAATGGAAGCTCCAAGAAAGCAGGGCTTTTTGCTTGTCTTGCTCACTGTTGTATCCCCAGTGCCTAGAATGGTGCCTGATACATACTAGGTACTCAATACATATCTTTTGAAGGCAAAAATGGATATAATTTTTATAATTTATCCATTAATGTGATATCCTATGTTAAAAGTGTTTTTAAGGGGGCCAGCCCTGTGGCCTAGTGGTTAAATTTGGCGTGCTCCACTTCAACGGCCCGGGTTCGGATCCCGGGTATGGACCTACATCACTCATTGGCAGCCATGCTGTGGTGGTGACCCACATACAAAATAGAGGAAGATTGACACAGATGTTAGCTCAGGGCCAATCTTCCTCAAGCAAAAAGAGGAAGATTGGCAACAGAGGTTAGCTCAGGGCAAATCTTCCTTAGCAAAAAAAACCCCACAAAAAACTGTTTCTAAGGTTTTAACATTTTTGTACCTAGCTCACAGCAGTTTTGTTGTATTTTTTTTTTTAGCTATGATATTGTTTAGAATTTTTGTGTCCATATTCATAAAACTAACCTATTATTTTCTTTCTTGATATTGTTGTTTTTGAGTGTTTAAATAAAAGCCATATTTGCCTCATAAAGCAAGTTTGGTAGTATACCCTTCTCTGTATTTTTGGACAGACTGTTTAATAGAAGGATTGTTTCTTGGAAAAATTCTCCAGTGAATCGATCAGAGCCAGGTGCCTGATTTTATATTATTTTATTTTTTATTCAGCTTTACTGAGATATAATTGACTATATTATTTTAGTATTCCTTTTTTATTGTTTCCTCTATGAATAGTCTATTCATGCTAATTTTCCTGTGTCATAGTTGGTATTGTATATATTTGTGTAGGTCCTCATTCATAGCTATTCAGTTATCATTTTCATTAGTATGTAGCTGAGAATGATAACTCAGTCAATTCAATCACTCGCTCATTCAACAAATACTTTCCGAATCATTGCCCCTAGGTACTGGTGGCACAAAATGAATAAGACGTAGTCTCTGTTCTCAAGGACTCGGTAGTCCGGTTGTAGAGGGTGCTGGTTAGTCTCTGTTTGTGGCCCCCTTAGCCCATCCCAATCCATTCTCTGCCCTTCTCTGCTCTGCTCTGTGCCCTGGGAGGCTGACCTCTACGGACTCAACCACCAAGGCTCTCCTGCCCTCTGGCTTCAGGTAGGATTCCGTCTTTGGGAAGAATGGCAGGAAATGAGAGGTAAGGAGGTAGGAGGGGTTGGGGTATTTATTCCCCCTGGCTTTCTCCCTTCCAGGCTGTGTTTGGGTGTTGGCTTCATTCTACCTAGCACCACAGCTCCTGTCAGGCAGCCCCTCTCTCATAGCTCCAGCTCTTGCCATGTTCCCCTAACACCGTTCCTGCTCCTTGCCCCTTAGGGCTCCAGGCAGTATTGACTGCTTGCTGTCGGTAGCCGCGGTACTTCAGCGTCCCTTGCTGGTTCCCTTAACCCTGCGCATATTATTGCAAATAGTCCCTTCGTTAGTTTCTTCAGTAAAACCTTTTGGAGTGTGCCAGCTATTTCCCGACGGGAGCCTGGCTAATAGAAAGAGACAGACAAATAAATATATAATTAAAGTCTAGCGCAATAAATGTTTTAATAGGGATATACACAGGGTGCTATAGAAACAGAGAAGAGGGGCGCATAACCCCAAGTGTTTTGAATTTCTCTCTTATTCGTTGTTGTCTCTTTTCCCATCTCTGCTTTATCATGTTGTCTGTTTTTTCCTTTTTTTGTAAATCATTGGGGCAAAAATTCTGCTAATTTTTCTGAGAAACAACTATTGGTTTGTTTACCAAATGGTTCTTTTTATCTTTTCCATTTTGCTTATTTTTATTTGGCTTTTCTATTTCTATATTTTGCGAGGAGTTGCTTTATTCTCTTGTAAAGGGATTTAGAGCTTTGGCTCGTTGTGTTCCTCCCGCTCTTTCGTACCTGTGAATCCAGGCACCGACGGTGACAATGCTCCTTTAAGTACTGCATGGGCAGCGTGCCACGTATGATGAAATTCTTTATTTCTATTTTCAATTAAAAATATTGTGTCGTTTTGTATTGCATTTCCTCCCTGACCTGGGAGTAACGGAAGAGAGTCTCTAAAATTCTACACTGTTGTTTATTATTTAGTTCCATTCTTGCTATATATTTTTAATGTTATTTCATTGTAGTGTGAGAATATGCTATGTCGAATTTTTAATATTTACAAAATGAATTTTTGCATTTTCTCGATGTGACCGATTTTTGTGACATTTCCATATTAACCAAAAACAAAGTGTCTTCTATTGTCTGACCATGAAGTTGCTTCTATGTAGTAATGCTGTCAGGCCCAGTGAGACTCCTTTAAAAAGTCATTCCAGCGCCTGCTTCCCTCACCATGTGCCACTCCTTAAAGAGAGTTCCCTGGAACATACTCTCCTTTTTGTTTGTTTGTTTTTTGTGAGGAAGATCAGCCCTGAGCTAACACCTGATGCCAATCCTCCTCTTTTTGCTGAGGAAGACTGGCCCTGGGCTAATGTCCGTGCCCATCTTCCTCTACTTTATATGGGCCACCGCCACAGCATGGCTTGACAAGCAGTGCGGAGGTGTGCCCCTGGGGTCCGGCTGGTGAACCCCGGGCTGCTGCAGCGGAGCGGGTGCACTTCACCGCTGCGCGACCAGGCCGGCCCCCATACCCTCCTTTTTTAAACCAAGATCTGAACAACTAATCTGACTCAAACCTCAAACTTTGTCCTGATTTGTTTTTTTTTCTTTTTGTAGGGGGAGGTGGCTTGTTTGTTTGTTCTACTCCCCTAGCCACTGACTTTGTTATTCCTTTTCTAGTATGCCTTTAACTGGCCCTTTGGAATTAATGAATGAGTACTTCATTCTTCCCTCTGACAAAGTTAGGTGCTCCATTGACTCTAACGTTAGGCCACTTCCGGTAATGCATCTCCTAGTTTCGTCTGCCGTTCAGACTTGCGATGAACTCATGGACAAATGATACCTTATTTTCCATGTTTGACTCTGTTTAATTGTTTGTTCTTTGCCTCTCTCTGGTGGAGGTGGCTAGCTGGTCCATAAAAAACAACCCTGCTCCCTCTTGCCTAGTGTGGAATTGTTCCTGCGAGGTGGCTGCAAAACTAGGGACCAAATTTCCCAGCCCCCTTTGCATCTAGGCATGGTCATGTTCTCTCCAATGGCATGTGAGCTGATATGGTCTGTGTCACTTCCAGCCTGGGGCCTCTGAGAAGTGGTGGGGTTTTTGCACACTTCCTTTCCTCTTTTGACAGCCAGCAGCAGAGGACTCTGGGGTCCTATGAGAATGGTGGAAACACAGAATGGAAGCAACTTGGTTTTTAATTGTTACAGGAAGGAAAGCTGCCCACCGATCAGGAGCATCCACTTTCTACTATTCAGTCAGGGAGAAACTTCTAATGTGTTAAGCCACTGAAATGTTGGGATTTATTTTTATTACAGAAGCTAGCATCACCCTAACTAATATACTCTTTGAACTGTCCTATCTCAAATATTAAGATCTCTAATTAAATGTAATGTGATTCTTTCTTCTGAAATTTCTGCCGGTTTTATTTTATTTATTTATTTTTTTGAGGAATATTGGCCCTGCACCAACATCTGTTGCTGATCTTCCTCTTTTTCTTTTTTCTCCCCAAAGCCCCAGTACATAGTTGTATATCATACTTGTGGAGTTGTAGCTCTTCTATGTGGGACGCCACATCAGCATGGCTTGATGAGCAGTGAGTAGGTCCACACCGGGATCCGAACTGGCGAACCCTGGGACGCCAGAGCTGAACGCGGGAACTTAACCGCTATGCCACTGGGCCGGACCCTGTGGGTTTTATTTTTAAATGCATGTTGTTGCTTTGCAGCTTGGGACATAAAAATTCAGAATATAAGGTTTTGTTAACTTTTTATCATGGTTTCCTTGTTTAATCTCCTGTTCTTTTGCTGTGATATCTATTTTTTTAATATAATTAGGAATCACTGTTTTACTGACATTTGCATTGACTATAATAGACCTTAAACCAGCTCTTAACTTTGAATCAGTTTATGTCTTTTTATTAAAATAAGTTTCTTGTGGGCAATAAGATGTATTTTTTAGTCAGTCTGTCACTTACCATTTTAGAAGAGAATTCAAGGGCCGGCCCCGTGGCTTAGCGGTTAAGTGCGGGCGCTCCGCTACTGGTGGCCAGGGTTCGGATCCCAGGCGCGCATCGACACACTGCTTCTCCGGCCATGCTGAGGCCACGTCCCACATACAGCAACTAGAAGGGTGTGCAGCTATGACATACAACTATCTATTGGGGCTTTGGGGAAAAAAAAGGAGGAGGATTGGCAATAGATGTTAGCTCAGAGCCGGTCTTCCTCAGCAAAAAGAGGAGGATTGGCATGGATGTTAGCTCAGGGCTGATCTTTCTCACACACACAAAAAAAAAGAGCATTCAAGCCATATTTACTGTTCCTATAATGGGTATTCTGCCCGTGTGATTCAGTGAAAGGGATACTGCATGTAGAGTTCAGACCCATCCAAGTTCTAGTTCCACCATTCACTAGGTGGGTGACCTTGGCCAAGTCCTGCACTCCCTATGAACCTCAATTTTCTTTTCTATTAAATATGAACCAAATATTACAAGATTGTTGTGAGAATTAAAGGAAATAAAAATGTGCAATTTCCCTATCGGACCATGTTGACAATTTGCTGCAGTTTTTCTAGAACCTGAAATATATTGCTTTCCAAAAGAAACCTCAATTTGGTTGGATCCTTGTGATAATAGCCCCAATTCAATTAGTTTTGCATAGATTTTCCTTCATAATTTTTTTCTTCTCCAGAACATGAGGGGCAAGATTCAGAAGCATCCTTTAAATATTTTCTTTATTTTCCTTGGACAGCTCAATAGTGTCCTTCATCTTAAAGTGGAAATATTTGATAGGTAGGTAGCAGGATCTGAACCCAGATTTTCTGACTCTTAAATCCAGAGCTCTTCTGTGCATTAGGATTGCTAGTAGAAAATGAGGCAATAACTTCCCTCCTCATGTCTCATTACCACCACCATTAAAACAAAGCCACAAAACCAATGACCCTTTACATAACTCAAAAAATCATAAAAGGTGTAGTAGGTGGTTTAGGGCCATTGAGGTTTTATTGAATTCCGGGATTTTTTTTTTTCCCTTCAATTAACTTGGTAATCCCTAGATATAATAGCTTTCTGGATGATTAAGAGATTTGGAAACAATGATGCAAGATAAGTTTCATGAGAGACAACCTTATAATGTTGCTGATTCGTTGTATAATTGTCCTAAGCCTGAATGCTGGTGGTACCAGCATTGTTTTGTTGTTCTCAGAAACTTTGAGAGAGCAACCCTGGCATAACATCTTTCACTTCTCAGAGAAAATATAGCTTTCAAGAAGCAATCCAATTGTGGGTTTAGGAAGAACGTTTTCTGGGGACAGAAAATGAGTATCCAGTGTTGTGGTTTTGCAGTGAGATCCATAATTGTGTGTTCCCAAGGGAAGAGGTTCATGAAGTGCATCTCAGAGGGAAATTTCAGCCCTCCTCTGTGGCTCAAGTATGACCATGGGAGCTGAGAAGTAGATGTATGAAAAGGGTAGAGCCAGGCCTGGTCTTCCAGAAAGACAATCACTTGTATGTTGTACTTTGAGGGGCGTCAGAAAAGGCTTCCCTCACTACTTACTGTCCCCCACCCCAGATGCCAGCAATTACACCTGAGCATTCTTGCATTAAGCATTGCTGTCTTTAAAAACACAGATCACCCTAGTACCAGTACCCATTAAGCTGCTAGCTCCTCCATATGAATGAATTTCTCAGATGTCTTTCCTTTCCTTTCTGACCACAGAGGCAAGGCTTTGTTTGATTTGGAAGGAAAGGTGGGTTGGGAATGCAGAGAGGGCTGTTACCTGCCCAACTCACATTTTCCCCAGTCGTTTTGGACCTGGTTCCCTTGGCGTTGTTAGACAGCTCCTCTGTACATCATCTACTCTACAAAGGCTTCAGGTTCCTGGAGCCTTGGGTCTCAGCAGGAGCCCCAGAGGCCTTTGCAGGAGCTGTCTGTGTGGCAGGGTTGGTTCAAGACCCTTAGTGGGCCCTGTGTCTAGGAATGCCTGCCATGGTGCTGGCAGAGGTGCGTGCGAGGTGGCCCTCTGGCTGGGGACCCAGAGCTGGAGCTGCCTTTCCAGACCCTCTGCTGCTCATCCACAGAGGGAGCCCCTTGCTCTTGGAAAGAAGAGGCTCTTTTGGCCTTCCTTGAAGGAGTTGGCTGCTAAGGAGGGGAATGTGCCAGGAAATGGAAGACAAATGTTCAAATTCCAAAGGGGAAGGGTGGAGTTCAGAAGGAAATCACTGACTTATGTATATTATCTCGTGTATATAGGAAAAAAATGTTACCTGACTCACAGCTGGTGGAAGAGAGAAAGGACTTGGCGATACTGCTTGGGGGAGGGACGCTTCTCTGGCCTAGCTCTTGAGGAGCAAAGGCAGCTGGCCTGTGTGAGTTCCTTCCTGGTTTCTAAGGCTCCTAAGGCTCGGGCCTTCTTGGGCCATTAGACTGCCAGGGAGGGCCTGAGGACTAATCAGGAAGCGGGTAGGGCTGAGCTCTGTTGTTCTCCTCCTTCCCCCCTTTCCTGGCCCTGCTCCTCTCGGCATTCTGAGTTGAGTGCTTCTGAGTTCTCTCTAGTTCCTTGGGAGAAAGAAGCTAAGGCCTCATTCAACATGTAGGGGGTGACATCTTCAAGTGGCATCCTACCCAGGAGAATTACCTTTTTTAAGAGCATGGTGGAGGCAGAGGAGACTGCCTCACCACTAGGCCTGAATCTCTAATGGAGGAACTTCAGGACAGGGGGGATGGGTCTCAGTGTCCCCGGTAAGGTGGGACCTGGTATTGGGAGCCTTGAAGAGCAGCCCGAGAGTTACCATCCCCAGCAGAGGGAATTCTGTGCCATTTTCCAGCCTGCAACTGTGTGTCCTGGGTTCTCTCCCGCTCCCCCAGAATGCACGTCTCTAGCAGCCACCCTTTCTTTCTGTCTACTCTCTTCAATGTACACAATGATACTTTAGGCTGAGGCTGTGTTTGAATGAAATCCAAACAGTCTGCCCTGCCTTAGATCAGAATTCAGACAAGCAGGAAAACTCTCAAAACCTCACCTGTTTGTGGTTAATCTCCACCAATCAGAGTTCTACATTCTAAATGCAGTTACAGAGAATTGGAGTATCCAAAAGGAGGGGAGAATCTTCTAATCCCCCTTTCCGAGGCCCAGAACCAAAGAGAGCCGAGCAGAGAAGATGGCTTTTAATGGAGTCCGAGAGGCTCCTAAACAAATGTCAAGTTTAACATTAATGTGTTTAGAAAAGTCACCCAAGATCATTCTTTTTAAATCTATTTTGTAAACTGCCAGCTAGCAGGCCTCCCAGGATCATTTTTAATTTGCTGGGTCTTGTAGATGAAAACTGTCCCTCTGAGAGCACAGGCAGCCAGAAACATCCTTCTATTGATAAGAAAGAAAGAGGAATCGTGAGAAGAGAACTTTAGAGTAAGAGCTGAATGTATTCAAAGACAAATTAAAATTAGGATTCAGCCTGAAGAAACAATAGGCTTGAAAATGACCATTCCAGCCTCCATCGGGGAGTTTTCCATTCTCTATGCCAGCCCCTTAAGTGCATCCCTGTGGAACCAAACAGGAGTTCCCAGGCCCAGTCTTCAGGCAATTGTGAGACTCAATTGCCTTCTTGTTTGGTAAAGGGAGTGAGCCATTATTTACAATTGTCCCTCAGGAGCCTCCGGGAGAGGCAAAATAATTGTGGTTCCCAGCAATGTGATTACATTGAGTGTAAGAGATGCCCTGCAGCAAGAACAGAACAGAAAAGTGAGGAAGTACTTTGTTCCAATGGATGTTTAAATTGGAAAAGCTCACACGTGACTTTCTAGCCAAACAAAGGAGGAAACTTGAGGGATATCTTTAAAATACATTGTTAAAGCTTGTTGCTGCAAAAGTCTTTCTTGGATTTAGGGAATCCCTTCAGACTGGTGTCCTCAGAGAGGGCTGGAGCCAGAAGCAGCCCCAACCATGGGAATTATTGGCCCTGCCTGCATCTAGGGGGAGCCTAGCTTTAGAGTGGGCCCTTCTGGTCTCTCCAAACACACAGCGGCTCCAGGAAGGGAGCCTTCGCCCAGCTCGTTGCAGCCAAGAGAAAACCTGGGGGCCCCTCATGAGAGGGAAATGGGGAGAGGGGAGAAGGGCATGGGAAAAACAAGAGGATAAACATTCCAAAAGGCACGAGGGAAGCCTCCAGAGAATTCCTGCTTTTCTCTAAATCTACTACTTGAAATGTAAGTGTATGTGCATTTTTTTCTTTCCATAATTTCTAAATTAAAAACTCAGGGGCAAATCCCCTTGCTATGGACTGAGAGCTCAGGCTTGTCAGCTAGAAAGCACACCTGCATCGGGGCGGGGCAAAGAACATGTCCTTCCACCTTAACACTGGCCTTTTATTTGGGCAAATCAGGAAAGAATTCCTCTCAACCCGACTGACTCTGGAGGAAAGGAGACCACTGGGGCAGAAAAAAGAAAGAGTGCTTGTCTGGCCGTCAGAAAACAGCTTCTAGTCTCAGCTTTCCTCCTCCTTCAAGTTCTATGACCTTGGGTCAGCCACTTCCTCTCTTGGGGCCTTAGTTTTCTCATCTTTAAAATGAAGAGATTCATCATCTTTAAAATTGCCTTCTCCTTCTAGGAATCTACCAGCTCTGAGGATAATAGCTGTCATCTCAGGCCCTACGTGTTCTACTCAGGTTCATTTTCCCCTTTTCAAAGGTCATGCTTCCAGCAGTTTAGGGCCCATACTCTATTCTCCCATTTATTCCCATCATCCAGTCGATTCTCCTTGGCAAGTGAGTTCTTTATGAAGATGCCAAGAATTTGAACCTATTTGTATTCAGCTAGCATCTGGGATTAGTCTAGCATGATTGTCCTCTCAAGGAATCCCCTAAAAAGTAGAGGGATACTTAGCCATTTTATGAACTTCTACAATTTTTCTTAGACTACAATTCTAAATGAATTGTAAGTGCATCTCTGGGTATAATCTGGTGCCAACACATTTCAAACACATAGAACTCCCAATTGGGAGGCAGGGACACGTGTGTTTGGAGCATGGGCTTTGGAGTTAGGCAGACCCGAGTTTGAATCCAGGGCACTCTGTACCTCTTACTAGATGGGTGGTGACCTTAGGCATGTTACCTGATCTCCCTAAGCATAACCTTCCTCATTTGGGAAAGGGTTGTGGTAAAATTCTCATAAGGCTACGGCAAGAATTAAACAAGCTAACACATAGAAAGCACTAGTACAGTGCCTGGGACATAGTCAGTATTTAAGCAATGTAGCACTATTGTTCTTGTATCTTGTTGTTGGCTACTGTCAAACAAGCACCTCTACGTTCTCCATGGTATGTGGTTAGAAGCACCCACTTCCTTCACGTTGTTGAGCATTTGCTGTGGGAGTCTCTGCCCCTCTCCTGCTCTTTCCCCTGGCCCTGTCCATCTGTCTCCCCACCTTATTTTCCTCTTCCTCCTTCCTCCCTGACCTTTACGTTTTCCTCGTTTCCTCCTTGTTCTCGCCCTCACCTTCCTACTCATACACCCAGACTCACACAAGCACTCTTTGTACCTGTCTTGGCTGCTTTCCTGGTTCAGTCTAACTAACTCAGGATGTAGCCTTAATGTTAATAAGAATAGCAGTTAACTCACACAGCCCACACTATGTGCTTTACACATAACAACTCATTGAATCCTCATAATCCTAAAAGGTAGCTACTATTAGTATCCCCACTTTACAGATGAACACATGAATTACAGACAGATTAAGTGACCTGTGCAAGGTCATATAACCAGTGAGTGGTGGAAATGGGATTCAAGCCCAGAGAGTTTGGCTCCGGGACTTGGGTTCCAGGATCTGTGCTCTTAGTCGCTACAGGACACTGCCTCCATGAAGCAAAGAGATGCGAGACTCTTGTGTCTCCACAGATGATCCAAACAATGAACAATGCACTTATTGATAACTGAATAGAGTTTGAATGTCCATCATTTCCGAGGTTGTCATACACTATGAGTTGAACCTTTGCTTCTCTAGGTCACAATAGCAGGAAGGGAGGGGGGGAGGTAGACTGGTAGACTACAGAGGGGTGTGGGTAATGGTCCCAATGAGAATGAAAAGAGCCCTTCGGTCCAAACCTTCCCCAAGTCGCATCCCTGAGCCGCCCCTGGAAGCTCATTCACAGGCACCACGAAGCTGAGGCTTCTACTTCTGAGGCCACTTTTGCTGTCACACCTTGGATGGATCTTGCCCGTCCTGTTGCTGCTGAGGAGGGTCTTGCTGAGGTAGCTAAAGGTTTTTTCCCCACCAGGGTTAACAGCTATTTTAGTGGGTCTCTTGCACTACTCAGTTCGTTTCCTCATCTGTAAAATGGGAATTTTCATACCTACCTTGTCAGGTCGAGTAACTATGTGGACTTAAAGAAGATAGGGTGTAGAAAGCACACTTAATACTCTTCATGGCTCAGAGTGGGCACTCTTAATAGGCTTCCAAAAGGATGGCCTGTCCCTGTCAGTTTTCTTACTGGCCCACCCTATCCTCTACCTGACACCACCCCTACTCTCAATCCCTTGGGGAAATTCTGGTACCTGGGGAGAATTCCTTGCCCATCTGGGGCATACTCTTCTCCACCTTCACCAGCCCCTGAGGTGAAGAATAGTAGCCTTTGACCTTTCTTTGTTAGGGAGCTTAATCCAAGTGTTTGCCCCCCTCCCCATGGCAAAGTGTGCCACCTTATGTAAGTCATTTCCCTTTAATGGGCTTAGTTCCCCCTATGTTAGATAAGAGGGTTGGATTTGGTTCATGTTCATAACTTGGGTTCCTGGAGGTTGTGGGAGGATCTGTGCACATGTACCTGGACAGGATAACTCAAACATCTGATGTCTGTGCTGAGACAGTGCACATGTCTTATTGGAAAGTTATGTGCATCTTTAAACATGTTAGTTGCCGCAGCTTTTGAGAATTTTCCCATTGGTTAGTCGTTTAAGTTGGTTCAAATTTCATCAGTTCTGTTCAGTGAGTTGTTTCTTAGTGTAAGAGTCCCTAATATATCTGTTGGTGGAACTTACCTCATTCTTTCTCCAAATTCATTAACCTCCAAAAATATGAGTCAGGAATTGGAATTAGAAGGCAAGGGTGATATATCTTTGATAGCAATTTGTTAACCCTTTTATTATCTGAGGTAGTCAGGCAATGAGGAATTCAGGTTATCTGGTGAGAGTTGGAGATTCCTCTTTATACAGTGAAATGGCTCTAGGGGAAAAGTCTCCTGGCATAGGAGTGGGGTCTGGGATCTCAGGAACATCACTCTCCACTGTGCCTCAGCTCCTTTCTAAGCCCAGGTTTTCAATCCTGTAGGTAGACCAGGAGTCAGCAAACTATGGCCCATGGGCCAAATCTGGCCCACCACCTGTGTTTGAACACCTGTTTTGCAAGCTAAGAACGGTTTTTACATTTCTAAATGGCTAGAAAAATCAAAAGAATACTATTTTGTGACGTATGACCATTATGTAAAATTGAAGTTTCAGTGTCTACAAACAAAGCTTTATTGGAACACAGTCATGCTCATTCATTTATGGCTACTTTTTGCACTACGACAGTGGAGTTGATTAATTGTGGCAGAGCCTGTATGGCTCGCAAATCTAGTAGCTGACCATCTACATAAAAAGTTTTTTGGCCCCTGAGCTGGATCATCAGCCCTAGTGTGGCTTGGGACCTCTTGGGAAGAGGTTCCCAACCCCTTTGGGTATTTGAAGACCCAAAGTCCCAGCTACCTTTAGACTGGCAGAACAAGCCTAGAGGGAGACTAGCAACCCTCCACTCCCAGCCCATCCAACCCCACCCTGCCCTACCCACTATCTCACCACAGATGCAAACCTCAAACAGGTAGGAGGCATAAAGCGCTAAATATCTAACTCCTTCATATCCCTGGGTGACCAGTTGTTTTGAAATGCTCTGGCTTGAGGCCCAGAGGCAGAGGAGAGGAACCTCAGACCCGTAGAACCCACCTCTGCTTTTGTTTCCAGGGACAGAAGAACCAAGGGGCCATACTGTTCTAAGTGTAACTTTCTGAACTCATTTGTGTGAGGCAGCCTCAAAGAACAGATCTGATTCATTCTGACAGCTTCCCAATGGCCAAAGACTTCCAGATGGAGACAGTCAATCCGCTGACCAATTTTTCACCTTCCGAAACATGTGTAAATCCCAAGTTATCCCTTCACCTGTGTGCAAATATAAAACCCTCATCCTTTCATGAAAAAAATTCTTATTTCAGAAATAAACTTTGGGGTTTAGAAAAAAGGCGGAAGAATTGCTTCCAAGAACCAAAAAAACAATGTATTTCATTGTATTACAAAGCAATTGTATTTCAATGTATTTCAACTTCCTGTGAAGGCCAGAGTTCAGGAGAATAGCAGGCAGTGGTAAGTTACACACCCAGCACCCGCTAGTCCTGCAACTCCCTGCCCGTCTCCCTCTCCTCCCCGCTGCCTGTCTTGCCCTTTCCCTCTGGCTCTGCCTTTGGACTGTTTTTATCCTCTTTCTCTGTTTCCGGCTCTGTCCTTTTCCCCTTTTCTTCTTTCTCTTTTTTACCTCTCAATCTGTCCTCTCCCCTCGTCCCCTGCTTTCCATCTCCCTCTCTCTCTATCTCCTACCCCAAGATATCCATAATATAAAATGGAAAAAAGTCTTTTAATCGTTTGTAAATAGTATTTACAAATACTTCAACTTTTAATTTTAAAAGCAGTTGGGTGAAATATTTTCTGGGTTTTTTTTTTTTTTTTTTTTTGGTGGGGAAGTTGGCCCTGAGCTAACATCTGTTGCCGATCTTCCTCTTTTTGCTTGAGGAGGATTGTCCCTGAGCTAACATCTGTGCCAATCTTCCTCTATTTTGTACATGGGATGCTACCACAGCATGGCTTGATGAGCGGTGTATAGGTCCACGCCCAGGATCTGAACCCGTGAACCCCAGGCTGCTGAAGTGGAGCCTGTGAACTTAACCACTATGCCGCCAGACCGGCCCCACATTTTCTGTTTTTGAACTAACCAAATTGCTTTTTGGTGTGCCTTGGTAACAATGTTAATAGCTACCATTAATTGAGCATCTACTTAGTGCCAGGCACTGTGTTAGGCACTTAAGATGTTATTAACTCAATTAATACTCACAAGATGAAATAGGTAGTGTTATTATAATTTTCATTTCAAAGGTGAGGAAATGGAGGCACAGACATTAAACGTCTTGTACAAAGTTCTCCAGCCTATAACTGGCAGAGAGGTTGAAATCCAGGCAGTTTGGTTCCTAATTCCACATCCTTAACCATGAAACTTAACAAATGGGCTTCTGTTGTTAGATGGCCCTCAGTCGAGAGAAGGCACAAAGGCTTCCCCATTTATTATTCAGGCTCCCCTGCAGGATTTTATGCTTTGTACGGGCATCTCTTTCATGGATATAACAGTCTACTTTCATTTTTCCGGAAGTATTTATAGAGGTAGAGAGGAAGGTCTAGAATCCTCCAACCACCCCCTCACTCTACCTAAAAGGTGTTGATTTTCCTATATTCTGTCTTTCGCCTACACTAACCCCAAGTAAATGTCTCTCTTTTCTTTACTTTTTGTATTTCACAGGGCATGAAAAAGGTGAGGTCATCGTTTCCCCTGCCATTTCCAGACTATTATTCCATGGCCATTGCTCACCAACCACATTGGTTTTGAAGCCTGAGGATGGTGATGATGATGATAAATAAAGAGAATACCTGGAAAGAACAAACATTAGCCCAAAGGCATGAGTTTCTTATGGTGGAAACATATTATGTTTCCACATAGTATGTGGGAAACCTCTTGGAAATAATAATAACTGTTAGTGTTTATGGAGCACTTACTATGTGCCAGACCCTGTTCCAAAGACTTTACATATATTATCTTATTCAGCTTTATTAAGATGCTGGTGACAACTTTGTGAGGGAGACTGGGCGACGGATGAGGGAAACAAGGCTGAGCGAGGTCCAGAGACTTGATCCAAGTCACACAGCTGGTGAGAGGTTGGACCCTGGTTGAAACCCAGATCTGTCTGACATCAAAGCTTATTCTTAGAAAGCAAACTGCTGTATTGATGACCTTCAAATCATACCATGTAGATGAGTAATTATTGCTCACAGCTACCTCTGGCACTGATCCCTCTCCAAGGTTCCAGTGACTTAAGTTTCTGCAAGCACAAACTCATGGCCTCTCAGGCAGACTTCTTCCATTCCTGTAGGCCATCTGATTTAGATGAGCTCGATTTGCTCTTTTTCAGTGGGGAGTGAGGGACTTGCCCGGAGCCGGCATTTTCTTAAATTCTTTTCCTGACTCTTTTTCTCGTTTCGTAAAGGCTACTAAAGTTACTTTTCCTCTGAGGATGACTTTGTGTTGTTTTTCCTTTGGAAACTGTTAAAAAGCTTTCTTAACTGTTTTGAACTTCTACTTGGCAATCTTTATTTTGGTTTTAATTAGTGAAGTAATTTGTCAAATTATGAAAGTAAATATAACCATGATGAGGAAAATTTGGAAAAGAAGGAAAAGAAAAAAGACATAGGGAATCCTATCCCCCGGCACAACCATTGTTATCATTTGGCAGAAGAGCATAGAGGAGGGGCCCAGGCTCTGAAGTCACACTGAACGTGTTTGGATCCCCAGCTCTGCACTCATTAGCTCTGTTAATTAACTTTCTCACCTTCTAAATAGGTTCAGATCCCAATTTCCAATGTGTGTGTGTGTGTGTGGGGGGGTGTTCCCCCACACCACCCAGTTCTCCAACACCAGCTGGATATCCTACAATTCAACTCAATTCTGACACTTATCTACCCAGAGATAGCATCAGATCTCACAGGTTAAGGGTTCAGTCCTACAAGACTGCCTCCTCCTCCACCCCCCACACCCCTACCCCCACTTCAGACTCCAATCACAAGCCCAGGTTGTCACCTGTGCTTCTGACCGATCAGCTATACATAGGAGGTTCCAATGACCCTCTCCTTGGGTTAGATTAATTTGCTAGAGCAGCTCACAGAACTCAGGGAAACATTTTACTTACTAGATCACTGGTTCGTTATAAAAGGATATGACTCAGGAACAGCCAGAGGAAAGAGATGCATAGGGCAGGATATTGTGAAAAGGCATGGAGCCTCCATGCCACTCTCCCCGAATCTCCATGTGTTCACCAACCTGGAAGCTCTCTGAACCCTGTCCTTTTGGGTTTTAATGGAGGCTTCATTACATAGGCATGATTGATTAAATCATTGGCTATTGGCAATTGATTCAACCTCCAGCCCCTCTCCCTTCTTGGGAGGTCAGGGGAGTAGAGAGTTCCAACCCTCTAATAACTTGGTTGGTTCCCGGCAACCAGTCCCCATCCTTAGATTCTTTCCAAAAGTCACATCATTAACGTAACAAAAGACACCTTTACAGCTCTCTTCACTTAGGAAATTCCAAGGGTTTTAGGAGCTCTATGCTTAAAATGGAGATGAAGACCAAATATATATTTCTTATTATAAATCACAATATCACACCTTCATTTTCCACAGCTGTAAAATGGGGATCACATCATGTCAGTGTAAGAATCCAATGAGAAGGTATAAAATGCTTATCTTTGCATCTTGCATAGAATAGGCACTCAATAAATATTTGATGAATGAATAGTTTATTTCTTTCCAGTCTCTTTTCCTAAGCAAACTCTAAATAATTATAATAATAATAATATAATTTCTTATATTGTGGTTCTTCACTGAACCTAAGTTCCCATGGTGCTGCCTAGTCTTTCTGGCCATCATTTTTAAAGATTTCACGAATGTCCATCAAGTGGAAAACTATAATTTATTTAACTTCTCCCTTATTTGGGGGCACTTAAGTTGTTTTCAAGTTTTTGATTTTATGATGAACATCAGCATGTGTGTATGTGTGTATGTATAATTTGTCATATTTTCATAAGGTACTAATAGATTCTTTACACTGTGATTTTTTTAGTTCAATTTTGGTGGTGTTTCTTTAGTCTAATTAAACATCTTAAGAACATTTAAAAATACCCAGAATAAAAACCACTCACCTGGTCCTTGAGGTGGTTTCTGAACCATGCCCTCTGTCCTGGAAGGCACCCATCAGATAAGGAAGGTGGAAAGGGATTGTCCCCCTAGTTTAATAGCTTCTTTTAAGCTTCCCCACGTGGAAATCATTTATCTAATATGAAGGCAAGAGATTCTGAATGAAATTATCTTACTGTCATTTTTGGTCCCTATGTTTGGGAGATACTTAAACTTTTCTGATCTAGTGGGATAGGCTGATGATTGACTTAGAAGGCCTCTTTTAATGAATGATTCTGAAATGAGAGAACAGGAGGCTAGAATCTCACTTCCATTAGATGCTGCTCCTCAATAGTCCTTTGAGTTCTCTCTTCTCCAGCCCCATAGCTACTGCCTTGGCCTCAGGGCTGGGCTAGGGTGAGGCCAGTGAGGCATGCTGCAAAATTTAAGAGCGGTGTCAGAACCCTCACGTTTTAATGCAGTATTTCCAATATCCAAATTAATGCAAAACAATCTATGATGAACAAAATATCAAAAATTTAAATATAGAATCCAACAGTGCCGTTCCAAGCCATATTGGAGCCTAAGGCAGAAGAAAAAAATGTGTGTCCCTATGTACATGTTTTTATGTATTTCTTAAGGTTTATTTTTTTTCCAGAAGTAGATTTCGAAAATATCATTGATGTGTTTGTTTCCATTAAATTCCAAAAAGTAAAACTATAATAAATTCTGTTTGGGGTATAAATAAAATATTGAAGCCTAAAATAATGTTGTGAGTTTTGATATATCTACTTTTGAATTTTTCAGTGTTTTTTTCTACTACTTTAGTTTTGATTTTATGAGATAATTTTCCCATCTCCTTTGTCTGGCTCTACAAATTTGCCCAGCCAACCAGCAAACATTTATTAATTACTATCATCCAGTACTGGACTGGGTCCTGGGGATGACACAAATGTGAGTAAGATAGAGTGGTTGCCTTGAATGAGCTCACAGTCTACTAGAAGAGAGTTCGGCCAATGGACTCCAGGGCTTTAGAAGAGGGAGGAGCTGCAGTATGTTCTTCAGCTAGAGAACACTTCTTGGAAGAATGGCAGTTTCGTTGGAAACAGAATGTGCAAAAGCCTACACTCTGGAAGAGGCACACCCGCTGAAAGCAGCCTAGAGTGTGTGTAGAGGAAACTGGAAAGAGATGAAGTGGGAAAGGCAGGTGAGCCCGGTAATGAAGAATCTGATAGAGTAGTTGAGGATGGGTTCTGGAGTCAGACAGCTCTGGGTTCAACTCTCAGCTCTACCACTTCCTTGCTGGGCAAGTTATTTTCCCCCATTTTGCTTACTTGTTAAATGAGGGTGTGTTGGATATTCTCTGCATGTCCCTTCGGATCCATTCTCCACCCTTCTCTACCTTGTTCGGTTACCAGGAGGCAGATCTTAATGGACTTCAATGGGCTCCCATCCCCGCTGGCCTCTGGTTGGATTGGACCAATAGGAGGCACTAACTGGAGATCAGGAGGAGAGTGAGGGCAGTGTATTTATTCACTTGGCTTCCTCCTTGCTTCATTGCTGCAGGTTGGCTGCATCCCTCTCCCCACAGCCACCCACAGCTTCTTTCAGGCACAGATGACCTGAGCCACTGCTCTTTTGCTCCCTTAGCCTAGGGATGGTAAGGGCTCCCAACTGATGCTAGCACCAGGGTGCTTCATCATCCTTTGTTGGTTACCTTAATTCTGCCCGTACTTTTGTAAACAGGCTCTTCATTAAACTCTCCTTATTTACCTGTTTTGAATGTGCCGTCTCTTTTCTGCCAGTGCGTAGCACATAGTAAATGCTCAGTAAACATTAGCCGTTAAACCACACTGCCTAGATGAAATCTTCGATGGGGATATCTCCTGCTAGAAGTCTCCATTCTTTGCAAATTTCTGCCTGGGGGCCCTGCGTTAGCCTATATGTCAGCGAAATACAACAAAGGATTCTCAACTCGAAGTCAGCAGCTGTGCTGGGGCGGAAACGTCAGAACTGGCTTCCCTAACAAGCTGGCTCTGTGATGCCAGCCAGATAATTATTCCAGGCAATTTCTCCTGCTATTGTCCCCTTGGACTGGGTCCATCACTTTGTCACCTGGTTCAGAGGCTTCAATGAGCAGCGTATTAACATTCATTACAAGCGGCTGTGTTTCCGTTTCCGTTTTTGTTTCTGTCTTTGGATTAGTGCAGGTCAACCACTCACTGAACTCACAGTCTATAAAATAAAGACCTTGGCTGAGGCTCTCTCCTCCCCCCTCGCATTCACACAGGCTGTGAGACTGAATGGGAGAGTGCAGCACTGTCAGGACCTCAGCTGCAGTACCATCGGCGGTTTACGGGGAAGCTCCTTGACTGGCTTTTTATGTTGCGTCGATCAGGCAATGGAGAGGAGTTTTATTCCTAAGAACGTTGTTTCATAAAGCCATAATTCATGGCCTTGGCAGAGATATTACATTGGTCTCCTTTTTCCCCCTAAAGCTGCCAGAAATCCCAATTCTTTCCCTCTCCGTTCATCGTTGGTGTCATCTCTGAAGATGCTGTTCTGAGAACAGTGCCTCTGATTTATCCTGTAAGTTTACAAAGGCTATAAACACTGCTCTGAGATGATGTACATCAATTCTTCCAGGCGATTTTACAGTTACCTAAGAGGTGTGTACTTAACATCTACTGCACGTTGATTCTGAGTTTATTTATTATTGGTGTGTCTGTTTTAATCGCTTCTTATTAAAGTAGAGCACGGCAACCTTGGAGTATTAGGAAAAGTGGGAAGAAAATAATGGCATAGATGATCTAAGCCACAAATAAGGGAAAGGGTGTGCAAATTCGACATGAACTATCCCACATCACCCTAAACTCTCCATTTAACTAGCACAATCCAACCTTTAGATAAAATGCTTAGAGAATCTGGCAAGTCCTTCCCTGGAGAAACCAAGCAAATCTTACTTATTGCTGTACCAACTTACACAAACAATCCACAGTTCCATATGGTGCTGCCGCCAATGTGAAACTGGGGGAGGGACAGCTGCAATCCAGGCATGGAAACTGCATTTCCTCTCTGTCCTCTTCTCTTCTGATAAAGATGCAGAAAAGGACAAAGGCCCAAAGGTGGGAAAAGCAATAGCAAAAGAGATGAGCAGGTGCTGCGTGGCTTCTGCATGGGCACAGCCGTACGTCTGGCCAAGTTATCTGGAGAGAGGACAGACATGCCCCAGCAGTGTGAGTAGTGAAGCCATGGCTTCATTGCCAGGGCCCCTGCCTGCCTGTGAAGGAGTCGAGGTAGGCAGTGTTTGCATTGTTGCTGCAGTATCTGGCCCTCCAAGTGGCTCTGGTGTCCTAGCTCTCCCGTAGGGCCTCAATTCCCCTCTCCAGAGACAAAGCCAAGGCCTTGGGGTTTTGGCCTGACATTTCTCTAACAAATTGCAATTCCTCGTTAGGTCCATTTGAAAAACCTGCTATCTACAAATGCGATTTGAAGTACAGGCGTATGAAAAGTAAATAGCCCTCCTTAATTCTAGGGAAGGGAGTACTGTTCAAACAGAATGCATACTGCCCGAAAGTGTCCAGCTAATCTACAGTATCATTAAAATTCTGCTTGAGCCCGTCACTGTCTCAGTATTGTGTTTCTAGGCCAGTCCGTTTGTTTGCTGTGTCACTATGTCATCCTTCCAGTGTTTGCTCCCTTTCCAGAGTTGATGGACTTGGATTTCAATACGTGCTTCACTACTAAACAGGTTTGGAACCACAGCTGTATTTTTTTACCCCCCTCATTTGCTTTTATTGTGAGCTTAAACAACTCCACTGGAAAAAAAAGACTGAGAACCTAATGCACATTCAATTCTATTTGTGTCACTCCAAGTTCACTTATGATGTTGGCTGATGTACAGACTTGGTTCCTGCAGGGCTGAAATCAATGTGTACACACTGTTTCACTTAACATTATTGTGTATACACATTTCCATAGATCAACAAAGTCCGCATACGTGTCATCTTTAATGGCCATAGAGAATTCCACTGCAGAACCGCAGCACTTCAGAAGACATTGCATTGGCATGTTTTCTTATTTGTGGGTGGCGCTTCAAAACGTCCCAGCTGTAAAGAGAGCTCTGCTAAACTCTGGCCACAAATCAATAGCAAGACACCATATGAATTAAGTCACATTGGAACTAAACCACACCAAGCTGAATTTAATTAGTGTATATTGTTACAGCATAGTCTATTGTCTCCTGGGCTAGGCCCCTGATGTTTCCAGGTTCCAGTTATTATTCACTCAGCCGAGTATAGAAGATATGATTTGAAACAAACCTGAGCTCTTTGGGATCGCAGTTCTAAGTGAGCTTGACTTTCATTCATCTTTGAGATGCCCACATTCTGCTGGGTTCCTCTGCTCGGATCCTTTACATTTGTACCACAGGGAAGTGGATCTACGTTGTTTTCCTCCAAGGGTTCATGTCTTTCTAATTTCCTACCTGTTGTGGTCTAACAAAGCTTCACTGACCTGAAGCGTTGTGAGATGGCCGTGTTACAAGCTGGCAAGATACCACGCATTTTATTTATTCATGTTGCTGCTGGTTAGTCTAAAGATTGTCAGGAATATTCTGCTACCGGCTTCACAGTACTGTTTACTTTAAGGGAGCAATTTTCATTTTCAGAATCTGTTTGTTTTGCACCCCTTGCCAGTTGGAGTTGGTACTGGGTTCATTTTCCTTCCAGTGAGGGGTAAGTACATAGTCTCCTGCTGAGGATAGACTAGTCCCCCGGATATGATCATTTAAGGCTATTCAGGGGCCGGCCCCGTGGCTTAGCAGTTAAGTGCGCGCGCTCCACTGCTGGCTGCCCAGGTTCGGATCCTGGGCGCGCACCGATGCACCGCTTCTCCGGCCATGCTGAGGCCGTGTCCCACGTACAGCAACTAGAAGGATGTGCAGCTATGACATACAACTATCTACTGGGGCTTTGGGGGAAAAAATAAATAAATAAAATTAAAAAAAAATAAGGCTATTCAAAGCCTTTTGACTTATCTACCTGTTTCGGCCAAATTCAACCTTGGGATATTGCACTTCATATCTGTGACAGATTCTAGTGCAGCAGTAACATCTCTACCATATTGAAATAGCCAGGAGAAAGACTTTATCACTTGCAAGGCAGGCCAAGTAGATGAGAGAGGCCACTGATGGGTTTGTTCAAAAGAAACTGCTTAGTGGCCCAGGGGCTGCACAACGTCCACGGTGATTGAGCGCTTCACTCCAGAGCAGTGGAAGCGGTTGAACACAGCAGTCCCCTGTGCTGAGAGTGGCTGCAAAGGACGCTCAGCCCCACGGTCATCCCCAGCAGCTTTCTTTATACTTGGTAACGGTAGGGAGCCAGGAGACCTAATGAGGAGGGCTTGGTGTCCTGTTCCAAGATGAAACTCCTGACACGCTGTCAGAAAATTTTATCTGCAGGCTTCACCGAGTTCTCCAGGTTCATACATGATGGCTTCTTGTAATAACTGGCTCACACTTACAAGTCACCCGGCTAGAGTTAGGGATGCATTCTGTGGGGAGACTACAGAATTAAGTGAACTGGCCTGCATGAAAACCAGGCCATGAACTTGGCCTCCTTTTAAACTATAGTCTAAGCAGCTGAACTTACCAGTTACTGCTTACAAGCCATCCCTGCTACTGGAAAAACAATTCATGCATGCTTCCTACTGATAAAGGATGTAATAAACCAATACAGCGGGTGGTCCAGGAAATTGGTCTTTGCAAGTCTGAAGAGGCAGTAACTAGTGTGGTAGTCCTTGGATATTTAGGAAACTCTGTTTAGCGTGCATAGGAACCTTGCACTAACAAGATTTTATTCTTTGTTTGTTTACTGATTCATGAATTCATTTATTCAATGATTCATTCATTCATTTACCAAATATTTATTAAGAACATTTTGTGTGCTAGGCATTGCGCTAAGCTTAGAGGCTACAGAGATAAATAAGACAATTTCTATTCTAGAGGGTCCTACATGTAAATTAATACTACCCCTGCTAATAATTATAATACAGTTGTTAATTATTATTGGATTATAGTGTGATAAATGCTAAAACCAAGGCATATACATGAACTATGGGATCATAGATAAAGTGACTACTTCATTCTTGGGGCAGGAGGTGGTCAGGGAGGATGTCACTGACTTGGTGTTGAAGGATGTATAGGAGTTCACTAAACAAAGAATGGCAAGGATTCATCAGGTTATTGAGATCAGACAATTTTTTATTTTAATGCAACAAGAGAAGAAATTTCCCTTATACAAAGAAAATAAGCTCATATTTTTACTAATTTCATTTCTACCCATGTTCATTTACTCATTCATTCATTCAGTATATTTTTTTCCCCAGTTTTACTGAGATATAATTGACTATAACATTGTATTATCTTAAGGTGCACAACATAATGATTTGACATATGTATATATTGTGAAATGATTACTACAATAAGCTTATTTAACATCCATCACCTCATATAGTTACCAACTTTTTTCCTTGTGATAAGAATTTTTAAGATCTACTCTTTTAGCAACTTTCAAATATACAATACAGTATTGTTAACTGTAGTCACCATGCTGTACATTATATCTCCAGAACTTATTTATCTTAAACTAGAAGTTTGTACCTTTTGATCCCCTTCCTCCAATTCCCCCTCCCCCCACTCCCTGCCTCCAGCAACTACCAATCCGATCTCTGTTTCTATGAGTTGGTTTTTTTAGATTCCACATATAAGTGAGATCATATGGTATTTGTCTTTCTCTCTCTGACTTATTTCACTTAGCATAATGCCCTCAAGGTCCATCCATGTTGTTGCAAATGGCAGGATTTCCTTCCTTTTACGGCTCTATTGTATTCCATGGTGTGTGTGCCACATTTTCTTTATCCATTCATCTGTTGAGGGACACTTAGGTTGTTTCCATGACTTGGCTATTGTAAATAATGCTGCAATAAACATGGGGCATTCATTAAATATTTACTGAGTATGTATGATGTGCTATGCACTATCTAGCACTGAGGATACAGCTCTAAAAAAACAGACAAAAATTCTTGCCCTCCTAGAGCTTACGTTCTATTACGTAAGGAGACAGACAATAAAGAAATGAGCAAAAAAAATTTTATATATATATATAAATAAATGTATATATATAAAATATATATCTTAATATAAGTTACATATATATATATGACATAGCAGAGGGTAATAAGTTGTCTGGAGAAAAAGTAGGAAAGGGATATAGGTGGTGGGGCACTCACACTTAAATAAAGTGGTGTAAGGAAAGGCCTTGTGGAGAAGGTAACATTTGAGGCAAGGGGCAAGGCCTGAGGCTATGGGGGAAGAGTGTTCCAGGCTGGTGCCTACTGGGAGGGACGGTAGCAGGAAATGAGATTAGAGAGGTAACAGGAGGTCAGCCCATGTAGAACCTTGTAAAATCTAGTAAGGTATCTGGCTTTTGCACTGAGACAAGAAGCCATTGGAAGCAATAAAATCATGGATGCAGGTTGTAAATTTGGCTCTCAGACTTTTGGGAAAATCCTGCAATGAAACAAGCATTAATATTTTCCAATGTAAACAATAAAATGCATTTGAAAAAGCTTTTTTTGCAATAAGTGATTCAAAATCTTACCTTAAAAACCCATTCATATGGGGCCGGCCCTGTGGCTTAGCGGTTGGGTGTGCGCGCTCCGCTGCTGGCGGCCCGGGTTCAGATCCCGGGCGTGCGCCGACGCACCGCTTCTCCAGCCGTGCTGGGGCTGCGTCCCACGTGCAGCAGCTGGAAGGATGTGCAGCTATGACATACAACTATCTACTGGGGCTTTGGGGGAAAAAATAAATAAATAAATAAAATTAAAAAAAATTCATAAAGTTAAAAAATTGTTTTCATGAAAGTCATTATTTTAGAATATTGTGTTCTGTAACTCAGTGTTTCCCTTTATGATGCCTTGCTCCTGATTCTAATGCTTTCTCACTCCCCCTTCACTCCACATTCAGAAAAAGCTGAGTGTGAGATTACAGATGGGCTGATAACAGTGTGAAATACATCCCGGAAACATTGTCCCCTTGCAAGGAAAGGGCAGAGAAGAGTGCACAAGTGAAATGACTTCGCAAGGAGTGGGTGTTTGGGGGATCCTGATAGAGAAAACACTTGCAGAAGAATCCGTAAATCTTTTCTGAACTTCTGGAAAATACCCATAAGACTTTTAAGTAAATAGGTCAATGAGTTGGACAATTACAAGATCCTATCCTTGAAGACTGTTACTGCTTAGCCTTTAATAACACTAACATGGATTCCAGCATGCTTTTTTTTAAACAGACAAAGAAAATAAAATATAGTTCAAGCATTCCCATTTAGCCCTCTCTAAAAACACCAGAGAGTTTACAGAACTGGCAGCTCTCTTCTGGGTATTTCTCCAAGTGGCCACTGAGTGGCAGTCGAGGTAAAATTATTATAAAGCACTTTGCTGAATATATATTTATTAAATGAAACTAACATAACGCAGAGGATGAAAACATTTTCTGCCCCTGGACTCTTGAACTCTCTGAGTTCTGCCTTGGACCCACTGGAGACAAAGGCAGGGTCATCTGTCAGTGGCCCACCATTAGTGAAGGCCACACATCTTTCATGGCCCCTCTGGAGACTGTGTGAGGGTACTGTAAGCAGGTATGTATTTATGTATGTTTGTGTAGGTCATGAACATTAATCTGCCAGTGCTGTTCAAATGGCACCTAGAGAGTTTCTCGTTTAGCTGCATAATGTGCTCTTTAAATAGAACTAAACCAATTTGGGAATGCAGCCCTATTCAGCAATTTGGTGGGGTGGTAGTAAGAGAGAGTGGAAGGAAATAGTGCTGCCAACATTTAATAGTTAGGATGGAAATAGCAGGGGCTTGGAGATGGCAGGGAGGGGGGCTGAAATGGAAGCTATCGAAATGTACTGTTACTTACTTCTAAAAGTCATTCCTTGTTCTATTAGCTGGCCCCTGGTATCCTATTAAAATTGCTATGTCCTTGTGCTTTATCTCTGAATGCCCCTCAAATGCAAGCATTCTAAGAAGTTCAATTCTTGCCCTTTTTCTTCTCTTCTTCTTCTATTGTCTTTCCCTGGGAGCTCTTGTTCACTATTATAAAGAGGACTCCCAATTCTAGCCCTGGCCCACCACTAGAAGATATCTCAACTGAAGGCCCCACAAACACCTCAAGCAATATAAGCCATATTATGGGCTGATTTGTGTCCACCAAAATTCATATGAATTCCTTCATTTGAAGTCCTAACTCCTAGTACCTAGTACCTGGAGATAGGGTCTTTATAGAGGTAATTAAATTAACATGAGGACGTTATGGTGGGCCCTAATCCAATATAACTGGTGTTTTTATACACCAGAAAGGAGATTAGGAGGGGATTTAGGGGAAAAGGAGATGAGGACACACATATACACAGAGGGAAGACCATGTGAAGACAGAGGGAGAAGAGAGCCATCTACAAGTCAGAGAGGCCTCAGAAGAAACCACCCCTGCTGACACCTTGATCTCAGACTTCTAGCTTCCAGAATTGTGAGAAAATACATTTCTGTTGTTGAAGCTACCTCGTCTGTGGTACCTTGCTATGGCAGCCCTAGAAAACTAATACAAGCCCCAAACACAACTCAGTTTCCCTATTTCTTAGTTGATGACATTGCTATTTGTACTTCACCTAGGCAGAGGCATCTTAGTGCCCTCCCTCTTTTTCTCTTCTCCCTCCAACTCCCTTGCTATCCCCATATAATGGGACCCCAAGCTCTATCTATCCTGTCACTGAAATGTCTCCTGAATCCATCTTCTCCATTCAGTCCTCACTTCCATTGCCTTAATTCACATCATCTCCCATCTGAACTGTGCCTTTTGAAGTAATTTTGGCCTCTCATCTCTCCCCTCCTCCATTTACCCTTCACTTTCCCACAAATTGGTACTTTTAGAAGGGAAAAACATTAGCATGATTGTATACTGATGGGAGTAATGCAGTGGAGAGGGGAAGATGATGAGCCAGGAGAGAGGTGGTGGAATTTCTGGCATGATGACCTTGCATAGGTGAGATGGGAGGGGATCTAGTACATAAATGTGCTAGCACGCAGGAGTGGACTTAGAAAGGAACACAGAAAGCTCATCTATAGTCACAGGAGAGAAAGTAGAGCATATGGTACAGGTGTCGATAGTACTGTAGATCTGGTGGTGGTACTGTAGAAGTTCTCTTCTGATTTCTGTTATTTTCTCAGTGGAAGAGGAAGCAAGGTCATCAATCAATCACCTGAGAGTGAGAATAGTAAGGATGAGTAGTAGGTTTAAGAAGAAGAGAAAAGGAATGAAATCATCATCTAGGTGTGTGGGAGAGTAACTGGCCTGGGGAGAGATAGCATGATGCTAGGTGGCACTCGGAGCTCACTGGAGGTTTGTGGTCTTGAAGGTAAATTGAGAGCAGTCAGCAGAGCTTGGTGTTTTTTCCAGGTGTAAGAGGCTGCACAGATGCAGGTCCAGGGCTGATAGAGAGGTGGATTTAACCAGGATGGTGGTTTGCCAGGTGAGAATAACAGAGGAAGATAGAGACAAGAAAATTGAGGGCGTATATAAGAGAATGACTGTAATCATGGACCGTAATGATGGACCACAGAATTTAATGCCAAGAGGGAAGTGAAGATTTGAGAGGCTAAAGATCCGTGAAAAGATGGTAAGATCAGTAGATTTTAGGGCCTCATGAGGTTGAGGGATCGTTGGAGTTAGGGTTCTAAGGCAAGTGAGCTGAAGAGTTAGGAGATGGTGCCCAGAGTGGGAGACCTGAAAATGAGTTTCTGGGTGGGGAGTAGTAGCAATGAGATTCTGGGATGAAAGCCAAGGGAGCATGGAGGACAAAATCATTGGTGGAGAGGAGTTGAAGGAATTGAGACGCTAGAGTGTGGGAAGGATCATCTATTTGTATATTAAAACTACTAAGAACAATGACAGGTGTAGAATTTTAGCAAGATTGTGATCCTAGAGCTAAAATTGAAATCAGAAATACACAGTTTGGGACCTCTGGAAAAGACGGGACTCAACCAATACCAAACAAAGCCACCTACAAATTCTGACAACGTCACTTTCAATGTCTGTTACATCCCCCATCCTCATCACCTCTTGACTAAAGCCAAGACCTATTGGCTTTACTGCTGTGGTACATATAGCCTTAGCTAATATGTCTCTAATTCCCAAAGCAAGTACCTTCACTAGAACATATTTTTTCTTCTAAAATTTCCCAAAGTATCAATCCAGCTTTCTAAAAACATTTCAATGTTTTCAAATACAATGTGCCTTTGGCAATCATAGACTTAACATTCAAAATCTCTACCTTTAGGAGAAATCCAGGATGTCCACACCACGTAGTGATTTACAATCTTGCTGAGGCACAAATTTGAACTTCATTCCCTACCAGGCAGATGCGCAGAGTGAGACAACGGTTGATCAACACTCGTTGAGCCTAGATAATCACTCATCTTCCACAGCTTGGAACAGGAACTTCTATGAAGTCAAAACAATTTTGCTCCTATTAACTCCCCCCCGCCACATAAAAAAAGGCCCTGGAGAGAAAGCCAACTGCTAGTGCTGGCAATGAAAGTGAGCAGAAATGAAGGGAATCTAAGAAGGCGATGATTTTTTTTGCAGAACACAGAGGCTTTATGAGGGAAATTACGTACCACAGTGATACTTGGGAATTTTAAGGACCTCCTGTACAGCTGTACAGAAGAAAGACGAGTCGGCCTATTCTTTCTCAAACACTTCTGCTCTGGAATAGGCAAAACATGTCTTCACATCAAAACCCCCCTAAAACCTCCCTTCTTGTACTCTTTGCAAATAAAGTACAATAACAAACATTTGCTTTGTGTTAGAAAAATTAAAACCATAAATAGTTGGCTCTTCTCTATACCTTGTAACAGTAGGTTTCCCTCTTATGGAGATTAGGATAAAACTAGCAATTTTGGTGTCTCATCAAGCTTGTTAAAATAGGATTCTACCTGTACAGGCAAATCTCACAAAGGCCAAAGAAAGATTTAGGTCAGATGGACAAGGACTTTAATTATCAGCTGTGCATGTTTTCAGTTCTTAAGGCCTTTTGTGAAACCCCAGGCTGATGCCCCAGGTAACTACTCTATTATTTAAGTGAGTTGGAGAGGATCTCTTCAGGGAGAAATTATAACTGTAAGTGTCATTTACCCTAAACTTCTATCCTAAAAGACAAGATCCTGGGCACAAAGCCAAGAACCCCATACATTTAGAATATATTTAAAACCCTCGAACAAGGAAGCATGCTTCACTGTAAATTTAATGTTCAAGGTTCTCTTGAGACAACATTTTAAAAGGAGGGCAAATAATAGATACTTAACTTTATTTTAATGATATCTTTGTGGAAGTCCCTAAGGTCCCTTCCAGCCTTAAGACCCTGTGATTCTAGGCCTGAGGAAACTATTTTAAAGGATTCACAGAAGGGACAACTACAAATGAGCTACCTTGGGGGAATTTTTAATGATTGATTGATCTGCATTGTAAAAAGTGTAAGACCACATCTTGAACTACTTTGGTATCCACCACAGGGTCTATCAGGAACTTAGATCTATAGAATTTTATCCAAGAAATCCCCTCATTGACAGATCACTTAAGAATAATGAGTTTGAGAGGGCACTGCATTATTTTTTGTGAGAGGTTATAACAATGAATTATAGAATCATAGATCTTCAGAGCTTGATAAGACCATTGGGATCATGTAATTAAGTGTTTTCAATTTTTAAAGCCATGGAAACTTTTCTTCAAACAGAATATGTTAGTTTGTTTGCAGTGGGGATGGGGATCCTGGAGACCTAGGCCTTTGCAAAACACAATTTAAAAAAAGTACTGATCCAGTCTAACACCTTCGTTTAGAAGATTGGGTAACCAAGGCTATAAAGGGAAAAGGTGTTGGTCACGCATAGCGAATTAGTGCTGTAGTCTTTGACTTTCCTTTGACTTATGGCTTTTCCTGAGTGATGTCAAAGACACTTCGGTTCTTAAACAATCAGTTCCTATAACTGTGATCATTTGATCATCATATCCCTATCCGAACTGAAATATTTCCATTCAACTCTATCTTTATTTCATTTGGTGAAGAAGAAGAATAAATCTGAATTCCATAGGATGTTTGGCCTGGAATTCAGATTTTTAATGACCTCTCCAAACCATGTGAAATCTAAATCTAATACTGAAGGATGGAGTCAGGAAGCAATATTAATGGACTTATTGTTCTTTTTTTCTGAAGTTCATAATTACTGAAACTAAAGGAAGAGAGAAGGCTTCATTGTGCACATAATTAAGGAAAATTAAGAAAAAAAGAACTGTGAGTTTTGTGAGGGCAGGTATATGGCCTATTAGATCACTACTATATTCCCAACACTTAGTACAATGCCTGAGAGATAGTGTAATGGTTAATTTTATGTGTCAACTTGACTGGGCTAAGGGGTGCCCAGATAGCTGGTACAACATTATTTCTGGATGTGTCTGCGATGGTGCCTCTGAAAGAGATTAGCACTTGAATTAGCGGACTGAGTAATGATTATTGCCCTCGTCAATGTGGGAGGGCATCATCCAATCCACTGAGGGTCTGAATAGAACAAAAAGGTAGAGGAAAGGTGAATTCACTCTCTCTACTTAAGCTGTGACATCCGTCTTCTTCTGCCCTCAGACATCGGCACTCCTGATTCTTGGGCTTTTAGACACAGGCTGGAACTTAGATCATTGGTCCCCCAATTCTCAGGCCTTTGGACTTGGACTAAATTACACAAATGGCTTTCCTTGTTCTCCAACTTGCAGATGGCAGATCATGGGACTTCTCAGCCTCCACAACCATGTGAGCCAATTCCTATAATAAATCTCTTCTTATATATATCTATATATAGCCTATCGGTTCTGTTTCTCTGAAGAATCCTGACTAATACAGATAGTAAGTGTTCAATGAATATTTATTGAATGAGTGATGAAAAACGGTCCTTACTTTGATGAATTCTGGAAAAGGTAGAGGACCATTTGTTCTTAAAGACCATATAGATGCTGACTGTGTGTCTTGTCCTTTGTTAGGTGCTAGCTGGATTGGAAGAGGTAGAGCTCCTGATATAGAAAATATGACTCTCATATTCAAGGAACTTACCATAGGAATTGAAATAATTTTTAAAAGCCACTAGCAAGTACCCAAGAAACAAGTATACACTGTATAGTAAAGAATTTGGCCTTGAGTGACTTCAGCAAAATGGTGGACTAGAAAGCTCCAAACCCTTATTCCCCCATGGAGTCATCAAAAAACAAAATATCTTGCTAAATAATCTTATAGGAGCTGTGGAAAACAGTCAAAGGTAGACAGCAACCAAAGGAATGCCCGATCAAGAAAAAGCCACATTCAAAACAGTAGGAAAATTTGTGGCATTTTTGCTTGTCCTTGCCCCATCTCGTCCCTGTTGCAGCATGGTTTTCATCTGGAGAAGGTGGCAGCCCAGTTCACAATTCCCTCCCTAGAACAAGAGGGAACAGAGCAGACCTTATTTGCAACATTCTCACCTGTCTGGGGGATGCCAGACAGACTAGTCTCTGTTTCACCTAATTCAGATCTCAGGTGAGGAGAAGCAGTAGGTGGGGCTTAGGAAAGCTGCAGGGAGACTAAGACCCTATGGCAAGAAACTATGGGTGCAGACATACAATAGAGCAGCTAAGGCTCTGGAAGGAAGATGAGGTGAGACTATTTGAAAAACTAAGACACTTTAAAAAGCAGCTGTGTATATAGAGGAATCAAAACAGCCAGACACAAGCCCACATATGATGCATGCTCAGAAAAGACCTGAGAAAACCTTAAGCTTTCTCCTCTAGCTGAGCCCAAGGCTCAGAGCACACTCAGCTAATTAACAAAGAACTTCCCTGGCACAGAGCCAGCCTGCAAAGACTGGGAGGTGGGTTTTTTTTTCTTCAAATACACAAGCTTCAAAAAAAAAAAATCATAAAGCATACAAAGAACCAGGAAAGCATGGTCCATTCAAAGGAAGAAAATAAAGTGGCAGAAACTGTCACCGAAGAAACAAGCATCAGAATTACTGAAAAGAATTTAAAACAACTGTCTTAAATATGGTCAAAGAGCTAGAGGAAAATATGGACAAACAACTAAAGCAAATCAGGAAAATGATACATGAGCCAAATAAGAATATCAACAAAGAGATTGAAATTATTAAAAGAAACCAAATGAATTCTGGAGCTGAAAAATACAATAAATGAATTGAAAAATTCACTAGAGGTGTTCAATAGCAGATTTGCATAGGCAGAAGAAAGAATCGGTGGAGTTGAACATAGGACTTTTGAAATTAACAAGTCTGAGGAGCAGGAAGAAAAAAGATTGAAGAAAAGTAAACAGAGACAAGGGACTCTGTTGATGGGGCACCACCACGAAGCTCAATGTACACATAATGGGAGCCTGAGAAAAAGAAAGAAAGGGGCAGAAAGATTATTTGAATAAATAATGGCCCCAAACTTTCCAAATTGATGAAGATATAAATCTAAAAATCCAAAAAGCTCAACAAACCCTAAGTAGGATAAACTTTATCTTTAGAGAGATCTACACTTACGTTTAGAGAGACATTATAATCAAACTTTTGAAAAGCAAAAACAAAGAAAGAATCTTGAGAGCAACAAGAGAGAACTGTCTCATCATGTACAAAGATCCTCAAAAAGATTTTCAGCTAGTTTCTCAGCAGAAAACTTTGAGGTGAGATGATATATTTAAAGTGCTGAAAAGAAAAAAGCTGTCAACCAAGAATTCTATATCTGGCAAAACTGTCCTTCAAAAATGAGGGAGATATAAAGACATTCCCAGATAAACAAAAGCTAAGGGAGTTCATTACCACTGGACTTGCCTTATAAGAAATGCTAAAGGGAGTCCTTCAGACTGATATGAAAGGATGTTAGACAGTAATATGAAGCCATATGATGATATAACAGATCTCCAGTAAAGGGAAATATACAAATATAAAAGTCAGTATTGTAATTTTGGTTTGTAACTCCACTTTATATTTTCTACAGGATTTAAGAGACAAATGCATAAAATAATTGTAAATCTATGTTAATGGATACACAACGTACAAAGATGTAATTTGTAACATCAATAACATGAAGTGCATGGGAGGACAGAACTCTATAGGAGTACAGTTTTTGTATGTGATTTAGGTTAGGTTGGTATTAATTAAAAATTGATTGTTATAACTTTAGGATATTATATGTAATCCCCATGGTAACCACAGAGAAAATATCTATAGAATATATATAATAGGAAATAAGAAGGCAATCAAGAACTGTCACTACAAAAAATCAACCAAACACAAAGGAAAGCAGAAATGGAGGAAATGAGGGACAAAAATGCTATGAGGCATATAGAAAACAAATAACAAAATAGTAAAAGTAAGCCCTTCTTTATCAGTAATTACTTTAAATGTAAATAGATTAAACTCCCCAAACAAAAGTCATAGATTGGCAGAAAGGATTGAAAAAAAACATGATCAAACTACACTGTCTACAAGAGACTCACTTTAGATCTAAGGACACAGATACATTAGAAATGAAAGGATGGAAAAAGATTCCATGCAAGTAGTAATTGGAAGAGAGCAGAGGTGGCTATACTAACATCAGACAAAGTAGATTTTAAATTAAAAACTGTTACAAGAGACAAAGAGGGATATTATATATTGATAAAAGGGTCAATTCATGAAGAAGACATAACTATAAACATGTATGCACTGAACATCAGAGCTTCAAAATATTTGAAGTAAACATTGACAGAATTGAAGGGAGAAATAGACTGCTGTACAATAATAGTTGGAGACTTCAATTCCCCAAAACCCCACTCTCTGTAATGGATAGAACAACCAGATAGAAGATCAATAAGGAAATAGAAGATTTGAAAAAATACCATAAACTGATTGGACATAATAGACATATACAGAACACACGACCCAACAACAGCAGAATAGACATTTTTCTCAAGTACATGTGGAAAATTTCCCAAGATAAACCATATGTTAGTCCATAAAACAAGTCTTAATACATTTAAAAGATTGAAATCAGACAAAGTATCTTTTCCAATTACAATATAATGTAATGAAAATGGAAATCAACAGCAGAGGGAAAACTGGAAAATTCACAAATGTATGGAAATTAAACAACACATTCTTAAACAATCAATGAGTCAAAGAACGAATAACAAGAGAAATTAAAGTATCTTGAGACAAATGAAAATAAAAACACAACATAAAAAACTTGTGGGATGCATTGAAGGTGGTGCTAAGAGAAAAATTCATAGCTATAAATGCTTACATCAAAAAAGAAGAAAGAACTCAGATCAATAACCTAATTTTATACCTTAAGGAAGTAGAAGAAGAACAAATTAACCCTAAAGCTAGCATAAGATAATAAATAATAGAGATTAGAGCAGAGATAAATAAAATAGAGAACACAAAAACAATAGAGAAAAATCACAAACCAAAATTTGATTCTTCAAAAAGATCAACAAAATTGACAGACCTTTAGCTAGATTGACTAAGAAAAAAGAGACAGAAGACTCGAATTAGTAAAATGAGAAAGTGGGGACATTACTATTATTTTCACAGAAACAGAAAGGATTATAAGAGAGTACTATGAATAATTGTATGCTAACAAATTGGATAATCTAGATGAAATGGACAAGTTCCTAGAAACATTCAATAATCTGACAGACCAAAACTAGTAAGGAGATTGAATCAATAATCAAAACCTTGCAACAAAGAAAACCTCTGGACACGTTGGCTTCACTGGTAGATTTTACCAAACATTTGAAGAACTAACTCCAGTTGTTCTCAAACTCTTCCAAAAAATTCAAGAGGAGAAACACTTCCTAACTCATAATATGAGGCTATCATTACCCTGATACCAAAGCCAGACAAAGACACTACAAGAAAACAAAACTACAGATCAATATCCCTTATGAATATTGATGTAAAAATCCTCAACAAAATAGTAGCAAACCGAATTCAGCAGCCTGTTAAAAGGATTATACACTATGACGAAGTGGGATTTATTCCTGGAATGCAAGGATGGTTCAACATAATAAAGGCCATATATGAAAAAAACACAGCTAACATCATATTCAATAGTGAAAGACTCAAAGCTTTTCCTCCAAGATCAGGAACAAGACAAGGATCCTCCCTTTTGCCACTTCTAATCAATGTAGTATTGGAAGTTCTAACTGGTACAATTAGACAAGAAAAATAAATAAAAAGCATTCAAATTGTAAAGGAAGAAGTAGAATTATCTCTGTTCACAGATGATGTCATCTTATATGTAGACAACAGTAAAGATACCACAAAATTTCTTAGAACTAATAAATGAATTCAGCAAAGTTGCAGGATACAAAAATTAGTTGCATTTCTATACACTAACAATGAACAATCTGAAAAGAAAATTAAGAAAATTATACTTACAATAGCATTGAAAAGAATAAAATAGGAATAATCTTAACCAAGGAGATGAAAGACTTCTAAACTGAAAACTAAAAATCATTGCTGAAAGAAATTAAAGAAGACAAAAATAAATGGAAAGACATCCCATGTTCATGAATTGGAAGACTAAATGTTAAAACGCCCATACTACCCAAGGAGATGTACGGATTCAACGCAATTCCTAGCAAAATCCCAATGACATATTTTGCAGAAATATAAAAAAAATCCATCCTAAAATTCATATGGAATCTCAAGGGACTCTGAATAGCCAAAACAATCTTGAAAAAGAACAAAGTTGGAAGACTCACTTTCTGATTTAAAAACTTACTACAAAGCTGTGATAATCAAAATGATATGGTACTGGCATAAAGACAGACATAGACCAATGGAACAGAATAGAGAGCCCATAGATAAGCCCTCACATATATGATCAAGTTATATTTGACAATGGTGCCAAGACCTTTCAATGGCGGAAAGATAGTCTTTTCAGCAAATGGTGCTGGGAAAACTGAAAATCTACATGCAAAAGAATGAAGTTGAACCCTTACCTTTACCATACACAAAAATTAACTCAAAATGGATCTATTATTTATCTCTGCTCTAATCTCTATTATTTATTATCTTATGCTAGCTTTAGGGTTAATTTGTTCTTCTTCTACTTCCTTAAGGTATAAAATTAGGTTATTGATCTGAGTTCTTTCTTCTTTTTTGATGTAAGCATTTATAGCTATGAATTTTTCTCTTAGCACCACCTTCAATGCATCCCACAAGTTTTTTATGTTGTGTTTTTATTTTCATTTGTCTCAAGATACTTTAATTTCTCTTGTTATTCGTTCTTTGACTCATTGATTGTTTAAGAATGTGTTGTTTAATTTCCATACATTTGTGAATTCCTAAACTTAAGGGTTATGATTAGCTCTTGTCTGCAAATACATCCAGCCCTCTCAAGAGTATTGTCCCTTTCCCTAGAATGGCTTAAGCAGAGTCTGCAAGACCATGTGACTTGATAGGGATGCAACATAGGCCAGTGACTCACAAATGCCAAATCAAAGAGCTAAAAATCGGGCTACATCAGCATCACCTGAGGAGCTTTTTAAAAATGTAGACATACAGGCTTCACTCTAAGAGATTCTGATGCAGGAGGTTTGGGGTGGAACTTAGGTGTCTGTGTTTTAAAGCTTCTCACGTGATTCTGAGGCAAAGCCACTGGTAGGGGATTCGAGCATCAGACAGGGGTTTGGACTATAGCTTAGCAACTCAAAGTGTGGTCAACAAAGCAGCAGCATTGGTATCACCTGGAGGCTTTTAAGGACCACAGACTCTCAGGCCTCACCCCAGACCTGCTGAATCAGAATCTGCATTTTAAGAAGATTCCTAGATGATTCTGTGCACCTTAAAGTTTGAGAAGCAGTACATATGATCTTTGACGTCTCTTGTAACCCTGAGAAACTAAGATCTCATGATCTCTTGGTGCTGCATCTAGTAACTGTGTTACTTAAGGATAATTAACTAGCAACTCTCTATGTTACTGGAAAAAGTTTCCCTAAGGCTATGGTTCAACTTTCAGATATAGGTATCAAATGAAGGCTTTTTAGAGAAATGGAGAACCCTGCTCACTCTAAGGAATGCTAGGCGTGCTCTAACTGGCCATTTAAGACCTCGAGTTCTGCTCTAGGAATGGGGCCAACCACAACTGCCTACAACAGGTTTTCAAACTTGAGCATGCATCAGAATTACTTGGAGGGCTTGTTAAAACACACTTTGCTGGGCCTCACCTGCAGAGTTTCCAATTCAGTAGACATGAGAGAGGCCCCAAAATTTGCATTTCTAACACGTTTTCAGATAATGCTGGTGCTGCTGGTCTGGGGACCACACTTTTGGAACTATCTGCCCAGGTTAAAAGGCTTCAGTCCATCGGGGAAATTCATCAGATCACTAACCTTCTAGATGGTGAGAATGGCCTGGCTGCAATTTACCTTTCTTGCTAGGAAATTTGCTGAGGTTTCAAGGATAATATGTGGCCTGGCCTTACTTTGCTACTATGAGCCAGGCCGACCTGCTTGCTAGTGGTTGTGATCCAGGGATGTGAAGGTCTTGATGTGTCCACCTGGGATTTGCTGGGTCTTTCTCAGTGAATGGGACCTGTTCTGGGTTTCTGGCTTTGCCGGGATCAATTGTGATATTCAAGATGACCACCCCACCCCTGCCCAGGTTTTTGTAGTTTTTATGTATAGAGTGTTCCCAAAGGGAGTTATTAAATTGAATCCACTGATAATCACAGGTGAACCTGGCCTTTATTACGTATTACCCTGCTGAAAGCCACACAATCACCTGTGCCCCTGGTCTTTTTTCTCTGTAGTTTCAGAACCTCTAGACTTCTCTTTCTATAGTTCTCTGAATTCTGAAATAAAACATCTTTTGGAGGAAAGCTGCCTTTCTGTGACTCTTCTTGCAGAAACAGGTCAATTTCTGGGAGCATCTCTCTGCGATGTGATTTTGAACTTGTGAATTTCCTTGAGCGTGTCTCCTCTCAATGTCTTACTGAAGTGAGTCTTGCACCTGAGCTCTTTTCTGCCTTCTTGAACTAGAAGCTTATGGTGATGCCACTCTGCTTAAGTTGATTCTAATCAAGCCCTTCAATGTGAAACTGGGCAAAAAACTTTGCCAGTTGGTCTTTGAAAGGGCCAGGTTTATAAATAATTGGTGTACGTTGTTATATACAAAGTTGATCATCCACTGATTCTAAAAGCACAGCGTATTTTTGAGGTTTGGAGCAGGGTAAGTGAAGGAGTTTACTCTGGTAAAGACCCTGTTTTCTTTAAAGGGTATGTCAACTGTCTTTTGATATGTAAGAAACTATCCCAAAATAAGTGACTTAAAACAGTTTAGCTCAAAATGACCTGGGCTGGCAATTGGGCAGAGCTCAGGTAGTGGTTCTTCTGGTCTTGATTGGGTTTTCTCCTAGAACAGTGGTCTGGGCCAGCCCCGTGGCTTAGCGGTTAAGTGCGCACGTGCTCCGCTACTGGCAGCCCGGGTTCAGATCCTGGGCACGCACCTACGCATCGCTTGTCCGGCCATGCTGAGGCTGCGTCCCACATATAGCAACTAGCAGGACGTGCAACTATGACATACAACTACCTACTGGGGCTTTGGGGGAAAAAAAGGAGGAGGATTGGCAATAGATGTTAGCTCAGAGCTGGTCTTCCTCAGCAAAAAGAGGAGGATTAGCATGGATGTTAACTCAGGCCTGCTCTTCCTCACAAAAAAAAAAAAAGAACAGTGGTCAGTTGCTGGGTCAGCTGCAGGCTGGCTGGTCTAAGATGATTTGCCTCAGCTGGAACGGCATGACTCTGTTCTGTGGTCTCGCATCCTCCAGCAAGCTAATCTGGGCTGGTCACATGGCAACTGAGAATGTTCCAAGACAAGGAGAAGTGGGCAGAGTCTTTTGAGGCCTAGTCTCTGAACTGACACACTCCCATTTTGCCATGTTCTATTGGCTAAAGCAAGGCACATCCCAGCCCATATTCAAGGGGTGTAAAAATAGACTGTATGTCTTGGTGGGAGGAACTAAAGTCACATTGCAAGAGAATAAGGAAATTTTTTACATGAGGTGGTCATTTTTGCAACCAGCTGCAAAGAGCCACCTCAGGGTCCTAGAACATGCTGGTCTCTTTTCCTGGAACTCTCTTTTCTTCACTCTTCCCATGGCTGGTTTTTCTCATCTTTCAGATCTCAGCTTATTATCTTTTCTGAGAGGTCTTCCTACCAGCCTGCCCTGTTATTCTTTATCTAAAATCCATGTTTTTCTTTTTTCAAGTACTTATCTCATTTTGTAGTTGTATTATTTATGTGTTTATTGATTGCTCTTGATTATAGGACTAGAACAAAAGTTCCATAAAGTCAGGGCATGTTTCTTTTTACCGTTGTATCAGTAGTATTTAGCCTAGTGCCTAACACATGATAGGCCCTCAATAAATATATGTCCAATGAATGAAGTGAATGAAAGAGGCAGGTGATATAGTCTATCTAATTGAGAAAAAGATTGAGCATTTCAGAAGCGTGTAGAAAGGCTGGCCTGGCCTCTGTGATAAGGAGAATGTAGAAAAGAATCAAAGAAGATCATATAAAAAGGTCCAGTGAGCTCTCATCACCTGTATAATGTCCTTAAAGGAGTCCTGATAAAGTGCTCTTTAGCCAAGTTGGTCTTTCATACATGACATTAAAGTATATTCGGGCTTGGAAAGGACCTTGAAATCTAAGACGACTTATTTCCAACCAAGAATCAGGGCATGTGGTTCACCAAAGGATCATTTTTCTGATTCATGATTGTGTTAAAATAAGAGCACTAGACATATAATAGAAATAGAAAATTTTTATATGTTTAACAAATCACTATCACTGTAGGAATAAAATGATGAGAAATAAGGACTTTTTCTGAAAAGGGGCGTATATGATTGCCATGCTTCAAGGCCACCTAGAGCCTAGAATTTCAGCATCGGGGTATCAATCCTTTAAGTCTTGAGGCTTTTGGTGCTCAAGCCACTGCAAATCTACAATTTTCCTGAGGACCAATCCTGATCCCAGCCCTACCATTCTGGACTCCCCATTTTAGGGGAATGGTTCTTAACTAGGCTGATTTTGCTCCCCAGGGATTTTGGCGATATCTATGCACATTTTTTGTTGTCACAATTGGGGGAATGCTACTAGCATACAGCAGGGTAGAGGCCAGAGGTACTGCTAAACATCCTATAATGCACAGGACACCACCCGCAACAAAAATTAGCCAGCCCCTTCATTGCAGCATTGTTTACAATAGCCAAGATGTGGAAACAACCTAAGTGTCCATCAATAGGTGAATAAAGAAAATGTTGTACATTTATATACAATAGAATATTATTCAGCCATAAAAAAGAAGGAAATTCTGCCATTTGCAACAATGTGGGTGGACCTTGAGGGCATTATGCTAAATGAAGCAAGTCAAACAGAGAAGGACAAATATTATATGTTCTTATTATATGTGGAATCTAAAAGAAACAAACTCATAGAAACAGAGATCAGATTTGTGGTTGCCAGAGGTGAGGGAGGGGGGATTGGAGGATGGGGGAATTAGGTGAAGCTGTTCAAAAGGTACAAACTTTCAGTTATCAGATGAATAAGCTCTGGGGGATGTAATGTACAGCATGGTGACTGTAGTTAATGCCATATTGTATACTTGAAATTTGCTAAGAGAGTACATTTTAAAATTTTTCATCACAAGAAAAAAAATGTAACTATATGAGGTGATGGATATTAACTAAACTCATTGTGGTAATCATTTCACTGTATATGTATATCAAGTCATTATGCTGTACACCTTAAACTTACACAATGTTATATGTCAATTGTATCTCAATAAAACCAGAAAACAAAACAAAAAACAACAACAACAAATGAATTAGCCAGCCCCAAATGTCAATGGTGCCAAAGCTGAAAAACCCTGCTGTCGAGGAAAAGACCTAGAATGAAGCGCATCAGTGGGTATGAAGAAGGGAATTCTGACACAAGCTACCATATGGATGAACCTTGAAGATATTATGCTAAATGAAATAAGGTAATCACAAAAGGACAAATACTATATGATTCCACTTATATGAGGTACCTAGAATAGTCAAATTCATAGAGACAGAAAGAATTATAGTTGCCAAAGGCTGAGGGGAGAGGAAGATGAGGAGTTATTGTTTAATGGGTACAGAGTTTCAGTTTTGGAAGATAAAAAAGAAGTTCTGGAAATGGACAGTGGTGATAGTTGCATAACAGTGTGAATACACTCAATGTCACTGACTTGTACACTTAAAAATATTTGTAAAAAATGAGCAAAGTATCTGAATATACACTTATCCAAAAAAAATACACAAGTGGCCAAGAAACACATAAAAGACACTCAACATAATTAGTCATTATGGAAGTGCATACAAAGCCATAATGAGATACAAGTTCACACCAAATAGGATGGCTAAAATCAGAAACAGACAAAAACAAATGTTGACAAGGATATGGAGAAAGTGAAACCCTCATACCTTGCTGCTGGGATTGTAAAATTGTATAGCCATTTAAAAAAATAATCTGGCAGTTCCTCACAAAGTTAAGCATATAGCTACCATATGACCTAGCAGTTCCCCTCCTTGGTATATACACAAAATAATTGAAAACATATATCTACACAACCTGTATGTGAAGGTTTTATAACAGCATTATTCCTAATAGCCAAAAAAATGGAAGCAACCTAAATGCTCATCAGCTGATAAATGGATAATCAAAACACAGTGTATGCAGACAGTGGATTATTTGCCATAAAAAGGAATGAAGTACTGATACATGATACAATATGGATGAATATTGAAAACATTATGCTAAGTGGAAGAAGCCAGTCGAAAAGACCACATATTGTATGATTCCATTTATATGAAATTTCCAGTATAGGCAAATCTTAGAGTCACAAAATAGACTAGTGTTTGCCAGGGCCTGGCTAGAAAGGGAAAGGGGGACTGACTGCTAACAGGTAAAGGGTTTGTTTTGGGAGTGATGAAAATATTCTAAAATTAAATAGTGATGATTGTTTCATAATTTGGTAATATGCTAAAAAACACTGAAATGTAGACTCTGAATGGGTGAATTTTGTGGAATGTCCACTAGATCTTAATAAAGCTGTTATAAAACAGTAATAGACAATATTGTTAAAAAAAAAACCTAGAAAAAAGTACAATTCAGAATCCAGAGTTGATATTGTCACATTCCCACTTTCTGTTGGAAGAAATTTAATGTAGATTACAACATTGATAAATAAAGTTAGCCATTGATAATTTGTGTCCGAATTCTAGCACAGATTGTGGAATGGGAAAAATAAAAGTGGGAAGATTTACCTCAAATTAAGAAAAGCATTTATGTATATAGTCAGAAACAAAAAGTTCAATGTCAGAAGTGCAAGCAGACAATTGCAGATGGGAAAATTATAACATAATGTGTGATGACTTGAAAGATGGTGAAAAACATCTCATCCCTATTGCACTTGTAAATTTTACGATGTCTTTAAATGTTATCCAGAAGTTATGAAATATATTAAAAAGGGCATGTTTTGTAAAGCCAACTCCAACTTTGTCACAGGCATAGCCAACAGATCTTATTAGGGCAGCCCAAACTAGAAGAGGAATACATTATCCTATTTCATGCCTAGATTCATTCGTCTTGAATGCGAAAAGGAATGGACTTGGCGTTCTAGTCCTTACACCCACTAGAAAATTAGCCCTTGATGTGGAAACTGAATGTTCTAAGTATTCACCTGAAGGCCTTAAAAGTGTTTATATGTATGGTTATGGAAACAGAGAAGGAAAAAATTAACACTTTACCAGAGGCGTAGAAATTAGCATTGAAACTCCTGAGAGACTGGGTGATGATCCTGAAAGTAAATGAATAACTGTCAATCTGAAAGCCTAACCTACTTGATCTTATTTGAAGTCGATAAGATGCTAGACATGGGACTTAAATCTGGGATAATGAAAATTTTATTAGATGTACGCCCAGACAGACGGACTCTTATGAGAAGTGCATTTTGGCCAGACACTCTCCATTGACTTGTGCAATCTTATTTCAAAATATATATATATATATATATACACACACACATACATACACTTTGGATCTAGTTGCAATCATCACAATGAAACAAAATATAGTTGTTACCACAGATGAAGGTAAATAATCTTTTGTCCAAATACTCCTAGAAAGCATGTCTCCCAAATACAAAGTCATCATGTTTGTCATTTAGTGCAGTGTGGGCTGAACCAGATTTCAAGAGGGCCAGAACTAGGGTAAGGTGAATGAAGGCAAGTCTTGCAAGCGATGGGTTGGATCCTATATTTAGTTAAAATTTTGACATTTTGTCCATCATTTTTTTTTGCATTAATTTTGATATTTTAGCAGTATTGCATTCAAATAGTATTTATCTTGATTACTGAGGTTTTGGCATCCCCTCAAATTTTGTGCCTGAGGTGAATGCCTCGCTTGCGCCACCCTTGTCTCCATCTTGTTTCAGACTTTTGTGTTAGGAAACTTTAGTCACCTCCTGCTCAATGCCACACTACCTTTTTTTGTGTGTGTGTGAGAAAGATCAGCCCTGAGCTAACATCCATGCTAATCCTCCTCTTTTTGCTGAGGAAGACTGGCCCTGGGCTAATATCTGTGCCCATCTTCCTCCGCTTTGTATGGGACGCCACCACAGCATGGCCTGACAAGCGGTGCATCGGTGCATGCCCAGGATCCGAACCTGGGCTGCCAGCAGCTGAGTGCACACACTTAACCACTAGGCCACGGGGCCGGCCCCAATGCCACACTATCTTCAGCTTTGATTCTGAGCTCACTTCCAGACATTGTATTCTAGAGAAGTTACAAAAAAAGTGGAGGAAGTGGTGGCAAGAGCAAAGCTCTATTGGTCTGCGGCCCTCAGCTCTGTGAGGAGGGCTGGAGGCAGAGTGAGTAGATGGTGCCTGAACGCTGTTTTCCGCAGATAGCATCTATTTCCAGTGCTCATGGATAGGGGAGGTTCTGCTACATACTGAATCTTGTGAATGGTCTAAGACTAGTGTTCACATTCACTAATATTAATACTCAGTGTTGGGGCTTTTTTTTTTTTAAATTGTTTCTGTTCTCCCACCACTGAAAGAATTGTAAATTGTTTGCCTCAGAGAGCCAGAGGTCTTATTAGAGATTATTTTTAGCCCCTCATTTTACAGACAAGGAAACCAAGGCCCAAAATGGAGTGGGCACTTATTTCATAACACGAGGGTGGAACAACAGCACAGGTCTCCTGATTTCCAGATCAGCTTCCGTACTGCACTGCCTCTGCTTTGTTGAACATCTTTCTAAAACCTATTTATGCACTTTTTAATTAAAAAAAAAAAACTTGGGAAACAATCACTAAGGTTACATTTTTATGTTTGAGAAGCAGTAGTGTGAGGTAGTCAAGATCCACTGGCCTGAGAATGAAACAGACCTAGGTTCTCTCCTGGCTCTGGCCATTACTAGTTATGTCTCCTTGGAAAGCTTTCATCAAGCCTCTGAGCTTCTGTTTCTGCATTTTTAATGGAGTAATAATAGGACTTACCTCATGGGGGTAGTTGTGAGGATAAAGTGAGTTAGTGCACATACAGTGCCGCAAACATAACACTTGCTCAATAAGATGCAGCTGTGATGATGATGGTGCTGATCATGGGGCTATTTGAGCCAGGCTATATCTCTTTGCCAGCCAGCGGGCTATTCGGAGGACCTTGGTGCTGGGATGGCACTCAGTAGTCTATGAAAGCAACTCGTCAATCCTCCTCAAAGCTCCCTGGCACGTTGAAACTGCTACTCCCGGGCTCTGCTTCTTCCAAGCTCCCACACCATGTTCACTGCTGGCACAACCATTTTAAAGTCTTACACAGCATATTTTATTTTATTTTATTTTTTTCAATTATTTTATTGAGGTCATAATGGTTTATAACACTGTGTAATTTCAGGTGTACATTATTATTTATCAGTTTCTGTATAGACTGCATCGTGCTCAACACCAATAGTCTAATTTTTGTCTGTAACCATACATATGTGCCCCTTTGCCCCTTTCGCACACCGCTTAACCCCCTTCCCCTCTGGTAACCATTAATCTGTTCTCTTTATCCATGTGTTTGTTTATCTTCCACATATGAGTGAAATCATGCAGTGTTTGTCTTTCTCTGTCTGGCTTATTTCACTTAACATTATACCCTCAAGGTCCATCCATGTTGTTGCAAATGGGACTATTTTGTCTTTATTATGGCTGAGTAGTATTCCATTGTATATATATATATCACATCTTCTTTATCCATTCATCAGTTGATGGGCACTTGGGTTGCTTCCATGTCTTGGCTATTGTGAATAAAAAGTCTTACACAGCGTATTTTAATAGAAAGAACCAAAACATTTCTCTTTCAAATCTCTTTCTCTCACCTTCCCTTTCCTCATATCCGTACCCATCCCCCATTCCCCTGCCAATATACACTTCTGTATGTCCTAGGCACTCCCCGCACAATGGAATTGGGGCTACCAGAGCCTCAGGCTTTTCCCTGTGAAAAGAATTAGAGAAGTGATTTTCATTCTTGAACATTACATTTGACTCTTCTCCCTCTACCTCAGATAGTAAGTCCTCAGACATTGACAATCAGTGTCAATCTCTGTTTGTCTCTGTGTCTCATTCTCTCATTAAAGAGGATGACAAGTAGAAGCCAAGTATTTGAAATGCCAAATACCTGCCCTTTCTAAATATTCTCACAAAAAGAAAAACAAAACACTATATGAGGAGACACCTTTTTAGAGGACTTTTAAGATTCCCTTGGTGGGGATTCTCAAAGCAAGATTTCTATACAGGAAAACACTGCAGCCATAGTAGAGAATTACCAGCTGGAAAAGGAGGAGAAACCCAAATGGCCTTTGCCACTCCTTTCTAGGGTTATTGGAACCCAGCAAAACTGCTGGAAATAATTAGTGACATCTATATGTATGAATAAGCAACTTGATAATGTGGAACACATTTTCCCTTCAAATTTTTCATGGCACTTATTATTTCATTTTAGTAGAAGATAATGTGACAGTGTGGTATCAGTGGACAATGGTGTCACTTGGATCCCAGTTTGCCTTAATGAGATTCATTGTATTCCGGCAATACCTGTGCTGGGGAAGGAATAGAAAGAAACGGAATGGAAGCAAAAAGCTAATTTGACTCTAATAATTTATTCATAGAAATCAGGTAAAGAGTCACTATAGTGACAAATGTTAAAGAAGAGAAGGACAATGGGGCATTGCACATCTGTCCCGAGGCAGGGCGAGCATCCTCATACCTGGCTTCCAAGAGTCTTTCAAAGATTGGATGGTTTTCTTCTCAAACTCTCTCCAAATTGGAGGCTAGTCAACTAGAAAGAGGCTAGGTCTCTTTCTCTCTGCTTCTGACTGTCTGTCTGTCCTTGTCTGCCTATGTCTCCCTCCTTCCTTTTCTCCCTCCATCTCCTCCCTCAAGGCCTATGTTGTTGCTTGTGCCTGTATTTCCAGTGTGTATTTCACTCGCAGGCAGCCATGCGATATTATCCAGGCCTACTTATTCATCCTACCTTTGGGAGAGGGGAGCGAGTTGGGGCAGAGAGAGTGCACAGACAGATTTTCTTTGTGGTTTATCACAACTGTCCATGTGGCTTCAGTTGACTGCTGGAAACAATGAGTCTTCAGTGCGTGGCACCCTGCAAAACAGCAGAGGGCTGGCTTCAGAAAGCCGTTCGCTGTTCTCTGTGGGCTTTGGAAACATGCAAAGAAAATACCAAGCCACAAGGCCAAATCCATGACTAGGAATATTAAAGGGGTTTAAGGCAGCAGCAGCAGCAGCATAGCTGGAGTACAAATTCTGTCTAGAATTTGTCTCTGACATCAACAGGAGAGAAATACTATAAACTACTTTTCTGGCTGGCAAGGAGTCTAGAAATGTATCTTAAAATATGCCAGTGGTTTTTAAAGCAGATTTTGATTTCTTCTTGTTCTCCAAAGCATACAGAGCAACACCAAAATGAGAGTTTCTATTCTGCAGAAGCCCGCTATAATGGGCTTTTATTAAAATGTCTTGTTTTATGTGGTTCCTTTAGTTCCCAGTGTCTGCGCCCATGGAAATTGGATAGATCAAAAGCACTAACGGTTGTATAAATACCAGGTGACCTCCTCCTTGGTATTTCATATGTTCTTGATTTGATGAGTGAGTGCTCCCCTGCTAGTGATCATTAACAAAGAAACCTTTCAGAGAACCCCAGCGTGCTCACTGTGGCTATATTTATCCCTGGCTGCCTCTGCAGGTTTTTCCAATGGTTGTTTTGGTTTAATAGAGCTGCACTATGATTGTTGGTGGGAATGTAAAATGGCACAGCCACTATGGAAAACAGTATGAAGGTTCCCCCAAAATTTAAAAATAGAATTTCCATGTGATCCAGCAATCCAACTTCTGGGGATATACCCAAAGGAATTGAAAGCAGAATCTCAAAGAGATATTTGCACACCTATGTTCATTGCAGCACTATTCACAATAGCCAAGAGGTAAAGCAACTCAAATGTCCACTGATGGATGAATGAATGGATAAACAAAATGTGATATTTGCATCAAATGGAAAATTATTCAGCCTTATGAAAGAAGGAAATCCTGTTACATGCTACAATATGGATGAAACTTCAGGACAATATGCTAAGTGAAATAAGCCAGTCAGAAAAAGAGAAATACCGTATGATTCCACTTGTATGAGATACCTAAAGTAGTCAAACTCGTAGAAACAGAAAGTAGAAGAATGGTTTCCAGTGGTTGGGGGAGGGGCAAATGGGGAGTTGTTTAATGGATTTAGAGTTTCAGATTTGCAAGATGAAAATTTCTGAAGATCTGTTGCACAACAATGTGTACATACTTAACACTACACAACTGTACAATTAAAATGGATAAGATGGTAAATTTAACATGTGGTTAAACTGTGGTTTTTACCACAATTGCAATTTTTAAATCTATTAAAAATAAAAATAGAGCTGCACTATGAGTTTATGTTTTTGTGTGGGTCTTAGTGTTGGTTTTGTTTTAAAGACTCCTGCAGTGTGCTATCATCGTGTTAGCAGGAACGTTAGAAGATGGGCTCTGCCCAAGGTGCTGATTGGGTTGATGGTGGGAGTAGCTCCTTAAGGTATTTGCACTCTGTTCCTATGTCCCTGAGTCAGGTGTGGCCTGGCAGATAGCTTCTTCGTGTGCTTTCTGAAGACCTGGCTTTCAGAAAATTCAGGCAAAAGGTGTGCATAGAAATTACCCCAAAGCTGCCAAACTGTTCTGATTTCCAACAGTGGCATATAGCACCATGAATAGCATCAGGGCTTGCAAAGTTGGGGTTCCATTTCCCTCTTCTCTGCTAGTGTGCACTAGAGCAGCTCTGCACACTACTCTCTTCTCTTTTTACTCTGTGTTTTGTTCTAGAGAAAGAAGGGGAGGTTTATTATGTTTCTGCTTTTCAACTATGTATTTGCCTGAAAGAGGCCTGGGTCTATATCTCACGGAGAATGTGGTAAGTAATGTTAAATGCAAGTAAGGCCTTTGTGGCTTTCCTCACCATGATATTAGTTCCTTAAAATGATTTGAAATAGTTATACTCCTTCACTCCATTGGATCTTCAACCTCAATTTAGGAAACCAGAAACTGCTTCTCTCTCTCCTGCTCTTTCTCCTTTTCTGCAATATCCTTCCTTTCTTCATTTTAATTTTTTTTCTTTTCTTTTTCTCTCTCCATATGATTTTTTTTCCTCTATTTTTCTTTTTTTTTGGTGTATCTCCTTTCATTCTTTCTCTTTTTTCTTTTTTCTCTCTATCTCTCCTTTTCTCTCCTCTCTCTCTCCTTTTATCATCTCCATTACCTTTTTATCTACTCCCCTTCCCAGTCTCTTCTCCCCTTTCCCCTTCCCTCTCTTATCCTCTCTTCTCCCCTCTCCCTTTAAATTTAGGAATCTTAAAGGAGCCTTGGAGAGGAGTGAAACGGCCACTGAACTAGCACCCATTGTATCCATTGGAGGGAGATACGCTGCCCAGGTGTTGTGCTTCCTTCTTAGTGGCAGGAGGTACAAATGATTTATCCTTTACTTTGGAGGGAATATCCTGGCATGCCACAAACCACTGGACATTTAAAAACTTAATTGAAGTGGCATGTTCTCTGAATCTTCATTCTTACCCTCTGGATATGCATATGTCTTCCCAAGGCCTCCAATGCACTTGCTACTTCTTGCTTACCTGGTTCAATTAACGTGATGTCATCACTACAATAGACTAACGTGATGTTCTGAGGAATGTCCAGATCCCTTTGGACTATATTAAGACAGAGGGCTTGAAAGTTAATACAGCCTTGGGGCAAGATCATAAATGCATTCTATTGTCTTGTTGGTTCCATGTGAATGTGAAATATATCTGGTAATCTTTCCTGATGGGATGGAAAAGAACTTATTTTCCAGATCTCAGTGACCACATACCACAAACCTGAGGCTGTGTTAATTTACTCTAGAAAAGATACTATATCTATCACAGCAGATACAATTAGGGCTACTACTTGGTTGAGTTTGCAGTAATCTACTGTCATTCTTCAGGATCTGTCTGGTGTTTGTAGTGTCCAGTCTGGTGAATTAAAATGAGGATATGATCGGAACAACCACCTCTACATCATTTAGCTGTCTAAGGGTGGCATGATCTCTGCCATTCATCCAGAGAATTTTCATTTATCATACTTCTGAGGGTTAGAAGACAGTTTCAGTAGTGCATGTTATCTTATAAGACAAAGGCCTCTTCATTGTCTGCGAGCAAGAGAGGGGGGCACTAGGTTTTCGCAGGGAGGAGTGGGCTACTTCTGATGGACTGGAGGGTTCAGAGGAATCTGGAGAGTCAAAATTTTTGAGTACATCAACCCAGATTCACCCGCCCAAGTCTTAGGGCCCCACTCTTTCCTAATCAGGGCCCCAGCCGCAGCATTCCAGACCTGCTGGGGATGAGGATTCAACCTTCTCTGGAGATCTGCTACTCATAATTCAGTCTCAGGCCTGATATTAAGCTGCTTTTCACATTGGAAGGTGCAAAACACAAAATCTTCGGCCCCTTAATGTGAGTTAATTTAATTATAGTATCTCTCTCCCTGGTAGCATGATTTAGAATAGCATGAGAATGCTGAATTTAAGATTGATGGAAATGAATACTCAAAGTAGGGACAAGGATAAAGAAGGAGGAGGCAATAGAGGGGATGGTGGACAGAAAGAACACATGAGAAAAACTTCACAAACTTGGCAATTTTTTGTTCTGTTGCAGGGTTAGACTCCGTCTACAGCTGTGTGCTAATGAGCTAGACTGTCACAAAGCTCCTGCCTTGATGGGTGAAGAAACACCAATCTGCAGCCCTGTCAGGGGCCCTGTAGGAGATGAAGCTTTGTTTGCTGAGCAATCTGGTAGCAAGGTAACTCGTACCTTCCATACTAGAATTCTTGGCCTGATGACCTGAGTGAGTTGTAAGTACAGTAAGTGGTCCCTGACTCTAGTGCCATCATGACGAATCATTTACCTTGGGTTACATTTTTTTTCATTTTCATATATGAATAATTATGCTAGAACTCTGAAGAAAGCAAGTCTGAGCGCTGTTGTGGACAAGTGAGTATCTCAAAAAACTTTCTTGAAACTGCACATCAGAAAGAAAATGGCCAAGGTGATAAATTTCTCACTAGATTACAGAAAGGGCTGGAGACCACCATGAATTTTAATACCAAGTGATCAAGTAGCCTTATTGTCTGACCTCTGATAGGGGTATGTATGGGTAACAGAAAGGATATGTTTATGCCATGGTTTGTTGTTGTTGTTCCAATCAAGAACATAATATACCTACTTAACTATTTATGATGTCCATCCTACCAGCTCAACTATTTCTCAGTCTTCTCCTGGACCACTAGAATAGTCTCCTAATCAGTCTTCCTGTCATCAGTCTCATCCCTCTTGAATCTTTCCTGCCAACTTCCCCAGATAAATGTTTCTGTATCACAAACTTGACAATGTCATTCCTGTCCTTAAATCCCATTTGCCTACAGGATAAAGTTCCTTGACATGTCTGACCTGGATCTCCATGTTTTGACCCCTACCAATAGCTCACATTTTTATTGAGCACATACTATGTGCCAGTAGCACACTAACTGCTTTATGAGCATCATTTAATTTTAAGCTTCATAACAACCCTAAGAAGTGAGTATAATTATTACTACTATTTTACAGATGGGAAAACTGAGCCATAGAATCCTTAATCTCCTTGCCCAATGTCACAAGACCAAGAATTGGCAGACTTGGAATCTGAACCCAGATCTCCCTGATGCCAAAGCCCATAGCCATAACCCCCACACTTATACTTGCTGTCTCTCCAGCTTCATTTCCTGCTGTGTCTGCCCCCACTTTGCCCTCTAACAACACCAAACTGCCTAGTTTTCTCCCATACCCTATGCCTTATGTCTTTGCTCACACTGTCATGTAAGTGGCTTTTTTGTGTGTGTGTGAGGAAGATCAGCCCTGAGCTAACATCCAGTGCCAATCCTCCTCTTTTTTACTGAGGAAGACTGGCCCTGGGCTAACATCCGTGCCCATCTTCCTCTACTTTATATGGGACACCACCACAGCATGGCTTGACAAGCGCCGCGTCGGTGTGCGATCAGGATCTGAACCTGTGAACCCTGAGCCGCTGAAGCGGAGCACGCACACTTAACCGCTGCACCACTTGACTGGCTGCAAGCTTTTTTTTTTTTTAACGGAGAAAGATTGGCCCTGAGCTAACATCTGTTGCCAAACCTCCTCCTTTTGCTTGAGGAAGATTGTCCCTGAGCTAACATCTGTGCCAATCCTCCTCTATTTTGTATGTGGGACACTGCCATAGCATGGCTTGATGTGCGGTGTGTAGGTCCATGACTGGGATCCCAACCCTCAAGCCCTGGGCCACCGAAGTTGAGCATGCGAACTCAGCCACTACACCACTGGGCCAGTGCCTATGTAGCTTTTTGTCTTCCCACTTGACTGTGAAATTCTTTCAATCAGAAACCATTGTCTTATTCACCCTTAAATCTATATTAGTTATCTATTGCCGCATAGCAACATTACCACAAAATAGCCACTTAATGGAACACACATGTATTATCTCACAGTTTCTGTGGGCCAGGAGTCTGGGCATAGCTTAGCAGAACGCTCTGCTTCGTCTTACAAGACTGCAGTCAAGGTGTCACCCGGGACTTCTGTTTTACCTGTGGTTTGATCCGGAAAGGATTTGCTTCCAAGTTCATGTAGTTGTTGACAGGATTAAGTTCCTGTAGGCTGCCAGACTGAGGGCCTCAGTTTCCTGTTGGTTGTCAGCCAGAGGCAATCGTCAGCTCCTTTTCCATATAGCAGCTCCTAGCATAGTAGTTTTCCTCTTCAAATCCAACAAGGGAAAGCACCTCTCTTAGCAATATGAGCATTAAAATCTTATGTAACATAATCATGTATACATAATCACGCACATTCTGTCACCCTTCCTGGATTCTGTTAGTTAGAAGCAGTCACAGGTCTTGCCAACATTTGAGGGGAGGAGGTCACACAGAGGTTTGAACACGAGGAGGTGGGGATCATGGGGGCCACAGTATCTCACCATCCAGACTTAGAGCTACCATATCGCACAACTTCCTGGAGTTGTACATGATGACAATCCTTTACTAGGTGCTCAGTAAATGTTTACTGGCTGAAAGCATAAATAAACCAGAGTTAGGCCAGCTTAGGAACGAAATTAATCGTGGTGTAGCATTATAGAAAGAGTTTAGCATGAGAATCCGGAGTTGCATCTGTCTGGGTCTCAGTTTCCTTCTCTGTAAAATGAGTGGCATAAACCAGCTGATGTCTAAGGTCTGTTTCATCTTTAAAATTCTGAAATTCTAAGTCATCTGTTTCTTTCCATCTTTATCCATCCCTAAATGCTTCATGACATAATAATAGCTAATGTTTACATAGCATTTACTTGTGCCAGATATTGTTCTAAATGATTTATATGTTTTAGATTCTCACAACAACACTATGGGGTAGGTCCTTTTATTTTTCCCATTATATGGATGAGGCAGATGAGATTCAGAGAGTTAAGTAACATCAGTCTGGCCCCAGAGTGTGTTCAGTAACCCCTATGTAGTACTGTCTTTCTAAAAGAGAGAGACAGAAGAGAGAGTAAAGGAGAGGAAACTAATTTTCAAGGCTTAACTGGTTATATTTAGAATTTCCTTTTCTTTCAAGGTTCATATTTGAGGTTTAAGTACATGGGTCTAGGGAAAAAAAGACCAGACAACTATTGCAGCTCTTTCTCAAACCTGGCATCTCCCCAGAGCGTGAAAGGCGTATTGGTAGAACCAAAGCTCAGCACAGCCAGCAAGGAGCAGTGGGAGGGAGAATACTGAAAAGCTCTAACAAGGAATTAGAAGACTCAATGTGGAATTCCTCCCCCCTCTCTTGCCCCAGGCAGTGACTGGCAGGCACCATCTCCCTTACATCCATTCTTTATCTGCCTTGGCTGGACAATGCCCCTTCCATGTTTGGAATTTCCAAGTAGAAAGACAAGTAGTAGGGGTCAGGCTGGTATGGATGGTGGGAGGGAGTTGGGTGAGAAAGGCAGTGAAGCAGAACATGCCCGAGAGTGACAGTTTCTTATTCATTAAATTATCAACTCCCTCACAGAACAGACGGAATCAAAGTAAATCCTTATTAGGCCTGAACTGGACTGGCTTAGTCCTGACACTTTGCTCTATAAGTCATTCTTTTATTTCTCTACCAGGTATAATCCCATATCAAAGAGCAAGGTGTATTCTGACTTTTTATTACTTTCCCGTGAAGTGGTAGGTTCTGGTACACAGAAAGATATAGGGCTAAATCATGGATTGTGATCTCTCAACCCTTTTCTATCTAAATTAAATAGCAAATCAGAATCATGGCAACCTGCCTACTTTGTTCCACCCTTGGAAAATACATTTTCACTTTTATGGAACAGAATCAACACTTTAATGGAGAGAAATAAAAATTTATGTCTTTAATGGTCACCTGGGAGAGAATGAAAACTCTGTCAACCTCCTTGACCCAGCCTGCAGACACAAAAGAGGGTGTGTAGGCTGGCAATGCATTCCGGCAGCACCCTGGGGTTTGGGGGACAGGGGTTGGGCTCTGGGGCCCCACCTCCATTGAGTTATCAATGGTGCCTGGGTGAATCACCTCTGAGAGGCAAGGTAACTTGCTGCAGCAAGTTACCTTGTTTGTGAATATGAGGTTTCTGAATATGCTCTCTGCTTTTTCTTCTCATGTCAAAATAGCTTGCGGGTTTACATTTAATGGGGGAAAATAAAGTGCAATGGAAAGTCCTATTTGGATGGATCACTAGAAGGTTTTAATGATAGAGAATTCAGAAATTCCAACCTAGCATAATGGTTAAGTCACATAATGGTTAGGAATGTGGACTCTCAAGCTAGAGAGTCCGGATTCAAGTGTGGATGCCGCCATTCACTAGCGATGTGACCATGGGCAAGTCACTCAACCTCTCTGTGCCCCAGTTTTCCATCTGTATTCTGAAGATAATAACAGTACCTACACCCATAGGGTTGTTATGAGGATTAAGTGAGTTAAAATTTGTAGTGTTTAGAATAGTGCCTGGCACATAATAAGCAGTATGTAAGTATAAAAGAAATAAACTAACATTTATTCACTGCCTGCTAGATCTTATGATGTAGATTTTTTCTTTTGTTCCACGCAACTACACTGAAATGTAGGTATTGTTATCACCCATTTGCCGATATGGAAATTGAGCCTCAGACAGGTTACATGACTTCCCCAAGGTCACACAGCTTGTATGTTTCAGACCAAGATTCAAAATCAAGTGTGCCTCATTCAAAAGTGAAGACTCCTTCCAACACACCCCAATAGCTTTCCCTTTGTAGTTCCGTGAGATTTTACTCCCCACTGTCTTGAAGGATGTGGACCTTGAACAAGCTTCTCCTGATACTAGCATTTCCAGTTCCCCTGGAGCAGTGGCTGCAGGGACCTCCAGCTGCCACATAGCTCAGAATAGGTTAGTCTCTGGTTTTTTTACTTCTCATTTTAGGGACATGCTTCTGGAAAGCTCTAAGTTCCCATCATAGACACACATAAATGAATTCACTATATGCTTTCTTATCCCATAAAAGAACTTGGGTAGTTGAATCTGATCTGATATCTTCTCAGAGAAACCATATTGTCTTCCTCAAGCAGATTACATTTAATTACAGGCTCATCAGAGCTTTTATCAATTTTGCTAGCCAGCTTGCTATCCAGCAACCTATATAATCCCCGCTGCTGCTCCTCACTCCCAACTTTCATTGTAGACCTATGAATCCTTACTTATCTTAGACATCAGAAATTGGGACCCCTACTCTGGGCCCTGAACTTTAGAGAACCCCTCTCTGGCCCCCCTCAGACACCACCTCTCCTAATGGTATAAGGCTTCTGTGCGGCCACTCTTTGAGTAGCCAGAGTATAGTGGATGTAGCAGGGGTTTTGGAGTTGGACATGCCTAAATTTTAAGACCAACTTCATCTATTTGATAGCTGTGGATAGTTGGGCAAGTTCACCTAATCTCTCTGGCCCTCAGTTTCCTCAACTGGAGAATGGAAACAATAAAACAGACTTCAAAGTGTTGTGAAAATTAAATGAGGTGATAAATGTAAAATATTCAGAATGGTACCTGGCACCTAGACACTTCAGGAAACTTGAGCTTCTTTTTACATAACAACCTTCTAGAATCACACACTACACATTTTAACAAACACCATCACAATTTCTCCCTTGAATTCCTTAAAATTCTCAGATGAATATTGCCTAGTCCCATCCCCCTTCATTGATCTACACTGACATAGTTTGTAAATTAGGATCAGAATATCTTGTGCCCTTAGCATATTCTAATCTGGTACATCTATGTGATCTGGTTCAAAATAAAATTTATGGGGGAAATGAGAAGGAAAGCAGCACAGGGGAAAGTAAAAGACACATTTCTTGGGGCCGGTCCCGTGGTGTAGCAGTTAAGTGCAGGCGCTCCGCTGCTGGCAGCTCGGGTTCGGATCCTGGGCGTGCACTGAAGCACCGCTTGTCAAGCCATGCTGTGGCGGCGTCCCATATAAAGTGGAGGAAGATGGGCACGGATATTAGCCCAGGGCCAGTCTTCCTCAGCAAAAAGAGGAGGATTGGCATGGATGTTAGCTGAGGGCTGATCTTCCTCACAAAAAATAAAAATAAAATAATAATAATAGTAATAAAAAGACACATTTCTTGACTGTGGTAGCATACTTTTCCAAAGCTGGCTACAACATTGTCTCCCATCCCACATGCCCTTTTGCAATGTGATCTTGCCATTCCTCCCATTGACAGGCGAATTTGGACTGGCCCTGTGACCTATTTTGACCAACAGAATGTGGCAGAAGTTGACAGTTAAACCTTGAGAGATCTTCAGTTTCTGCCTTCCTGTACGGAACGCTTCTTGGAACCCAGCCGTCATAGTTTGAGAAAGCCCAAGAAGGCTCCTAGAGAGCATCACATGAAGGAAAATCAAGACCCCCAACCAACAGCCTCAGCTCAGCACCCAGCCAGGAGCCAGCACCAATTACCAGGCCTGTGAAGAAGACCGTTTTGGACCTTCCAGCCATCCCAGACACCCAGCCAACACCACATGAAGTAGAAGAACCATCCAATCAATCCACATAAGAAATAATAGATGATGTTGTTTTAAGCCATGAAGATTTAGAGTTGTTATTCAGCACTAGGCAACTGACACTGAAATATTTAGTAATCATGTTGTGTCCATGTACACTATTTACCTGAAAGCATCTTTCAATGATAAAAACACAGGGCGAAGGAAACATATCATATTACCTTGTAACAGATTTGAGAGGAGATCCTCTTAGAAAAATTAATTGCACTTCTGTATTAATAGTATGTAGACCTGTTCTTCATATCTATAGAAGTGAATTTTTTGCTTCTTTATTTTAATGTTTTGAACAGATATGCATAGTGGTCAGTGTGAAGAACATACATCTAGTTCCTAATTCTGTTTTGAATTGTTAACCATTAACAAAAAAGTCTGCTGCTGATAGAGGTGGGTATAATTGAGCTCCCTGTGTGACGTTCATATTGATGGATAGAGACCTGCTGGGGGACAATGTATGCCTTTTTGTGCCATGACTTTGGATGCTATAATTGATTTTCATTATCTTTGCATCAAAATATTATTTCCTGTTCTGTTTTGGGTATGGCTAAGAATATGAGGCCCGTCAAAGAAACATACATACAAGAATCCTAACATAAATGGCATGTGTGAAATGTAATTCTTCCTTTATTCATTCAAAAGTCATTGCCTCCAACTGGTGCCAGGCCCTGCCTTCAAACGCCAAACGAGTTCTCCCTCTCTCAGGGCGCAAGTGTTTTTTTTGGTGTGAAAATTCCAAAACTTTAATATACTGTAGTAAGACTAGATATTTCTTTCTTGCTCCGCCATTCTGGGAGGCCTCAGCTCATGGTTTCATTGTCTTGAATCTATGATTGTGCAAATGTAATCCAGCATCTTGCACAATTAAGGTAAGACCTTCCACAGTGTGCCCAACTAGAAATCATCATTTACACTGAACCCTGTGTTGACCTAGATGAGAAGACTTCTCCTTAACAACAGCATCCACCTGCCTAAAGCTCTAATTCTGCATCCAGCAACTAAGATGCATGAAGGGAAATGGAAATAGTATCTTGTAGACCTACCCTAAATGAATATCTTCTCTTGGAAAACGCAACCCTAATCACCAATTACTGTTCAGTTCATTGTACTTGGATGGGGAAAGTATCTGATCAGAGGTAGCCAGAAGTTTCAATTGCTGCTAACAAATTCTAAATAAGAGTAAATCTGGGGGGGCTGGCCCCGTGATTTAGCAGTTAAGTGCGTGTGCTCCGCTACTGGCGGCCGGGTTCAGATCCCGGGCGTGCACTGACACACAGCTTGTCCAGCCATGCTGAGGCCGCGTCCCACATACAGCAACTAGAAGGATGTGCAACTATGACATACAACTATCTACTGGGGCTTTGGGGAAAAAAGGAGGAGGATTGGCAATAGATGTAGCTCAGGGCCGGTCTTCCTCAGCAAAAAGAGTAGGATTGGCGTGGATGTTAGCTCAGGGCTGATCTTCCTCACAAAAAAAAAAAAATCTAAATAAGAGTAAATTTGTTTTCAAGGCAAAGGAGCAAATGCTCAGTTGATCCATTGTTGCAAATAAATAATTACAAAATTGTACTGGAAAGTAAAGGAGCCACAATGAAAAGGCATTCAAATACTGACCATACTCAGTGCAAGCCCTGGGCCCAACTATTTCTTCATTTGGCCTGTCTCTCTGACCTACTTCTTTTTCTCTAAAGGACATTTTCCCCAAATGACAGTGCTCAAAGAATGGATAAAGCAAGCCCGTGATGCTGGCTATTGCATCTCAATTTCATTTAAACTACAATTCATTATTTTCTTCCTATACTTATTCAAGAACTCATTGTTTATTATTCTTTCATCACTCTGTGATTAGAACAATTTGTATGTGTCCCTTGTACGTTGACCAGATAATGAAATAATCATTTGTGCATCTCTACAGTATTTTACACTTGTTCTTCACAGTCTAATTCACTCTATAAAGCCATTTTATCATTCTCTAACAAGAAGGGGAATCTCTGAGGCATCTGGTCAATGGGGACAGTTCATTTTTTATTTAACAAATATTTATTGGGTACCTACTATGTGCTAGGCACTGAAAAAACAAGAATCCTTGTCCTCATGGAACTTATATGCTAGAGAGGAGGGACAGGCAATAAACAAATAAAGAAGTAAATTCATGGTGTGTAGGAGGGTAAAAAGTACTATAGAAAGGCTAAATAGAGAAGGGGGAAAGGCGTGTTTGGCAGGAGATGGGTGTAATTTTAAGTAGGGTTATTGAGGAATGCCTACTGATATGATGGCATTTGAACAAAGATCTGAAGGATGTGAGGGAGACAATAAGCTATGTGGATACTTGGAAAAGAGCTGTCCAGGAAGGGAGAATAGCAAATACAAAGACCCTGAGGCAGGAGTATGCCTGGGAGTGTTTGAGGAACAATAAAGAAGTCCTGTGTCCGGAATGGAGTGAGAGAGGGGAAGAAGAGTAGGAGATAAGGTCACATAGCTCATGGGCAGGGATACTATTTAGGTTCTTATAGGCCACTCTAAGGGCTTTGTCATTTAGATGAGTGAGAAGCCATTAGATGGTTTAAAGCCAAAGGCTGATTATAATCTTACATTTTAACAGAATCATTGTTGCTGTACTGAGAATTTACTACAGGGCAGTAAGATCAGTAGCAGGGAGACTAATTAGGAAGCTACTGCAATAATCTAGGTGAGAGATGATGGTGGTTTGGACCAAGGTGGTAGCAGTGGATGTGATGAGAAGCAGTGGCATTCTGTATATGTTTTATGGGTAAGAACTGCAGGATTTGCTGACAGATTGGATGGAGGGTGTGAGAGAAAGAGAAGTCAAGGATGACTCCAAGATTTTGGCCTGAGCAACTAACTGTAAGTATGGCGTTAGTATTTGCTAAGACAGGAAGACTGATGTAGGAGCTAGTTTTGGTAAAAAGATAAGGAAGTTCTTTTCGGACATGTTAAGTGTGAGGTGCCTGTTAGCCTCTCAAGAAGAGATATCTAGTAAGCTGTTGGGTATATATGACCAGAGCATAGGGGAGAGATCTGGCCTGGGGAGATATATTATGGAGTCATCATTGTATAGATGGCATTTAAGCCATGAAAGCAGAGATCACTCCAAGGGTAAAGGTGGACAGAAAAGAGACTCAAGGCCTGAGCCCTGTGCACTCTAAGTAAGGGAGAATGAGAAACTAGCAAGGAGTCCAAAACAGTGCAGCTAGTTGCAGCTGTTTGAATGTCACCACCTGTGCATGGACGAAAGTGTTTATGACTAGAGTCTCTTGGTAAATCAAACTGATGCTGTAACAAAGACCCTCTAATGGAAGGGAAATGAAAGAAAGGAAGCGAAATTATTCTTTGTATTTAAAACACTAAAATTATAGAATGTTTGAACTCAAAGGGACCTTAGAGATCATCTAGTTCAACTCCTTCAATGTGAACACGGGAAAACTAAGGTTAAAGTCACAGGGCTGTTGGGGCACAGCTGGAGCTCAAGCTGAGGTCTCTTCACATTCTGGCACGTGCTCTTCAGTAACACAGCTAGTTCCCTCAGAGCACTGTGGGTGAGAATGTTCAGAGATGCAAACTTTGAGTAGGCAACAAATAAAGATTTCTTCTCCGTTTCAAGAGGTGAGGTAAATAAAAGAAATATGACATCAGAGAGGAAGATTACCAGTTGGCGTTTCCATTTCCTTTTTATAAATCTGTTTCTAGCCAATTAATTAAAAAGACCTATGTTTTGCTCTCCAGATATCACATATTAGTGTGTAAAGGCAGGCTTAGTCTTAGAAAAGGTCAGAGCCTGTGTTTCAATGCTACGGTGAGCTACTATTTCCCTCAGAAATTTTGTAATCACTAATTCATTGAGATCTTATGATGTTAAATGGTTTCTAGGTCACCTGATTAGATGACATTGTATGCTAAGAAATCGTCTGTGAATGACAGTGTCAACTTATGCTTGTTGTTTTTTATTTATTTATTTAATTTTGGTGTGAAAAATAAAATAGGGGTTTAGCGTTCACTCCTCTACTCACACCCAATGTTTCGTCTGTTGTCCAAGGAAATCTATTGAATAAACCATGTTTCTCCCTCCCATTTAAAACTCTATAATAATCCATTTGTTCAATGTACACTTGGACCTATTTGTAGAAGTTTTATTATATTGCATTATTTTGTTAGTCTCTTCTTGCTATAGTACTACATAGTTTTTATTACTATATCCTTGTAATGCATTTTAATATCTGATGGTGCTAGGCCCCTCTCAATTCCTTTCTTGCTCAAAATCATTCTGACAATTTCCTCATGCTTATTTTCCAGATGAATTTTGGAGTTATATATTCAAGTTCCAATGTGAAATATTAAATTAATATATTTGTTGGGATTACATGGAATATTTAGATTCATATAATTGATTTTTTTTAACAATTTACACAAGAATAAGGTATGTCTTTTCATTTACTGAGGAGATCTTTTATGGTTAGCAGTAGAGTTTTACAATTTTGTTTTTTTCATATAATCCTTATACATATCTTGTTAAGTTTATTTCTGGGTAATTAATTTTTATTATTACTTTTATAAATTACATTATATTAAATTTATATTAATATAAGTGTTATTGACTTTGTAGTAACAATTCTAACCAATTAACTTAGAAATTATATTACTTCTAATAATTTAAATTACTTCTCTGAGTTTTTAATGATAGTTACTTTATGTGTTGATAATAATTTTCCATCATTCCTTTTTATATATCTTACTTTCTTTTCTTCTCTAAATGCAATGGCTAATGCTTCCAGAACAATGTTAAATAACGGTCAACATAGTATTTTCCTTGCCTTGTTCTTGATTTTAATGGGAAATGCTTCTATTGTTTCAAAATTAACAACATTTTGTTTGACATAGGGTTAAGAAAGTATCTATTTCATATTTTATTAAGCATCAAAAAAATTAGGTATAGGGGCCGGCCTGGTGGCGCAAGCAATTAAGTGCACGCGCTCCGCTGCGGCGGCCTGGGGTTCGCTGGTTCAGATCCCGGGCGTGCACTGATGCACTGCTTGGCAAGCCATGCTGTGGCGGTGTCCCATATGAAGTGGAGGAAGATGGGCACGGATGTTAGCCCAGGGCCAGTCTTCCTCAGCTAAAAAAGAGGAGGATTGGCAGATGTTAGCACAGGGCTGATCTTCCTCACACACACAAAAAAAATTAGGTATAGATAAATTTTATCATTTATCTGTTTTGGTATTCATTGAGATAACCACATGCTGAGTCTTTTTTCCTTTGATTTATTAAGATATTGAAGAATATTAATTTAACACTTAATCTTGAATAGTTCTTTCCTTTCTAGGGAAAAAAAAATTCCACTTGGTTATAATGTGTTAACGTATTCATGTGAAGATGTATTCTATTTGCTAAGAAATTAGAGTTTTTATATCAATATTCAGAGATGGGATATATCTGCATTCTTCTATTTTGTCCTAATTGTCTGGTTTTGGTATAAATATTGTCTTTTTCCTGTCACCCCGCCAACACACACAAACATACATACACTTTTTTAAGTAGATAGTTAATGGAGGGCCTAATTTTTCCCCAAAAAAACCATCTCTCATTTTTCTTTTCTATCTGTAAATATTTGTTTAATAAACGAAAAGGAAAAAGTTTTATGTTTGCCCACTTGAGAAATTCTGGAACAGGTTGCTGGGAGTCGTAAGGTATGAGAAGGTGGTGGGTTTATTTTTCTTTTTACTTTTTGATCCCCTTCACCTATTTCTCCCACCTCCCACCCCAATTTATGCTTGCTCTTTTGACAGTTGTTGATGGAGATGGTTCTGGCTATCTGCCTCCATGAAAATGAATTTCCCTTGGCAAGACCAAGCTGGCATCTTATGTAACATACGGTAAAGTAAACGGGATAGTGCTCTCACTGCCCATCTCCTTTAGAGTAGTGTGTGATTCTAGAATAAGGAGAGATCTTTGATGTTCAGAAATAGAGTTATGGCCTCGCTAGGTCCCAGCATTTAGAGGTCCAGAGCTGAACTGAGCTCAGAAAGGCAATCATATGAGGCCTCGGGTTCCCGTATAATTTTTGCTTTCTCTCCATATAATGCTACCATAGCCATGAGCAGTCCTGAACAATTCTGAAATAGGCTGTTCTGAAGTTGCCAAATTTTCCCTTTTCGTGACATCAGATTGAGCTGGCCATTGCCTCTTCATCCTTATCTCCCAGACAAAGGGATGAATTAGCCTGAATTCCCCGGGGAATTATTTCTGCGAACTCCTTGTCAGGAGTAGGTCAGAGCTGAGGCTCTGCTGGCCAGGGGTCATCTAGTCAACATTAACAGACACTGGAATAGGCCAGGTGAGGGCAGTAAAGGGCGATCATGAATCATGATTGGTGTCCAGTATCAAATAATTAGCCCAGAAGGCAGATGCAAAGACGTGCTTGCCCCATCCAACATCTTTTTAGGAAGGCCAAGGTTGCAAGGATTAGATGAGAGTGGGAGGGAGTGGAGGATGATCCAGAGAGAAATAAGGGCGATTCTGGAGCACAAGCAGGGAAAGAAACTATAACTGCACGGGATCCAAACTAAGACCAGTAAAGTAGGGAAGGAACTTTCTGGCACTAATTTTGAGCCAGATCTTTATCTGTAATAATAACTTCCATTTAGGTAAAAATGAATAATGTTTTTCAATTAGTTACTATGTGTTAGGTATTGTACTAGGTTGCTAAATGTTTATATACATGTATATAAATATATATATACAAATATGCATTATATACAGTATATAAATATATATTTTTATACATAGTATTTAAGCTATAAAATTAACACATGGATAAGAGTAGATAGAGAAGAGTCTCAAGGCCTGAGTCCTGGGCACTCCATTGTTTAGAAGTGAGAGAGAGAACTACAGGAAGCCCTAAAAAGGAACAGCTAGTTGCTGAAGAATAAATATATATGTATACATAAATAAATATAATTATATAATATATTTTATATTATATATTATAATGCTTCATTGTATATAATATATAATTTAGTATTATACATAACATATTTAATTTATAATCTTAAAAAAGCACACAAGTAGATATTATCCATTTTTAATAGCTGAGGAAACTGAAATTCAGAGAAGTAATTTTCCCAAAGTTCATAGTATATGGTTAAGCTGATACACAAACTCACAACTTTCTGATTCAAAACTAACATCCTTTCTACAGCATCATACTGCCTCTTACAATGGCTACAATTAAAAGATGCAACAAAACCCAGGGAAGTGGATATTAATAAATTCACATTTTACCAATGAAGAAATAAAAACCTCATCTGTAATATAGAAGTAATAATACTCAAATCATTAGGCTTTTTTGTGGATTAAGTTATTTCATTCAGTAGACATTTATCATATTCTTTTTTTTTTTTTTTTTTTTTTTTTTTTGCACCAGGCACTGTACGGACTAGAGGTATGTACACAGTTAAAAAGAACGTGTATGTAGGGGGCTGGCCCCGTGGTGTAGCGGTTAAGTGCACGTGCTCCGCTGCTGGCCGCCCGGGTTTGGATCCCGGGCATGCAATGACATACCGCTTGTCAGGCCATGCTGTGGCGGCGTCCCACATAAAGCGGAGGAAGATGGGCACGGATGTTAGCCCAGGGCCAGTCTCCCTCAGCAAAAAGAGGAGGATTGGCATGGATGTTAGCTCAGGGCTGATCTTCCTCACACACACACACAAAAAAAAGTATATGTAAACCACTGAAGACATGGACTGCTCAGAACGTGTTTCTTTCCTTTCTGCCTTAAGAGAATTAATCAACCCAAAGTTACTAAGCTGATTAGCAACAGAGTATGGATCAAACCTTTGTCTAGATTACACCAAAGGCTATAGGCCAAGGCCACCAGGTTGACAGCAAATTAACGAAGGTTCAGAAAGCAGATAACTAGTGAGACATAGTTAACTGTTCTAGGCCTCTTGTGCCAAACAGACAAGTTGTGAATGCAAAGGAAAATTTCTTGAAGGAAATTAAAAGTGCTACTCCAGTGAACACACGAATGTTAAGAAAGTGAAAAGCCTTATTGCTCATATGGAGAAAGTTTTAGTAGTCCGGACAGAGGATCAAACCAGCCACAACATTCTCTTAAGTAGATAAGTGGTGAGGCATGGTTAACTGCTCTAGTAAGTTGTGGCCACTGAGATAGCTGCTCCATGGTTGAGCCAGAACTTGGAGATCAAATCTTGCCTGCCCTCTATTGAAAGACAGGAACAAGTAGGAATCTCTCATCCTGAGATCATTAAGCTTATTCTCAGGAAAATAATGGAGAGTGTGCGTGTGTGTGTGTGTGTGTGTGTGTGTGTGTGTGTTGTATTTGTATATTTATTCATTTACTTATTAGGTTGAAGTTCACATAACATAAAATTCACCACATCGGCTGCACCATTTTACATTCCCACCATCAATGTATAAGGTTTCCAACTTCTCCACATTCTCACCAACACTTGTTATTTTCCATGTCTTTTTGATTCCAGCCATCCTAGTGGGTGTGAAGTCATACCTCATTATGGTTTTGATTTATATTTCCCTAACGACTAGTGGTGTTGAGCATCTTTTCATGTGTTTATTGCCCATTTGTATATCTTCTTTGAAGAGATGTCTATTCAAATCCTCTGCCCATTTTTTTTTATGAGAGAGCTTTTTTTTTGAGGAAGATTGGCCCTGAGCTAACATCTGTTGCCAATCTTCCTCCTTTTTTCCCTTTTTCTCCCCAAAGCCCCAGTAGATAGTTGTATATCATAGTTGCACATCCTTCTAGTTGCTCTATGTGGGACGCCGCCTTAGCATGGCTTGATGAGCGGAGCATAGGTCTGCGCCCAGGATCCGAACCGGTGAACCCCAGGCCGCTGAAGCAGAGCACACGAACTTAACTGCTACACCACCGGGCCAGCCCCTCTGCCCATTTTTTAACATGGTTATTTCTCTTTTTATTGTTGAGTTGTAAGAGTTCTTTATATATTCTGAATCAAGTCATTTAACACATATATGATTTGCAAATATTTTCTCTCATTCTGTGTTATATTTTCATTTTATTAATAGTGTCCTTTGAAACACAGAAGTTTTAAATTTTGATAAAGTCCAGTGTATCTAATTTTTGTAGGTTTGTGCTTTAGGTATCATGTCTAAGAAACCATTGCCTAATCCAAGGTCACAAAGATTTATGCCTATGTTTTCTTCTAGGAGTTTTATCATTTTAGCTCTTACTTTCAGGGCACTGATCTAGATTGGTTTAATCTTTTGTATATGATGTGAAGTAGGAGGCCAAATTCATTATTTTGAATGCGGATATGCAGTTGTTCCAGTACCATTTGTTGAAGAGACTATTCTTTCTTCCTTGAACGGTCTTAGCCCCCTTTTCAAAAACCAATTGACTATAGTTATATGGATTTATCTCTGTACTCTCAATTTCATTCCATTAACCTACATGTCTATCCTTATGTCAGTACCACATAGTCTTGATAACTGTAGTTTTCATTAAGTTTTGAAATCAGTAAGTGTCAGTCCTCTAACTTTGCTCTTCTTTTTCAAGAATATTTTGGGTCCATTGTGTTTCCATGTGAATTTTGGAATCAGCTTGTCAATTTCTGAGAAAAAAATAGCCTGCTGGGAATTTGATAGTGCACAGAATCTGTAGATCAATTTGGGGAGTATTGCCATCTTAAAAATATTAAGTCTTCCAATCCATGAACATGGAATGTGTTTCCATTTATTTAGATCTTCTTTAATTTCTCTAAAAAATATTTTAGTTTTCAGTATACAAGCATCATACTTTTTTGTTAAATTTATTCCTAGGTATTTTATTCTTTTTTAATAAAATTTTCTTCTTTCATTTTTGGATTATTATTTGCTAGTTTATAGAAATAAAATTGATTTTTGTATCCTACAAATGTTCAAATTTGTTTATTGTGATAGCTCTTTTCTTTTTCCTTTTTGTTTTTGGGGGGAATTCTTTTGGATTTTCCTATATACAAAATCATTTCAAGTGCAAATGCATTCTTGGGAAAAATGCTTGGTTATAATCTTTTTTATATATTGCTGTACTAGGCTTGGTAGTATTTTGCTGAAGGTTTTTCACTTATGCTTATGAGATATTGGTCTGTAGTTTTGTTCTCCTGTGATGACTTTATTTGGTTTTGATATCAGAGTAATACTGGCCTCGCAGAATGAGTTAGGAAGTGTTCTCTCCTCTTCTACTTTTTGGAAAGAGTTTGTGAAGGATTGGTGTTAGCTATTCTTTAAACATTTTGAAAAAGAGACCAGTGAAGCCATTTGATCCTAGGCTTTTCTTTGTGGGAAGTTCTTTGATTACTAAATCAATCTTATTATTATTGATCTATTCAGATTATTTTTTCTCGAGTCATTTTTGGTAGTTTGTGTATTTCTATGAATTTATCCATTTCATCTAGGTGGACTAATTTGGTGACATACAATTTTTCATAACATTCCCTTATAATCCCATTTATTCCTGTAATGTCAGTAGTAAAGTCTTCTTGTTGATTTTAGTAAATCCTCTCTTTTTTCTCTTGGTCAGTTTAGCTAAAAGTCTGTCAATTTTGCTAATCTTTCAAATAACCAACTTTCTATTTTGTTGATATTCTCTATTATTTTTCTATTCTCTTTTATTGATTTCTGCTTTAATCTTTATTACATCTTTCCTTCTGCTTATTTTCAGTTTAGTTGGTTCGTGTTTTTTTACTTTCTTAAGGTGGAAGTGTAGGTTATTGAGTCGAGATATTTCTATTTTAAAATATAGGCATTTACATCTATAAATTTCTAAGCACTGCTTTTCCTTCATCCTATAAATTTTGATATCTTGTAACTTAGTTTTAATTCATCTCAAAATATTTTCTAATTTCCTTTATGATTTTTTTCTTTGGCCCATTGGTCATTAAGGTGTGTGTTGTTTAAATTTTACGTATTTGTGAATTTGCCAAATTTCTTTATTTTATGAATTTCTAATTTCATCCCATTGTCGTTTTGCGAAGGTACTTTGTCTAATTTCAATCTCTTTAAATTTATTGAGACTTGATTTATGGCCTGACATATGGTCTATCCTGTAGTTTGTTCCATATGGACTTCAAAATAATGTGTTTTCTGCTGTTTTTGAGTGGAGTGTTCTATAGTTTGTTAAGTCTAATTGGTTTATAATGTTGTTCAAGTGTTCTGTTTCTCTGTTGATCTTCTGTCTAGTTATTCAATCCATTATTGAAAGTGAAGTGTTAACATCTCCAGCTAGTAATTCTGAATTGTTTATTTTTCCCTTCAATTCTGTAAGTTTCTGCTTCATGTATTTTGGGACTCTGTTGTGTATACATGTTTATAAATGTTATAATTTCTGGAGTGATTTCACCTTTTCTCATTATAAAACGTTCTTTGTCTCTAGTAACAATTTTTGTCTTAAAGTCTATTTTGTTTTATATTAATATAGCCACTCCACCTCTCTTTGGTTACTGTTTGCACGGTACATCTTTTTCCTTTGTTTTACTTTCAAGTTATTTCTGTCTGAATCTAAAGTGTGTCTGTTACTAGTTAATATATGGTCAGATCATTTATTTAATTCATTCTGCTAGTCTTTGCCTTTTCATTGCAGTGTTTAATCCATTTGCAATTGATTTAATTATTTATAAGTTAAGATATATGTTTGTCATTTTTATATTTACTTTTTGTATGTCTTATAGACTTCTTGCTTTTCTATTTCTCCATTACTGCCTTCTTTTGTATTAAATAGATATTTTCTAGTATGTCATTTAAATCACTTGCATTTCTTTTAGTACATATATTTTTAGTTATTTTTTTGGTGGTTGCCCTGAAGATTACAATTAACCACTTAACTTATAACAGTATAGTTCTGATTAATACCCACTAAATTTCAATAATATATAATGGGGAGTCATTTCTTAATAGGTACAGGGTTTCTGTTTGGGATGATAAAAAAAGTTTGGAACTTGATAGTGATGATGATTGCACAACATTATGAATGTGCTTAATGCCACTGAATTGTATACTTTTAAATGGCTAAAATGATAAATTTACACTATGTTTATTTTACTACAACAAAAAAAGAAGGGAAATTAAGACATTCCCAGACGAACAAAAAGAAAGAATTTGTCGCTAGCAAAGTTGCCCTACAAGAAATACTAAAGGCAATTCTTTATGCTAAAATTAAAAGACACTGGACAGTAACTTGAATCCACTTGAAGAAATAAAAGCATTGGTAAAGGTAGCCATATAGATATAAAAGAAAGTATAAATGTACTTTTTTTGTTTGTAACTATTTTTCTATCTGATTTAGAAGACATATGCATAAACTAATAATTATAAATATGTGTTGATGTCTACAATGCGGCTGAACTTCAGAAACAGTGGGCTAAGTGAAAGAAGCCAGACACAAAAGGTCACATATTGTGTGATTCCATTTACAGGCATATTTCATTTTATTGTGCTTCACAGATACAAGCATGCCTCAGAGATACCGAGGATCCTGTTCCAGACCACTGCAACAAAGTGAATATTGCAATAAAGCAAGTAACACGATTTTTTTGTTTTCCCAGTGCATATAAAAGTTATGTTTCGATTGTACTGTAGTCTATTAAGTGTGCAGTACAACACTTACGTCTAAAAAAATGTGCATACCTTAATTAAAAAATACTTTATTGCTAAAAAATGCTAACCATCATCTGAGCCTTCAGTGAGCCGTAATCTTTTTGCTGGTGGAGGGTCTTGTAAAAAATGCAATACTATATGAAATGTTTAGAACAGGCAAATGCACAGAGATAGAAAGCAGATTGGTGGTTGCCAGGGGCTGGGGGGATGCAGAATGGAGACCAACTGCTTAAAAGTACTGGATTTCCTTTTGGGGTGATGAAAATGTTTAGGAGGTACATAGAAGTGGTAGTTGCACAACATTGTGAATATACTAAATGCCACTGAATTGTGCACTTTGAAGTGTTAACTTTATTTATGTGAATCTCACCTCAATAACGAACAAAAGCAACTCCTTGAGTAATATGGATGTAGAGGATTTAGGAATCACATTTTGGTCAACCAATCTTACTTCATATAATTTGGATCTCCAAAGGATGAGGATTGTAATTCTTCTGTGTTCTCTCCACTTGAAGGCCTCTGAGGAGTCATGTAGAAAGAACTGAAATAGCAGACCATACTATCCCCACCACAGACCCTAATTGCACAAGTTCACTTGTCTAGTTCAGTCCTTTATCTCACACCTTCCACCTCTCCAGTTTCCTGTCTTGATAGTATCTTCCTGCCCATCCTGAAATATGATTACCATGTAGGTTGAATTCCTGATTCTGACCAATCCAGGTGGCTGCTGTCCATTACTTTCTTTACCAAGTTTGTTTTTTACCAAGTTTGCTTTCAACTTGCAGTTTGCAGTTAGCCTACTCTGACCAATCAGGAGACAAGTATGGGTTACTTTGTTGTTTATCCTGAACTTTCCAGAATTTCTGCAACCTCAACACAAGTGCAAACTTCTAAGTACAAGCCTTGGGGCCTTCTTACCACATCTAGCCCAGCTAACTGATCCCAGAGCCCCCAACACTCCCCTGCACCCTGGCTCTGAAGTCTTCCCATATTCCCCACCCCATAGCAGCAGGAGAGAGCCTACTACCTGTTGAAGTGGGAAGAGAGGATCAGGGAGGCTTCGTGCAGGGGGCTGCATGTGAGCTGGGCCCTGAGGGGTGAGCATGGCAGGGAAAGGACATTCCGGTAAGAGGCAATCACACAAAAGGCGTGATTAGTATAGAGGCCTAAAGCATAGACATCGGGTTCAAACTCTAGGCTGGCCATTTCCTAGTTCTTTTCATGATCCCATCCCTCAGTCCTCTCTCACCCCACACCCATCCCCACTGTTTAATAAACACTCTCCTAACTGCCCATGCTCAGTTAGATAGCTGCCCATTCTGTGTATCTAGTCTTCAATGGCTGGATTCATCCTCATTTAATGCCCCTAATGCATATGTGCAATTGTCAGCTATTTAAGGCTCACTTTCCAGTCCAGATAGGTCCCTACCCTGTCCTGTTACCACTTCCATTTCTCTTTCCTAATTTTAGTATATGTGCTGCCAAAGCAAGCACTCCTAAATATAGTTGCTGTGGAGGAGTTAAAGTTCCTGCTAAGACCAATCAGGTATCTGGCTTGAGTTTGATCCAAAAGCAGAAATGGCAGGGAAGAACTTTCTAGAAGGGGACAATGATATGCAAAGCTGAAAACGACGGTTGAGGGATTGTTTGAAATCATTGCTGGAACCTATCACGGAGCCCGATGCGAGTTACTTTGCGGTTCTTTTATTCTGCAACAGTTCCTGCAACCCCAACTCAAACACAAACCAAATCCTTCCCACCAAATGCAAGCAAACACCTCAGTATGGGCGGGTTTTCCACTTACAGAGAACAGGAGTAGATAGTATTCCTGTCAATCATTCTCTCCCCAACCAATCAGGATCTTTGAAGGCGGAGCCATAGACTGGCTATAAAAGGAGCCCAACGGGCCTGCGCCGTGGAGCCATTTCATGCGAGTCGCGTAGAGTGGCGTGCTCCTCGGGTACGAGGACACGTGTTGGCTGCTCCCGCGTGTAATCACAAGTAATCACAAAAGCGTAAGGTTAATTTAATTCTCAATTGTCTTTGATAGTTGGCTATTTGTAGTATGCTTTTTATATATGGGTATGTGAAATGTAATAATATACTTTAATAATATTATAATTAATAATATACTTTAATGGTGTGAAGAGGATAGGATTTGTGACAATGTGGGTCCATTAGCCGAATTTGGGCACAGTATCGTGCCTTATGTTATAACGTGATGACTCTTTAATAGTTTATTTGTTTAAATATTGTTCTTGGTCCCCTGTTGTACGTGGTGTTAAGGTGCTATGGTATTTTCAACTTAAAAATGAGAAAGTGGATGGCGCTGTTGTCTCAGCCAGTGTGGGACAGCGCTGTGGCTGCCAGGGAACTGATTTTGCCATTTATTTTAAATCTTTGGATGATTATTGTGTATTTGTTTAATTTTTGGTCGTGGCCCCTCTGTTTCTGTTATTTTCAACCTGAAAAGGAGAAATTTCGCACGCTCAGGAATCATGCATGGATTAGGACAGTTAGTGGCTGTTGGCTGCTTTTGAGCATAGTTTTTTTTCTTAAATATTATTTGTGTGGTAAAATTTTAGAATCAAACTTCTCATGTGCTGACTTAATTTAAACAGAAAAAAAAAAACTATTCTGGTATTTTCAACTTGAAAATGAGGAAACTGACGATCTGATCGCCGCAGGATTTGTTTATTGACGACCTTAAAGGCGCCGTTCTGCATTTTGGTACGATATACTTGTATATTTACTATCATTGTATTCAACCGAAAATGGTCCTGACGCTTTTCATGCCTTTTACTTTAAAAGTTTGGTCTTATTTGCACTTGACGTTTTACAAACACTGTAGATGCCCCTAAGCGGCTCTTCCGCCGCTATCGGATGCAATTTGGCGTTTAATTTTACAAAACAATTGTTTGTTCATCCTCATTGTGTTCAATTAAATTTTGGTGTTGCGGATTTCATATGGTGTTGGGGATTTCAGTTGACAGTGGAGGAAATTAACGTTCGGATTGAGTGCCTTTTATTTGATAATAAAGTTGTGTTTTTGGTATAAATTTGGCTAAATTCTGGTCCTGTTCCCACTTCATAAATTTACTTAAAAATAAGCATTTTGTGGTACTCAGGATTTACAAACGCAGAATTTAATCATCTGGCTGAGTTCTTAATGCTTTATGACAGTGAATGCACTTAAGTGCCTGTCGCAGACTGCCATTTAGCGCAGTTTGGCACTTTATTTTTACAGAGGAATTGTGTGCTTGATATCATTTTATTCCATTAAATGTAGATCCTGCTCCTTTTCATAAGCTTTGTGTAAAAAAAGTTTCGTGTTATCTTCAACTCACAAATAAAGAAAAGAGTTTTCTGATTGAAAGAAAGTTTTCTGTTTTCAGTGTAAAAATGCACACATTGACAATCTGAGTGGCCGAGTGTGCTTTAGGGCAGTGAATGGCCAAAAATGCCCGTCACTGGCCACCACTGAACGTCGTTTCGGATTTCATTTCCTGTAAAAATCTGATGTTGGAGACCAGCCCAGCGGCATAGCGGTGCAGTTCACGCGCTCGGCTTCTCTGGCCCAGGGTTCACAGGTTAGGATCCTGGGCGCGGATCTACGCACCGCTCATCAAGCCAGGCTGTGGTGGCATCCCATATAAAGTGGAGGAAGATGGGCACGGATGTTAGCCCAGGGCCAGTCTTCCTCAGCAAAAAGAGGAGGATTGGCAGAGGATATTAGCTCAGGGCTAATCTTCCTCACACACACAAAAAATTGATGTTGAATATCACATTATTTAATTCGATTCTGTCCCTAGTCTTTGGCATACATTTCCTTTGAAAAGTGTGGGACATTTCAATGTATAAATTAGGAAAGTAACAGTGAGATTGAGTGCTTAGTGTTTTCTGACAGTGAGTAAGCTATTGGAAGTCATGTGGCATAGTTTTGAATTTTATTTTACAGTATAGTTGTGTATTTAAGGTAATAGTAATTTAAAATTTTTGTCTTGGATCCTCTTTCCCAGGTGTTAGTCCACATAAAAAATTATTTGTATAGTTTCTATTTGCAAACAAGAAGCAGAGCAGTGGTCCAGGACTGAATTAGTGAGGACAGAAAAGGGCGGGAATACGATGTCCCTACCCCACCCCTGCGCGTGCTGGCCCCGCCCCTTTGGCCACGTGACTGTGCCGGTGCCGGTTACTGGTCAAGTACAGCCTTTTGAAAATCGCAGGGATTGCGTATTTATATTCATGACTCCCTTACGTGATGTGTAACGTGTATTCAAGGAGATAATTAAATAACGGAAGATTCTTGTCTTAAAAACCTGAAGACCATAATCACTGAGAGGAACCTGATTCTTGCTTTGAGGTAAAATGGTGCTGGTTGAACTTTGTTTATTCTTGATTTTGACTTGAATTATGAATATCGTTTAGTATCTAAATGGCTTATTGACACCTTTGTTGGTAGAACATTGATGTTCTCCAAATATTATATCCCTGGATTATATTGAGAAATCAGAAAGATCAATTGTTGGTAGGATTGAAAGCTGCCTCTGTATTTGTTACTATAAGGTACCAAGGTTTTAGGAATCTGGACATTAACTAGCCTCACAAATACTACTGTTTCAGGCAAAGCCCTAAATCTTGAACAATTTCTTAATGTGGGATTTAGGTCCAGGTGTCAGGCTTGAAAACATCTTTATTGCATCCACTTTGCTCATAAAATCCTAGAGGGGATATTTTCCAAAGACCACATCCATATAAGCCAATACTAGCAACTGTCAAATTTCTTTCGTTGTTATTTCCTTGAAGATCTATGCTCAGTGTTAAACAGTAGCAATATTATTTAGTGGTTGGAATTATTCATGAAATTACCCTAAATGAAATTAGCTTCCTTCTGATGTCCATGATTTTCTAACTTACTGTGTTACTGACGCTAATACACCATGAAATGCAGTTGTATTATCTGGTGTACAACTCAACCTCCCATTTCCAAGGTTTGTTACTCATAATCCTACCTGAGTCTTTAGCTATGGTGTTGAATAGAATAAAGGGATTTGTTTGAGACTCCCCCTTATAGAAATTAAGAGACATTGCCTATCAGCCTAATATTCCATAATGCCCTTGTGATATTTGATTAATGCAGACTGAACTGGGTTCATTTTGAAAAGGCAAACCTCTGAAGCAGCAGTCTTGTCTGATCTTGTAGCCACAAGGTAAGCGCAGTCACTGTCTTACATTATCTTTCACTCTGTGTGATTGGGTGCCCTGGCCCCACCAACGATTTTTTGGAGTTCCTCTGGATAAGGGAAAGAGGACGTTTGTCTCAGCCACCCACCTAAATGACTTTCCAAGTTAAGTGACTTTCCTGCAGTGGTACAGAGCTGTCCACCTACAGGCAGGTCTCCTTGTAGATTTGTACAGTCACCACCTCCTTTAGGACTTGGGATGGCAAAGTCCAGTGTTGATGAGTCTGTGGGCCTGTAAGATGAAGGAGATGGAACCAGAACCAATAGTCAGAACCAGCCAGATGAATAAGTGCATCTCTATGTAGCATGAGGTTAGGGGTGTTGGGCAGAGGGCATCCCCCCTCTGCTATCCTTTGTTTCAGCATCAAAGATGGTGTTAAAACCCCTTGCCTGGGTCTCTAGAGACCGGAACTCCCAGCAGTGGCACAGTCACTCCTGGGCACTGCTGACTAGCTCCATGGTAGAGACCCTGTTTCTACAACCTGTTCCTTTAATTAAGCAGGGGCAACTTTTTCCAGTCCTTATTTGTGTTCCTCTGTACACTGTGGGTGCCACTGTTACAGACACATTGGCATAATTAGACTGTTTTGATTTCGAAGAAACCTCACTTTGACTTTTTTTTTTTGATGAGGAAGATTGTCCCTGAGCTAACATCTGTGCCAGTCCTCCTCTATTTTGTAAATGGGACATCACCACAGCATGGCTTGACAAGCAGTGTGTAGGTCCTCACCCGCCCGGGGTTCCGAACTCGCTAACCTCAGGCCACGGAAGCGGAGCGTGCGAACTTAACCACTAGGCAACCAGGCCAGCCCCCTCACTTTGACTTTTTAACACCAAAGTTTTGATCTTTCTTTTTATTCTTTTTGGAAAGCCAGTAGCAGACGCAGAAGGATGGAATGGACCAGATTGTAGAAAACGAAAACAAACTTTGGGAGTCGAAGGAGTGCAGGGCTCTGCTTATGTTCTTTTGTTTCAACAGGTATGAGAATGTGGATCTGAATGTAATTTTACAGTCCAACTCTTTCTATGAAAATGGGGGACACATGAGACCCATGGACCGAGTGGGGGGAAGGGAATGGCAGTCTGTTAGCCTACCCTCCCTGTGGCGTTTAATTGGTAGGGGTCCTGAAGGCACAGGCCAGCAATTAAAGTAATATGTACACTCCTCCAAATCTTTACGTTTCCGTACAGTGTTGGCCATTTCCTTCCTCTGCAGACATTGCTGGGACCAGACCATGTTTAGTACATAGTAAGCCTCCAGTCTCTGAGTCTGACAGACACTCAGCTCATTTTCACTCTAAGGCAATGTCTGACAACTCAGCTGGCTCCTAACATATTATTTTCAACACTTTGTGCCACTGTTAAAAATTTCCAATGAATTCAGGTATTGGAAGCTGGGGGCAAGGTTTGAGATTTGCATGCTAAGGCTCCCTGACCCCTGTGTTTTCCGTCCCAGCACACAAAAGAAGTACAGTGGGATGAATGGATTTGGGTGAATTGATGACAAAAAATGCTAATGTCAATTGGGTTAATTCAAGGCTCCTGTGTAAAATGTTCTCTCTTGTCCCTGTCCAGGTCATAGTCTCTGTCAGCCCAGCGGACAAACCACAAGCTTGATTGGTAAGCGTTCCTCATATTTGGTGCTGTTTTCCCCAGACTGCTATCTGGTGTGTTTCTTTCAAACAGGTAGAGGTCCTGTGCCTGAACCCGATTTCACCTTTGCTAAGTGTCAATTCTCTGGCAGAGTATGTGGTAAGTGGGTCAGGATTCCCTTCTGATGAGGAATGATATTTCACATTAATTTGGGATTTAAGCTTTCAGAACATGGGGATACCAAATCTCAGAGTGGGGAATCTTCTAACCACAGTTTACACTTTTGGAGTTATTGCTCCCTTTGGAATGTGGTCTTCCCCTGCAGCCATGTAGCAGTAAGCCTTATGAGTTGTACTTATTATTATCATCTGTAGAGTAAATGCCAAGCATTATGTAGCTCTAATGATTGGTGCTTTATGACTTGCCTCTTGGGTTGTTTTGGAGTCAGTCAGACCTCAGTTCAAACCTGATTCCACCTGTAACCATCTACCCTTAGTTCCTAACTAACTCTTTGAGCCTCAGTTTCCTTATCTGCAAAACAGGAACATACTTTGCTATCAGGGATGTTGTGAGAATTAAGTGTGATAATCTTTGTAATGCACCCAGTACACAGGAAGTACTCAAGGAATTAGTCCCTCATTTCCTGAACGCACATATAGGAGCAGGACAGTATAGTGCTTGGTTTAGCTTCCTCCCTACCCCGTCTCGGGTACAGCACATTCCTCATAGGTTATAGTGCCTTCTCTTTAGAAACCACACCTCTGTAATCTTGCTGTGAAGAAAGAGGTGGCCCAGGGACCCGTGATTTTTCCTTGTTCTGATCTAGGTTCTGTTCTGGAAAACTTGGACATCTTATACTGAGGCTGACATGGCCATTCTAGGATTCGTCAAGCTGTGAAATCCTAGCTGGAGGGTGCCTAACTGGCAGTCCTAGAAAGTTCTCCTCTCTTTCTTCACCTATAACAAGTCACTTCTGGGCTGTGATTAGTTCATTTCAGATTAGGTGGAAACATTGACAATGTGAAAGATGGAAAAAATGCTAAATATAAATAGGCACTATCCTAAGGTGTTCTCAAAGAGACTTTTAACCTTTAGTCTCAGAAGACACCTCTGGTTCCTCTACTTTTATGTTAGCGCAGGTTTTATTCTGGTAGGATCATGGAACCTAAAGTTCACCCACCCGAGGTCAAAAAAATTCACGTTTCTTTTTGATTAGAAACTAAAGTGTCTAGCTGTGACATAGGACATTGACATTTCAAAGCTTTTTGATTTCTCCCTGTAATTGGTTAAATTGCTTTAAAGCCCTGGACAGTGGGGGTCATTGTTATTTTCCATTAAGTGACAAACTGAATCTGGAGGTATTTAGAAAAAACTTTACCCAAAACCACTTAGTGGAGCTGTGCCAGCCGCGTTCCTTCACCAAGTAACATGACGGAGACCTTAACTTATTTGCTAGTCCAAAAAAGGTATGAAACTTAACTATAACTCTGCCACCTCCTCCCTCTTCCACACACACTTGTACCCACTGCCCATTGCTGTCATCTCGGGTCTCCTGGGGAGGTATGGGGAAGGCCTAAATGAATGGTATAGTGAGTAGTTTCACTAAGTATTGGCATTTTAAAAGTGGTCACAAGGCAGAGGAATCCAGAAGGGTTAATATCTATTTGGAAGGATATCCTCAGAATTCAGAAACCTAGCAAAAGTGAAAGTGACCCTATTCAGAACTTAAGGTGGAGCCTGGCTTCTCGAATCCTAGACAGTTCAGTCCTTTGCCTTTTGACTCATCTGGGGTCTTCTCTGTGAATGGTTACTGATTATTTGGAATTTTAATTGGCTAAAAATTCTCAGTTTGATTTTTCTACCTCAAACTCATGTTTGAATTAAATGTGTTCCCATACTTCTTATTTCTATGGATACTGCAGAGAGATTGGATTGTAATGGAAACTTAAGGGTAAGCGTATATGGATTATGGATCTTTTATGTAGGAAAAATCAGTTTTCTTAGTACATGATGAAAAAGCATCATGTACACAAAGGTAAGCTCAAATTTTATTTTCCTTAAAAATAACATCAAATTGTAATTATATGTGCTCACAAAGAAGGTCTAGAGACTACAAAAAGTGGTATGCTAGTAAATCTTTAACAACTGGCTCTCAAATAGAAGGGAAAACACCCTGATATATAGCATTTACCAATTTCTAAGATGAAAATACTCCCATTATGGCCAATTTTAAGCAACAAATGTGACATCACTGAATTCAAATTTAGGAAGAGATGTGCACTATCGGCTCATATGAGCCGACTCTTGCACAGCACTGAATGAATTTTAAAATCACTGACAATCCAATTACATAGAGTTATGACTGCTGCTAACATTTCTGTGTTTTTCCAACTAGTCTTTCTATGAAAATATCCATATTGGTTCTGATGAAGAATCTTGTTATTGGTTTTTAGTAAGTAAATCTATGCTTGCTCATTCAGATATTTGACTCCATTTTGTTTCCAAACTCAAATAAATATTATGTACACACTTAGGAAGGGCATAATAATTCAGTGAACTTATTTTAAATATGCTCATTTTTGTTTAGCCTAATGCTCTGAAAAGCATTGTACACTGTGGCATTTAAAAAGTTGTATGGTTGATGCAGATATATTGCCTGTCTCTCTGCAATAACAGCATACATAAGAGTAGTGAGAAGATCATGATCCTTCCAGGAAGAAAGTTGCAGTTCATTTCTATGGCTTGATGCAGACTAATTATAATTAGTTTATACTAATTATATGCAGACTAATTATAATTAGTTTATACTAATTATGGGTCTGGCCCATGGGAGTATAAACACAAAGAGAGGGAGGCTTTCCCTGTCCTGTTCATATTTGCATTCCTGGTGTCTAGAATTGGGTCTAGGAATAAACTGCCTCCTAGTGGAGGACCTCAGGTCTAGGTGAGGTGTCAGAAGGGACAAGAAGCATTGCTATGTGTCTATGTGTAAATATACAATTTAAGAAGTTCTGTCCGAGGCCTAGAAGGAGCTGATGAGGTTGCCACACTGTGGCTGGAGCCTCGTGACTGCTAGATCCCCAAAAAGCAGACCCGTGAGCTTCTGCTGGAGCTCTTCTTCCAGAGTTAAGACGGGAGGTTCTCCTCCCCTTGCTTGGGTCTTGCTCTAGCTGATGATGCAGTGATTGATATCTTGGGAAATACTTCGCTAGAGGAGGCAGGGCAAGAGATGCCAGCTGGAAGCATGGTGTGAAGAGAGCATAGAGAGAAGGATTGTTCATAGTGCGCAAAGGGACATGTGTAGTCTGCTACTCAAAGAGTAACTTCTCTAAAGTGGACCTCTTCTCAACAGATCCAGTTTCGCTGTTTCCACCTGAGCTGTTAAGTGCCTGCCTGTCTCAGGATCCTTGAGGAGGTGAGGATATATAAGAGTCACAGAAGAGAAACATTTTTAATAATATAGTGTTTTGATTCACAAAACAAACAAAATGTCTGCAGGTGAAGATTTTCACAGCTTGCATAAGTGTTAATTAGAACCAGTTAGAAGCCTTGCCTGTGAGAGGCGCTTGTTTAATTTAAATACCTGTGCAGAGAAACTGGTCCTTATCAGTTAAAGCCATGGCTGGCACCCAGCCATCAGGAAACCCCAAAACCCAGCTGTTCCCTTGGACTTTTGACCAAAACAAAGTCACCCCCACATACCTAGTTAATATAAGCATAGATTACTTTTGTACTTCAACCCAGTGGAAATTTTGATTCCTCTAATAAGCAAAAACACTTTCCAGCTACCTATTGTCAGCATCTCTCATTTGTGGCTATTCTATAAACCTGTCCTCCATCTACACATGTAGTAGGTTGTAAATGTCAAGGGACCACAGGAGGATGTTTATGAAATTCCATAAAAATATGCTTTCACAAAACTGAGGTTTATTGGTATTCCAGAGGAGCTGGTAATGACTTCTTTTCCATCTGAGTCTGCTCCTCGCTCCCTCCCCCTCACCTTGAACTTTTGCTTGAGTCTAGGAATCAATTTTGTCTAAATTTCCAAATGTTGCTTGTCAGTAGTTTGGCTGGATTCATTATATATATACCCAGAATGGAAAGTAACTTGGTGCATCTTAATGATGTAAATACTACCCTCATCCTGAAAAGCTTTTTCTCCCTTCCTGCTATATTGTTTTGTCATTTCTTAGCAGGATCAAGAGATATAATATTTTATTAAAATGAGGGGTTCTCTTAATAGTACATTGACCCTACTATCTCATTTTGTGACAAACTCTGCTCATCGCATGTAGGCATTTGTTGGAACTCGTATTTTTCATGGTGTTCTTTTTTTTTTTTTTTAAGATTTTATTTATTTATTTTTCCCCCAAAGCCCCAGTACATAGTTGTCTGTCTTAGCTGCACATCCTTCTAGTTGCTGTATGTGGGACGCGGCCTCAGCATGGCTGGAGGAGTGGCGCCTCGGTGCGCACCCGGGATCCGAACCCGGGCCGCTGGCAGCGGAGCGCACGCATTTAACCGCTAAGCCACGGGGCCGGCCCTCATGGTGTTCTAATGAGTCAAAAGTGATTCAGAAAAGACTATTCCTTGGTCACTGACTGTCCAGCTGTGGGGCTGACGTGCACGCCCTATGTTCTCTCTGTGCGGGACTCTTCCAAGTAGAGGTTAACTGGCTACTCACTGGCTGTACAAACCAGTCAGAAAAGAGAAGTTTGTGTTTTGTTTTTATCAAACTTATGCAAGTATGACATTTAAATAATGAAATAATTCCATGAGGTTTACTCATAGAAACAGTAGTTCCCCCAGCCTACCACCATTCACCCCTTTCCCGCTCACTATGTTTATCCAGAAGCGACACCATGTGATTTTGCAAATGTAGAAATAAGTGGTGCTGAAAAGTGCTCAGAAACACATGAGAGCACTAAAGGGATTTAAGATGGGGTTCTTTGGCCACTTGCGTTGTCTGTCTTTCTAAGGGGAGAAGAATTACAGAGGATAAATCCTCAGAAAGGGGATCAGGAGAGGTGGAATGACAATTAGGAAATGGTCTGTTACCATTAGGGGCCTACAGCCCAGAGGTGGGGAGAGGGCTGGGAACAGCAGCACTGTGTAGAGCTGCGCCCGAGGATGAGTATAAAGCACACAGAAGGACAAGGGCTTTTGGTGTGAAAGGTATCGTGGGCATTGTGTGTTCAGGGGAGTGTCTCCTGCTCTCTTCTCGTTTCCCACTCCTCCCTGTGCTTCAACATCTCTCCAACTGGACGAGCAATCTAAGGGATATCACAGATCTGAGAGTTTTATTACTGTGGCCTGAGATGTAGCCAGCAAATATGGAAGGAGATATATATCAAAAGACAAAAAACTATGACAGTCTGCAAACACCACCTTTCCCTACAGGTTTCAGCTTCAGAATACAGGCATTCACAAGAAATGTCTAGCACTGTTGCCACTTGATTTTTTTAAACTTTCATGTGTCTTCTGCCTTCTGGTTTTCTTTAACTAATAATGAGTAATACCTAAAGATGGGTTTTAGTGGGCAAAGATATCAGTGTAGATAAGACTTTAAATTTTAGTATCCTTGAAGGCAATCTCAGTTTGAAATGCATCAATTGCTTTAAATGCTTCATTTAAATATGTATTCCAGCTATGATCTATTTTTTAAACACTTGGGCAAGGAGCTTGTATCCCCATGCTCCTAACACTATCATCTTTCTTGGTCTGTTATTAAAGTGACAGAAAGACTGATTGCTCTTGATACGTGAGGAAAGGAAGGTAAGTAGTGTTCATCATCATCTTTTTATCATTTAGAGCTTGAGAATGGTTCTTTTTATCCCTGAAAAGTTATTTTATTCACAGGACATTCACATGTTTATTCCAAATATGCAGAAGGATATTTGGGCTCCACTTAGGTGTTTTAAATACTAATTTCTTGGTGGTAGTTTCTCAACCTATGATATGATAGTTCAAAGTCTTTCGCATATAAATATGCTTCATGAGTCTACAGAAGGCCAGAAGGAGACAGGCAAATTAGGCAGTATGGAAAGGAGCGAGGGGAAAGTGTGTGAACTGGAAAGTACTCAGGCACTTCACAATCAGCCCACTTGTAAGGAGACCACCATCTGAGAACCTTTAACCTCTCAGAATTAGTTTATAGATTTGATTCATTTCTTTCCGAATACCCTGAGCTCAATGGAAAATGAGTAGTTTGGAATTGGATTGGACTGTCTATTCAAACCTGCATTAACAAGAACATCTAAGAATTGTAGAGATTTAAGGGTCCTTGATACAATGCTCCAAATATGTGTAAGTAAGAAGCAGATACCAATGCCCATTTTGAGTATATGAGAGAGTACACTGCCCTTTTGCAAAGTTGAGAAATTGGTGATGACGACAGCTCTTTATTTACCATTTTCCCTGTGAATTCTGTATTTCTGAGTTGGTGTAGGCTTTCCTGCCCCGCCTCTTGTGGATTTTTCTTGGGCCTATGAAAAATGGCTCTGGGGATAGGTGGCCTCTTAACTTCTCATTTGTTTGGAGAGTTATCTGGGACAGACTTTTGCACATGAGCTGCTGTTTGAGGGTGAAGTCGTTCCAATATATTCCTCAAGACACTGTTGTCCTTCAGCTTTTCCATATTCCATATCTTTCTGCTGTACCAATCTGCAGTCGTGGTTGCTGCCTGTAATATTTCATTTCCCTCTTGTGGTCCCTCAATGATTTTCAGGAGGGCTCAGCTAAATTTCTAAGTTTTAACTCCTTACATTGGTCAGTTTCTTTTTATTTCTTATTTTAGGCTAGTTTTGTGTGCTGGGTTTCAGTGCCTTTTTTTTTTCTCTGATTTCTCCTTGTTTTCTGGCCCAGCCCTTTGTTTTCCTAACATATTCTTGCTTGTGGGGTCTCAGTGTAATAACACTTCTGAAACTGATGTGTTTTGTGTCTGTCAAAGAGTATCCATTCTTTAACTAAATCCTGTCTCTTTCCCATGAATACCATCAGGACGTCTAAAATCTACTCCAAGCTTTAGTTTTCTCTGTCCTTGTCCTGCTTGGCTATACTTTATCATGTTTCATCTTTGATGTGCCTTTCCTAATTCCATAAATTTTTTGGTCATGTGCCCTCAGGAAACATGCAGTTACTATATGCCAACCCACCTACAGTAACTGTCACTAGAAAATCATCGAGTAAGTCTCTTAGTATTTTTGCTGATATTACTGGACTTTTCTTCTAATCCATCTAGATTTTTTTGTTTTAATCTTCAAGAGGTAGTTTCCTAATTGCTAATACCGCACACTTTGTGCTTCTTAATCATTTCCTGTCTCTTGGCTCCTTCAGTGGGTAGGGATGGGGGGGTCATCCCACTCTGATTGTTAAGTTTGTGTCTCATCTTGTCTCATCTCATCTTGTGTCATCTTAGGTTCTTGGATCCTGGTCACCCTTTGTGATCTTTAACAACTTAGACAGCCTTCATTATATAATACACTCATGAAGAGAATGTAGACCTGAGTGTATTTCCTTTTCTGTCTTTATCTGTCCCTCCTGGTCTTCAAGATCTCATATTCCTCTATCTGCACAGGCTGACTTCTAAAATCTCATACTTAATATTAAGAACTCTTCCTTTGAACTTAATCTGTTTTAATTCTTCCACTGCTCATGTTCAACTTCTCTGACCTTTAGTTTCCATTAGTGTAAAATGGAGATGATAAGATCTGCCCCAGCTTCTTAAAGGGGCTGTTATGAGGGCGGAAGTAAAAAGCACTGTTGAATGCTGGATCCTCAAAAATACCACCAGAATAACTTGTTGCTAAGGTAAAGTTGAGTTTCTCCTTAACGTGGTCAAGAAGAGCACTACCTTGACAGAGTCTTAGTAGTGTGTCGGTGGGAAAGGCAAAATGAAAATAATTGTGAGGTTTGTGATTTTGATTGAAGGTGGCTGTTTGAGTGTGGGAGCTTGATTAGGGTTGAGTTAAGGATTATGATATAATAGTTTAGGATCGGTGGACACGACAAGGGGAGGTTTTTGAGACAAGGGCTTTGACTTTAATCCAATCTGTTGAAAGTCTGCTGCTCATTTGAATATTTTTTTCTGGAAATTTCTGGAATGAACAACAGAGTTATTTGCAATGTTTTTCTTCATGAGCAAGAATTACTTGGAATAGTAAAGTTGTGTTGATGAATGCAGTAGAATAGTAAAATTATATTTGATAACGCAGCCAAAGAGTAAAATCGTGTTAATGTAGGCAGTGAGCTGTGAGAGGGTAGATGCTTTTAGTTCTCAGTATGCAAAAGCACTTTGTAAATGATAAGTACTACACAAATGGTGGTGGTGGTATTAATAAGGCAAGCATTTCGCTTGTTTTTGATTCTTACACCTTTATACCTAAATGCAATATTCTTCTGCTTAAAATTAGTAGGAAAGGGAATCTTTATTCAAAATGACTAAGCTTCTGAAATGTCATTGAGCTCTCTTCAGTGCCTGGACCCAATCTAGCTTGAAAAAGTCAAGTGCATAACCATTGCACAGTTTTCCTCCGCTCCTTTAGAAAGTGACTAATCACGAGAGATAATGAAGGGCAAATTCAGTGGGTTTTAATTCAGATTAACCCTTCAAAATGAGATAAAATACTTGGGGGCAGTATCCAACATCCTGAGTGAAACCAAACTCCTCACCTAGTCCACCAGAGGCAGCCTTCTGCTTTCTTTATCTGAAAATGAAATCTTTGTAGGTCTTTCCTTTCTAGCTTCCATTCTGGCCTTAATGCTGGCTCACTAGTTAACTCCAGATACATGGTATATAGACTGTTTTTTAAAACTTATTGGCCACAAACTGGAGAATAGATTACTTAACCCATAAACCAATATAGGGAAAATATCATAGGAAGATTATATTTAACATTGGACCAACAGTTAAAATTGGGTTCTCCCAAGATAAATAGTTACTGCAGAGTACATTATCTCTAGGCTACATAAACATCAAATCAGTATTATTGATTAATCCTCCTTTAATTTGATAGTCAGGTGTGATTTCCTCCTAATGGTGGTTCTGACACTATTGTAGAAAATAAACAGACACAGAGGAAGGAGCATTGTCCTTTGGCATATGTTATGGCTTCTTAGTAACCTAGAGCTTGTGTATTAGTTTATTAACTTTGAAGAGCTCTTGGGTGTCTGGAGTGGAGGAGGAAATGGCTATAGGAAGCTATTCCCAGTGCTTATTAGTATTGGTTACTGTTCCAAATGGATGCCTGTATTAGCAATATCATATATATATATATATATTATATATATATATATATGAAATCACTTGAAAACTTAGCTTAAAACAAAAAACGTTTATTATTTCAAAGTTTCTGTGGGTGAGAAATATAGGTATGGCTTCTCTGGATTGTTCTGGCTCAGGGTCTTTCACAAAGCGGTGATCAAGTTGTTGGCTGAAGCTGTATTGTCTCCAAGGCTCAACTGGAGAAAGATCTGCTTCCCAGCTCACTCATGTGGTTGTTGGCTGGCCTCAGAGCCTCAATAGCTGTTGGCTGGAGACCTCAGTTTCTTGCCACTTGGGCCTCTCCATAGGGTAGCTCACAAAATGGCAGCTGATTTCTCTCAGAGTGAATGAGAACAAGAGAAGATGCCCAAGATGGAAGCCACGTTTTTTTGGTACCCAATGTCGGAAGTGACATCCCACCACTTGTGCATTGTTGTCTTTGTTACAAGCTAGTCAGCAAGTCCAGCCCACACTCAAGGGGAGGGGATTACACAAGGTTGTGAATACCAGGAAATGAGGATTCTTGGGGGCCATCTTTGAGGCTGCTTACCACAGTGCCTGACTTAGTCTTGCAGTTACTTCAAAGGACCAGCAGTTATCAGTACTGTCTTCATTATGAAATCTTGTAAACTTGAGGAGTTAGCCTTTGTGTGAGACTGTCACTATTGTGAAAGAAGGAAATTCATAGAATCATAAATTCATCCTTTTTTTCTTTTGCTATAAGAACTATAGGTATCACCTAATTTAATGCTCCCCAGCATCTAGAATACCAAGAAACCATTTAATCCCCATGGATTGCATGTTTGAAAAGATTGTATGAGCCAAATAAGCTACATTTAATAATAGTAATAACACTTAATAGTGTTAATTTGGTTCCTCATCACGTAGAAATCTTTGGCATTGGAAATTATTAATTAGGGCTTCTGATAGCCTATTTTAATCCACTGAGTTGATAAATTCCTGCCTTTCTACCTTTCCCTGTGGCTGTATTCATGTTATTGCACATGTTTATATTAAACTGTCAGACTTGGGCAATATAAATAATCCTCAACCTAGTCTACCTTTGCTTCTGATTTCACAGATAATTCAATAGATTAACACAACTCAAAAAAGGAGGGATAACATAAGGAAAGGCACTCCAATAGTCTTGATTGCCTATTATGATTAAAAAAAAAAGAAAACTCCCTTCCACTATAGGATTTACTCCTTTTCTCCTCATTTCTCTTTCTCTTGTAGCTGTGGGGCTGTGGATAAAACAGCTGTGCTTAAAAGGTAACAGCTGTTAATCGCACTTCTGTTTAGTGCTAGTGAATGTCTGCCAACCTGTCTTGACAATTTTTTCTGATTCCTACCCTCTCCTGTAACTCTGGGCCTCTTTTTTGTTCCATACACATGCCTAATACTTTCTCATCTCAGGGCTTTTGCTCTTGCTGTTTCCTCTTCCTGGAGTGCTGGTTTTAGCCATCCCTGGCCTGCTGATGTCTGGCTATCTATAGTCTCTTTGCAGTGTGGCATTTGACCATTGCAGTACAAATGTGGACCATCATGAAACAGGAGAACTGGAAGTGGCCTCAGAGGCTATAGAGTAATTTTTCTATCTCTTTTGGGAGATGAAAAGAATGAAGAAAATAGATTTGCTCAGGATTTAAAGACTGCATCACGTACTTGAAATAAACTCAGGACAAGGCCAGATCCTAAAGGGAATATGAAAAAAAACATGACAAATAAATGATCCTTTTCCTAAAGGATCTTACACTCTAGGTTAGGTGAGGTTAGGTTAGGTTAGGTTAGTTTTTAGAGAGGCAAAACTAACTTAAATTCATTTAATCCGTATAACGAGTTGAGGGGAAGGAAGCATTGCCACTTAGGTAGAGAAGTCTTAGAAAAACTTAATGGTAGGGGGCAACTTGTTTTGGCTTTACCAGGGATGGAGCAAAAGTAAGAATCCCCAGAGGAGAGGGGAGAGTACTCAAGAGAAAGGTGTGAGGTAAGGAGACAAGAGTGGGAGGGCACAGGTAGACCTGTGATCTTTAAAGCTGAATTGCTGATTGAAATCTGCTCCTGCCACCAGACTTCCGTCTTACCCGGCACTGGTGTGACTTGGCCCTGAGTTCACAGAGGCTTTATTGGATTATTACATCTGTGACACTACAGCTATTAGTCACGCTCAGCCATAGGACCTGACAATATAATGATGTTCTATTTCTACTTTTGTCCTGATAATGTCCCAGAAGTACTGAAATTATGACCATAGAATTAATTTCTTTGCATTTGGACAAAAAGTAAACGAACAGGGAATAATTCTACATTCAGGCTATAAATCTCCAGAGTTGTGTAGAAACACTTTGCATTTGGAGTTTGGGCTGAATTTTGCATTAAACTTTGCACTCCTCCCCAGAGGAACTGGTGAGAAAAATATCTGATAAGAGCATGTGAATATGGTTCAAGGCTATCAAACTGATGCTTGCACATATATGCACACACAGTTTTAACAGTAATGATTTTGCAAGGTTGGAAAAGGAATGGCTGTTTTGTGTCACATACTAGTTGCTTTTCTGAGTATAGAAAGGAAACTGGCTACTTCATCCAAGCTCCTCAGAGAGATTTTCTTAGAGATCTGTGTGTGTGTGTGTGTGTGTGCACTTGATTCCTCAACAGAGTATTTAATGAACTATTCCAGTGCACTCTGGAAATGGAAAAGGTTCAGGGTGTCTAGAGGTTAAGGAGGTGTATTCATGTAAAGAAGAGGTATGGCATCTAATACTGGGAAATGAACACACAGGACCATTTATGTTGTTGTTCATATGACATCCTTGTAAGATCACTTAGGCCACATTCAGGGGCTTCTCAGTACTCTTCCCTAATACTTAGTCCATAGTCTCAGACTGTCAGAAACAGGCCGGCCCTGGGAGATCACTCTCCACTGGATAAGTGAAGAAATGATGACTTGGTGAGATAACGACCACACAGATTGTGATTGAGCTGATGCTGCAGTCTTGTCCCCTGTTTTGTGTTGTTGCTTGCATTCCGCTGCATACCTTTCCTCTCTGGAGAACTCAAAACTTACATTTCTAGGAAGTTGATAGTTCAACAAAGGCAGTAAATTAGCCCCTTTTTCAGATGGAAGAATTGAATACAGTGACCTTAAATGATTTATCCATAGTCACAGGCCAGAGAGAGGACTAGGTCAAGAATCTGTGTCCCCATGCTCTGGCCACACCCCTCTGATAACTGCATCAAGGTTTAGGAAGAAATGTTATGTAATTAGGTGGTTAATTTTTCATTACTTAGACCAACTGGTATATACTGCATGGGACATTCAGCCATTAGAAAGGCTTTGCCATCCTTCTAGAATCAATAGTTTTACAGGGATTTCTTATGCTTTTGTCTAGAGTTAGATTAGGGTTAAAGTTGAGGCATTAGGAGTGGAAAGGGGATGGTGATGTAGTGTTCATAGTTGAATCCCATAGGAGTTTAGCTTTCCAGGAGCTCCTTAGCATGGAATAAGCATGCTTTATAATTACATACTTCTCATTTCTTTATAAGCATGTAATTAGAAAGTAGAAAGTAGTAAGCATTACAGTTGAGGTCTGGATCTGGATCTAATGCTTTAAATCAGCACTCAGAAGTTTTACTATCAGGCATAGACACAAGGGAGTGTCTTTTTTAGGCACATGTTTTCTATGAAGTTGGAGGACTCATTGGACAAGATAGGAAATAAATAGAACCATTAGATGCCCTTAGAAAAAAGTATATTATTTATTTCTTTAGATCCCGCAAAGCAGAGTTAGACAACCGTCGTTCCTTCCTTCATTAACTCAGCAAACAAGTATTATGTTCTATTATATTAATAGAATAGATTGGGGGCATTGAATAACTCACTATTTAGCTTATGTATTCAAATGAGCAATGAGAGTGAAGTACAAAGCCAGTGTTAACTCTGTGGATGGACTACCAGTTTGCTATTTGGAAATAGTTTCCAATCTCAGCTTTCCCACTAAAACCTACAATTAGTTTGAATGTTGTCGTACACTGATTACCATACTGCTTGCAGTAAAATATCACCCTCTCTTAATTGCAATTTCTTTGACAGTGTTTCCATTTGAATTATTCATCCTAGTTTTGAAGGAGTTCTATGCAAATCGACAGTGTAATAAATACTTGTAGTACTTTTTTCAGAAAACTATATTCCAAATCATTTTATAAAGTGCTGTGAAAACAGTCATTTGACCAAGTTGGCTGCCTGTCGTTCTGACTGATGTTCTAATTCAGGCCAGTTTGTGTTCACAGGCTGTCAAGAATGCTGTGAAAGGGTCTCCTGAAGAGAGTGGGAAGTTAGCCCAGATGACCTATGAGGTCTCTTCCAGCTCATGAGTATTTGATTTGGTGAAAGGCTAAATTGGTGGTAGATCAGATAGAAACCATCTGCAAATGACAATTAAAGGGTTTTGGATTTTTTTCTTAGAGCTGATAAGGACCAAAATTCTTCTTGCCAAAGGGCACAGCTTACCTTCCTGTTTATGGTAGCCATTATTCACTTGTCACACGATTTGAAATAATCGAGCATTATGTTCAATTCACGATGTTATCACTTTAAATTGTAATAAATTTTTCTTTATGTACCATTTAGGGAATGCTCTATTATACCTAACCCTTGTGTTCCTGAAGGGCAGAAGTACACAGGACTTCACAGAGGTTCTATAGCCGTGACTGTAGCTTTGAAATGGCTGCGTGGAGAGCGAAAGGAGCAGTGAGAGTGTGCCTGTTTGTGGGGACTGCTCTTCCCCACCCAGTGCACACATGTGCACACACAGCAGGGTGACCATGTGGCAGCCTATACCACCTGTAAGGCCAAGAGTTATCTTCATAGGGATGCATTTTATTTGTTCTAAAGTAGTGGTTCTTAACGTGTTTTTGGTCACAGATCAACTTGACAACCTGTGGACATTGTACACCATCTTCTCAGAAGAATCAGCTTGTGCACATACCCATAGGCTTTTACAACTTTTTAGGGGTTCAAGGACTACCTCAGGAGTCCACCATATTACTCAGGCTGAGAATTCCTGTTAATGTTATCTAAACAATTATTTCTTTCTTTGGTCATATGACGTTTGATTGCCTACCATGTACTCTGGGCCCTGTGCTATGTGTATCTAGTGGCATTTCCCAACTGACCAGCCACAGGACCTTGGGCCATCCCTTAACATCTTCAAGTCTAAGTTTCCTATAGTGTCAAATTAGAGCGTTCTAATGGGATGATCCCTAAAGTCCCTTACAGTGCTTTATTTACTCAGCTTTGTTCTAGGCACAGAAAGGAATGCACAGTTTAAGCATCCAATAAGGTAGGACAATGACCAGAACCAGGCAAAAGCAAGAAACAAAGAGAACAAAGGCTCCTATTAGGTCATTTGTAGCCCAGACACTTAGGCAAAGCAACTGTGTCTCACTCGTGTGAAGGTACGGCAGCATCAAGTCTGCCTCTATATGTGGCACTTGATATTAGAATAATAATTAATTCTCATGTCATTAAGCCTTTTGGGCTATTGCATGATTATTTTACTTTATTGTTGGGTTGCTTTTAATCTTATTTTAACTGAATCCTTTTCAACCAAGTATTTAATGGGTTGAGTTACTATTATTGGACTGCTGGAGGTCAGGAAGATGGTACCCTGTGTGAGGAAGCTATGAGTGGAGTGTCATACAAACCCTTTCAAGTAAATTATATTTAAAATTTTTAGGTTATTACGGGCTCTACTGAAAACATTTAAAAAGCTCTTAGTAAACTTGTCCCTAGGCTGCTTGTGTCTTTATTTATTGAGCCTTCAAATATTCATTTGCTCATGTCGAGATGTGTGTTTGTTTTAGTTTTTATCCAGTACGATTTAATTTTATACTCAAGTTTTGTATAACTGAGACTTTAAGCTTGTATTAGGATGTCCAGAAAAGCTCATTAATTCTGGCAGATTTTCTCCTAACAAGTAGAAATTCATCAACATTGAATAATGACATATTAAACCTATTAAATTGAAAATATCTTTATACTCACCCTGGAGCTTAAATATGTCAGCCAATAATAATCAAATACCACCCAAACACTCACAATTTTCTGAGAAGAGAAAATTAGGTGGTTTTAATATGTCTGGACAATAAATCAGACCAGCAACATTCTATCATTCATATGAGAAATTTATATAACTCAGATTAAACACATTATATTAAGTGGAAAATTAGAGTAATTAAATGTTATAGGGGAAAAAATATTATTAGAAGAGCAGCAAAGACACTCTTGACATGCCAAGAGTGCTGCCTAGACCTTAGCCTAAAGACTGGTGAGAAAGTACAGGCACACTAGGCTAGAGGGTGTGATGAATGGGTTGGTTCCCTGGAGTCCTGGGGAGTAAAGAGTATCCAGATTCACAACAAGTGGTCGGCTAGGCCTAGAATGTGCCAGCACACTGGAGAAGAGGGCAGATACCATAAAGGTTGAACTTCTTACTTTTTATTTAAATTAAAAACATTTTGAAGTAAAAGATAGAAATACTTTAAAACATGTGAATGGGTTGTGATGAAGATCAAGAGCCTTCTCTCTCATGTTTCTCTGCACCCCCTCCCTAATATCTGCTTTTAGTTCTGGCTATTTCCCTATCTACATCCCTACTATCTTAATAGCCATTACAGTTATGTGTCGCTTAACGACAGGGATATGTTCTGAGAAGTGCTTTGTTAGGTGATTTCGTCATTGTGCGAACATCCTAGAGTGTGCTTACATAAACCTAGATGGTGTAGCCTACTACATACCTAGGCTTTATAGTTCTAATCTTATGGACCACCGTTGTATATGAAGTCAGTCGAAATGTCATTAGGTGGTGCATGACTGTATTTAAAATTTTATCTTAGGAGATTGTCTATTGTCTTCTGCTCTGCTCTCATAGCTCATTTACTCCACCCTCATCTTTTCTCTTGTCTTTTTCCCCAAAATTTACATCACTTAATGTCTACTGATGTTTTAAATTTTTATTTCTTTATTTATTTTTCCCCCCAAAGCCCCAGTAGATAGTTGTATGTCATAGCTGCACATCCTTCTAGTTGCTGTACGTGGGATGCGGCCTCAGCATGGCTGGAGAAGCGGTGCGTCGGTGAGCGCCCGGGATCCGAACCCGGGCCGCCAGCAGCGGAGCGCGCGCACTTAACTGCTAAGCCACGGGGCCGGCCCCAGCCACTGCTCTTCAACAGCCGACTCTTGTTGCATCAAGCCTCCATGCTTCACAAGGACATTTTTTTGCACTTCTGTCCTTCCCTTCATTTCTTTCCCTTTTACATTCTGCACTCTGTGAAACATACTTTTGCTTTTACATTATCAAGGTTGTTAAAAGCACTCTTTCTTTTTTCTAATCACCTTATTTTGCTGGAGTAAATCATTAAGTAATCTCCTAAGAAAGGTGTGTGTAAGGCAGAGTTTTTGAACTGTTAATTATTTGAAAATATCTTTATTTGGAACTCACACTTGATTGATACTTGGTGTAGAATTCTAGGTTCAAAACCATCGGCCCAGGATTGTTTATTTTCTTTTTTTTTCTTCTATCTTTTTGGATCTTTTCTTGGTCAGATAGATATTGGGTCTCCTGGACCAATCCTCTGTAACATTTATATGTCTTCTTACATCTGTCTCTTTGACTTTTTGCTTGGTGTTCTGGGAACCCATTCTCAATATTGTGAAACTCATGATTCATTGGACACCTTTTTCTAGGCCACAGTGCATTCCCTCCCCCATTTCCTGGGTCTTTCCCAGGTCTCATTCTTGATAGGCCCTCTTAAGCTTCTCACTCGTAGTTGTGACTCTAACTATGGTGATATTAGACACAGACATCGTTATTCCTAATCTTCATTTGTGTTCTCAATAAATAAAAAATAGTCCTCTTTTACTCCCTGTCCTCCTCCTTAATTTCTCATGAAAATATACCTTCTGCTGCTCTTGCAATGTCATTATGTAGCATAAGGCACCAATTATAGACTTCTCTATTTGTCAGAACATTATGAAGGTTGCCTTTCACAATGCCATGCCTGGGGTTTGAATAGAATTTATTTGGTGAACTTCTTCCACAGCTGATTTCTACACCCTTTCCTCTGGAATCTGAGTTAAAAAAAATAGTACGGAGTCATGCATTAAATAAGTCATTTAAAAGCATCTCAAGTAACAAATGGAGGAAGAGCGGAGGTTGCTTGTGAAGGAGTCTCCCTATGCAGAAAATTATAAATTTAAAAATCTACAGTAAGCACTCTATTCATGAGTTATTAGTTAGCTCATTCTTCATTGGCAAAACGCTCCCAAAATACTGCCTTGATAATCCAAATAGTTTTTGCTTTAATATATATCAACAAGTCACTTAATTTAAGCTCTGCACTTAACTTTACTCCTTGAAATATATAGCATCCCTTCTGTCACAGAAATGCTTGAGAATTTTCCTGTAATGATGTTATGTTTTGTGCTAAATGGAAACTTTCCAGATGCTCATCCAGCCTCCTACTTGCTGCAAGATTCCTGGCACACTTAGCTCTACCAGTTTCTCCTGCCTGGTAATCAATCAAATCCTTCTGCTTGAGCAGAGAGTCCATACTGTCAGTGGGTACAGGCAATGGGTAAATGAAAAAAGGTTTTTTTTCAATGCTTATACTAATCTGGAGATGCCCAAAGCAAGAGATAAGAGTGAGGCTTCTGATCTTAAAGCTTGGTCTTAGAATTTGAAGCTAGAAGGCACTGTTTCTGCTTCCTATATCTTCTTTCTCTTTCATTGTTCGCTTAAGCTGCTTTTATTAGGGCAAAAGTTTCACATGCCATTCCTTACTTCATAGCCCATGAAAGCATATACAGATTGTAATTTGGGAAGAGACAGGTGGGGCCATGTCTTTCATACTTAGAAGTGACTGAGGGAAGTAAGACCCTCAACACACATTGCTGTTCATTCTGTCTCACTGGAGCATTCATGAAAGACTCTCAAAGAATATACTTCTCTATATCTGGATTTAAGAAGCAAAGAGGGGGGCCGGCCCCATGGCATAGTGGTTAAGTGCACACGCTCTGCTGCTGGTGGCCTGCGTTCAGATCCCGGGCATGCACCAGTGCACCGCTTGTCAGGCCATGCTGTGGCGGTGTCCCATATAAAGTGGAGGAAGATGGGCATGGATGTTAGCCCAGGGCCAGTCTTCCTCAGCAAAAAAAAAACAAAAACAAAAAAAAGAGGAGGATTGGCATGGATGTTAGCTCAGGGCTGATCTTCCTCACAAAAAAAAAAAAAAGAAGCAAAGACAGCATTCCAGAGGACAATAACTTAGGACTTGAGAAACCATTAACTCCAATCAATTCAAAAATTTTTTCTATAGTCTCTTTTTAACGTGTGTCAAGGTTAAATAGAGCAAACTTTTTGTTATGCTTAATATTTAGAAAAACATACAATAATTATTTTTACCATGTTCTGAAGGTGGATATTAAACCATCCTAGCGATGTTAAAATAAGCTTAGCTTGTATAGAGTTTGGACACGGTTTACCTTTGATATTACCCCCGTACATTTATTAGTGAATTTTTTACATGAATTGATGCAACTTTTAAAACATCATTAATTTTTGTTCTAACTGTAAGTGCAGTGATAATCTACATAATGTTTTTAAGCAGTCAAAGCAACTGTAAGAAGAAAGATATTTACAATCCAGGAAGAAAAAGTAAATTATTAGATCATTAGCATTAGGAAAAGAACATTTATGTAAAATGTTCATATTGTGGTGAATAATGTATTTTTTAATTGTCTGATCAAGGCAAGACCAATATTTGGACTGTTGTGAGATTTCTGTGCTCTTACACTAATCTTCTGAATAGAATGCATTTCAACAGAGCAGAATGATAGAGTATTAGGAATGATTAGGACTTTCGTGTATCACACTGTCTCTTGCCACAGCAGAAGAGCGCTTCAGGCTCTTAGAGAAATGGTTGCATAAAACCCAAAACCTCTCATACAGTAAATCTCCATTTCATTGCAATATGGATTTCCATTTTGGTTATTACTCCTTTCTGTCGTTCAACATTCAACATCTTGGACTTGGGAAAAGCAGGGTCACAAAGAGGGAATTGGCGATGGCCTGTTGTCATTCTTTTGTGCTTACGCTAATCTGCTGAACAGAATGCATTTCAACAGAGCAGAATGATAGAGTATTAGGAATTATTAGGACTCCCGTACTTCCCTCTTTTTTGTATCTCACATCTTGGATCATTCTTTGCTTTTTAACAATCTCTTGGAGATTGTTGTCAGTGCTTTTAAAGAAGAGGAGTTGTGGAGGGCAAGCAAGCAGATGTACCATATGCTTCTGTTGAGAGAAATCCTTAGCTAGGTCCTGGACCTATTTGTGGAGCAGTCTTGGCTCTTGTGGCTTGATGGCACTCAGAAGAGTGTCAGTCTCAGAGCTTTGCTTTAGGGGGAGAGAAGTTACAGGGACTAACATAGTGGGCTATTTTTCGACTGCAACTAGCCTGGTGATCACAGGGAGCCTCCAAATTTACGATGCTTGGATTATTACGTTTTTCATTTTCAACTTTGTTCCCAGATTTCCGTTCTGTGAATAGTGGCACCCAAAACAATAACACTTAGTGTTTGTTGAGTGCTTAGTATATGCCAGCCAAAGTGTGAATAGCATTAAATTCTAACAGCTACCTGGTGAGATGAGCACTATCTCTCACTGTATAAATGTGAGATAAAGATACTCAGCCTTACAGTAGTTCAGTTCTTGCTCGCCCAGTGGAGCTTGAATTCAAACCCAAGCAATTGGACTCTAGAGCAGATGCTCTTAACTGCTAGGTGTGTCGTGGTGTCTCCTGCCACAGTGCAGTGCTTGAGAGAGACTCAACTTTTATAAGTCTGAGGAGTTTCTGAACTTTTTAGTCTTAGATTGCTAGCTGACCTACCCTGCAAGGAATATTAGAAGAAGTTCTTCAGGGAGAAAGAAAATGATTTGAGTAAAAAATTAGATCTACATAAAACAGGAAGAGTATTGGAGAAGGAATAATGAAGGTAAAATAAAATCTTTTAGTTTAATTATTATTAATTTATTTAATAGGTAATTGTTCAAATAATAGTAACAGAGTATTGGGCGATTATAGCATCTGGATAAGTGAAGCTATTGACAGCAATATTGTGAAGGCTGGGAGTTTGGGATTTGGAATATACCTCTGTGATAAGGTGCTAGCAGTACCCATGAAGCAGTATGGTGTTATTAGAAGGTGGAATTGGATTAGTTGTAAATGTATATTGTAAACTCTAGGGAAATCACTAAATTTTCTATTAAAATTTTGTTGATATGCTAAGAGAAGAGATAAAATGGAATTATATAAAATAATTAAAACCAGAGAAGGCAGAAATAGAGGGAAAGAAAAAAGAATAAGGGGATAAAAAATGGTTACTAACATAGTAAATATTAATCCATCCATATAAATAATCACTTGAAATGTAAATCATCTAAATATATCAATTAAAAAACAGACGTTCAGAGTGGATAAAAAAGTAGGACCCACTTTAAATACAAATATTCAGGTAGTTCATAAGTAAGGGGATGGAGAAAGATGCTAATGCTATACAAAAGAGAGCTGGAGTAGGTGTATTATTTTTAGACAAAGTAGACTTCAGAACAAGGAAAATTATGAGGGACAAAAGGGAGCATTACATAATGATAAAAAGGAATCAATTCTCCAAGAAGACATAACAATGCTTAATGTGCTTGCACCTGACAACAGTTTGTCAAAATGTGTAAGGCAAAAGCTGATAAAACTTCAAGGAGAAATAGACAAATCCACTATTACAGTTGGCGGCTTCAATGCTCCTTTTTCATTAATTGATAGATTAAGCAGGCAGAAAATCACTAAGGGTATAGTTGACCTGAAAAACACCATCCATCAATTTGATCTAATTGACATTTATAGATTACTCCATCCAGCAATAGCAGACTACATATTCTCAAACTCACATGGAACATTCACCAACATAGATCACATTCTGGGCCACAAAAAACACCTAAACAAGTTTAAAAAAATAGAAGTCATGTAAAGTATATACTTGATCCACAATAAGATTAAACTAAAAATCAATAGCAGAAAAATAGCTAGAAAGTCCCAAAATATTTAGAGATTAATGTACACATTTCTAAATAACACATGGATCAAAAGAGAAGTCTCAAGAGAAATTAAAAAAATATTTTGACCTAAACAAAAAGGGAAATAGAACTTAAAAAATGTGTAGGTATGCAGCAAAAGCAGTGCTTAAAGGAAAATTTATAGCATTAAATGCATATATTAGAAAAGAAGAAAGATTTCAGATCAATTAATCTAAGCATATACCTTATTAGAAAGAAGAACAATTTGACCCTAAAGCAAACATGAGAAAAGAAATAGAGACAATAAAAATTAGAGGAGGAATCAGTGAAACTAAAAACAGGAAAATAATAGAGAAAAATCAAGGAAACCAAAACCGGGTTCTTTGAAAAGAGCAATAAATTGGTAAACCTCTATCCGGATGTAATGAAGATAAAAAAAGAAGACACAAATTACTAATATCAGAAATGAAAGAGGAGTATCACTACTGATCCAATGGGCATTAAATCCAAAACTTTCTAAAATAACAAAGTCTGTTTAAAATAAAAATTTTAAAAATGAGTAATGATTAGGGGTTTCCTGAAGGATATGGGCTTCTATGCAGATGATGGAGTGCATGCAAAGACAGCTCACAAGGGGTCTTGTTGAATTTAGGGATCAGTTTCTAATCTCCTAATGGCTGCAATGGGTAATGGGCCAAAGATGCTAGAGAGCGTGGCTTGGCCAGGCCTGTGAATGCATTTGGGGGCCATACTTAATTGTCGCTCACTAATCTCAGGAACATTGTTGAATTAATATGGGTGTTCATAAGAACTGAGGCAAAATTTCTCCAGGTTAAGACCTGACTTGCTTTTTATTTTCCCTTAAGGGAAATGGGCCTTGGTGGTCAGTAAAAGGCAGAAAGATTGAATATAATGATAACAATCATAATAGCAGATAAAAATAACAGTGCATATCTATTGTTTTTTAAACCGCCTTAAGCCAGGGTCCTCTCAGCACATCCCAAGTGCAAAAAATAAAATCACTTTGAATCACTTTTTAAATTTATGTTAAGAATGACTCACCTGAGGCAAACTTAATGATTATATGCAATGTCAAATGCTACATTCCTATCCCAACTCTCTGCCTCTGAATCACTGGGCTGCTAATCTAGCTCCTGACAAAGAGAAATCCCTTAATTGGCTCTTCTTAGGAATCACTAGCTCTCTGTTTTCAGAAAATAAGTTCGTATGGGTTAGAAATGAGTGAGGGTGAGGAATGTCAAGAGGTTCAGACAGAAGGAAAAGAAAAGGCCCAAGCCAATTGCTACCACACCTTCCCTGTTGGCAGCAAAAGACTGTGGGAGAGAAGAGGTAGAAAATGGGAGTGCTCAGATGGTTGGGAAGGAGAGCCCTCGTGTCCATAGTTTGATGGCACCTGAACCCTACTGTCAAGATTCATTCGACTCATAGTCTTTTAAAAATTGCTACCAAATACTATTGAGTACTTCCTCGTTTCTGTTCTGCATGGACAGTATCTTTAATAGATGGCTGCAAGACCCTGATTACAACCCTTTTTTTGATTAGATTCTGTGGATTATTCCCATGTGGAGGGAACAGGTCTCATTGGAACAAAATAATCCTGCTCACAGCCCCAAAGGGCATTACCTCTGCTATGGACTGAATTATATCCCCCCTAAATTCATATGTTGAAGGCTTAACCCTATGTTGGTGACTGTATTAGAAGATAGGGCTTTTAGGAGGTAATTAAGTTTAAATGAAGTTATAAAGGTGGGGTCCTAATCAGATAGGATTGGTGGCCTTATAAGAAGAGAGAGAATGAGCGAGATCTCCCTCCACACACATGCACTGAGGAAAGGCCATGTGAGCACACAGGGAGTAGGTGGCCATCTGCCAGCCAGGCAGAGAGGCCTCAGAAGAAGCCAAGCCCTGCGTCTGGAACTGTGAGGAAATAAATTTCTGCTTGTTTTTTTTTTGTCTGTGGCTTTTTAAATTTTTTTAAATTTTCTTCTCTCTCTCTTTTTTTTTTTTTAAGATTTTTATTTATTTATTTTTTTCCCCCAAAGCCCCAGTAGATAGTTGTATGTCATAGTTGCACATCCTTCTAGTTGCTGTATGTGGGACACAGCCTCAGCATGGCCGGAGAAGCGGTGTGTTGATGCGCGCCTGAGACCTGAACCCGGGCCGCCAGTAGCAGAGTGCGCACACTTAACCGCTAAGCCACGGGGCCGGCCCCTTCTCTCTCTTTTTTAAACTATTTATTGAGGTCATATTGGCTTACAACATTGTGTAAATTTCAGGTGTACATCACTATATTTCGGTTTCTGTATAGACTGCATTGTGTTCACCACCAACAGTCCAGTTTTCATCCATTACCATACATGTGTGCCCCTTTACCCCATTTGCCCTCCTCCCACCCTCTTCCCCTCTGATAACCACTAATCTGTTCTCCTTATCTATGTGTTTGTTTATTTATCTTCCACATATGAGTGAAATCATATGGTACTTGTCTTTGTCTGACTTATTTTGCTTAGCATAATACCCTCAAGGTCCATCCAGGTTGTCACAAATGGCCTGATTTTCTTTTTTATGGCTGAGTAGTATTCCATTGTCTATATACCACATCTTCTTTATCCATTCATCCGTTGATGGGCACTTGGGTTGCTTCCACGTCTCGGCTATTGTGAATGACACAGCAATGAACACAGGGGTGCATGTATCTTTTTGAATTATTGATTTCGTGTTCTTTGGATAAATACCCAGTAGTGGAGTAGCTGCATCATGTGGTATTTCTGTTTTTAATTTTTTGAGAAATCTCCATACTGTTTACTAGATTTCTGTTTTTTAAGCCACCCAGTCTATGGCAGCCCAGGCCTACTCAGATATCCTCCATCCTTCTTTCTCTAGCCATAGAGGATCAGTGGGGGCAATAGCTAGAATATTGCCTATATGTAAAACACTGATAGAGAAATTCCTGTGTGGAAGTTTGGCGTTTACAATTGTTTAAAGGGCAATTTGGCTTGCCTCTTTGTGTTTTAATAGCAGAAAGGCATTTCACATAATAATTCAACGCTGTGGCTGACTCTAATCTAGGTCTGCGGGTGGGGGTTTGCATTCTTTGCTTGTGATTTACATCACCTGACACCTAATGTAATGACTTCCACTGCAAGGGCCATTGCTGCATCTGTGCAGCTCCAATCTGTCACTGGCAACTTTCTGAGAGCTGGGGTACCCCCCCATTCAATCAAGAAACTAGTGCTGTGTGTAATGAATTACATCCTTTTCCCCCAACCCCACCAACTGCTACACATCACTTCTCTTCAAAACTTAGTGAAAGCAATATTTTTCCCTTACTCCCCCCCTCCCTTTTTCAGTAAATGCAAACTTGGCTGTGCAATCAATCATTGAAACTTTAAGCTTTTTCTTCATTTCAAGTATTCATAAGCATGTCTCTGTTGAAAGTTTCAAATGCATTCTTTTAAGAGTGTCATTAGTACCTGAGCTCCCTAACTAGCTACTATACTTCAGGACTATCTTTGAAGCTGGAGTTTCAGCCATCTGTGTGTAAGCAGCAGCCATCTCTGTGATTGTCTTCTAGGACTGTAACAGATGTTTTAGCTGATAAATAACACCTGTAATTTTATTGACAACATTGCAGTTCAATGACAGTACCTAAGAACCACTTATTCTGTGGGCTAGGTTGATGGGCGTAATAGAATGTGGGACTAGGATTTCGAGGGTAGGATTTGATATGATTATTTAGGTTGTATCATTAGGCATTATTATACCAAATAATTTATCCAAGTGGATGGTCTTCAATTTTCAAGTCACTCAGATTTTGAATGACTGATAAATTAAGAGAATGAAGTTCATTATGGGCAGTGAGAAGAAAAAAGTACATCAGAAGCTTGGAAAAGAACAGAATCTTAAAACCAGCTAAGCTCATAATGCATTCCAGTGAATTGTTAAGATGCTATTATTATGTTAAGAATTTCTCTGCTTTCCTATAAAGGTCTCTGAGAGTATTTTCTGTTGGCCATTAAGACAGAGTAAGGCAAACCAGACAGCAATTGTGACTTGAATGTTCAGTACTGTAAAACTATTATGTGAATCCATTTCAGTTTAGGTATGGAAGATGATGGTGCCTCAGTGCTGTCTGCATCATTAAAACTCAGGAGAGAAAATATAAGTGAGTGGAAAAGAGGAAGGTGGAAAAAATTAATTGGAGCTGTGAGACCAATGACACTCCCACTCGATCAACCCTATCTATAGTTAAAGAATTAAATGCTGTCTAGAGAACTCTGAATGAGTCACTTCTTTCGAATCTCTGGAAGGCCGTTAACCTCTTGCCTACATGTAGGAAGAGTATCCCCTGGAACAGACTCTAACTGTACACTAGAAAATAGAAATCAAGATAAGGCAGAAGTTCTTGGGGTTTATCCAGAAGAATTTAGTTACTGAAATAACGAATGTCCTCATTCCCCTACCTCTCTCTTCCAACCTAACATGGCTTATTGTACTTTGGACCTTTGTGCTGCTCCTCATTCCTGGAATGTGCCCACTCCTTTTACTTAATGAGTAGACTGGAAAGGAAGAGACTCTGCACTTAGGTAGGGACTTAGGTAGGAGCTTTGGGTTCTAGTCTTGGCTTAGACACTTACTGCTCTGACCTGAATGTACTTATCTGACATTCTGTGAGATCTGAGGCTAAGGATCTTTTATGTCTCATCAGCACCAAGAGTTCCTAAGTCTGTGAATTTACCAACCTCAGAGAGGTTCCTGTCCTGTGGCCCATTGGCATGCAGAGGGAGGTTGGATTTACTTACATCTATCTAGAAAAGAGCATTGACCTGGATCCTGAATTTCACTTTAAAAGATTAATCCTACTTATTCTTTCCTGTCTCAAGTATGAATCTGTTTTATATCAGTAGGAAAGAATATTAGCCCTCTACATTTTTTTCTATGCATATTTTTAAGAAGACATGAGCACATACTATATTCTTGGTTGATATCCTGCTTTCTTAACATATCTGTGTCATGGGCTTCTTATAGTGACTGTATATTCTGAACGAAGTACTGTACACATAGTATATTAGTGGAGTTACTTTCAGTTGAAGGTGTCAGAAATAAAAGCCATTCAAAGTAGCTTTTAAGCAAGAAAAGAAATTTATGGCATGTTACTGAGAAATCCTGTGGGTGGCATTTAGTTTCACATGTAGTATTCTCTTTCATTCTGTTTCTCAACTCTGCTTTCTCTTGTTCTCTGAGTCTTGGCTCTTTCCTGACACAAAAAGGCCCTCTCCATGTGGCAAGAGGAGACAGCTACCAGTGCTCCCCCTTGTCTACATGGTAAGAAGAGATGCTTAGATTCAAGGGGATCTGACTGTCCCCACATGGATCATGTGCATCCCCTGTACCGATCTTGGTGGACAGTGCTCTGATTGCCTGCTGACTGACAAAATCAACAGCAGTCCACTGCATTCCATTCCGAGTCTGCTCAGCACTCTCACACTCACTGAAATGCACAGGGCAGTCTCCCTCCTTTTCCTGGGAATCTTTGTACAAACAGCCTCCTGACTGGAATCGCGAACACACTCACTTTCTTTCTAACTGAAAATAACCAAAAGACAATCAAGTTGATGTTTCCAGTGATATCTGTGGAGGGATTTCTTTCCCCAATTGTGAAGTTAATTTTGTAAAGTCTTTAACAGGAATAAGAATCAGATTTTACATTCTTTTTACCTTTTTGGTCACAGACACATTCAGTCCTTTTTCTGCATTTTAAAATCAGCCCTTCAAGTGGTTCTGAAGCCCTATAAATATTTGGACCCACTGTGTTCAGTTGGTCACAAATATGGCATCAGATGCCACTTGCGATCTGAATGGCATCTTCATTCCCACCTAAGTGTGCTGTCTGAGCTCCCTAAATGTATAACCGGTTGTCTACTGCAATCTCTCTTGAACTCAGACTTTGCTGTCCTAAGACATTTATTCATCCTTCATCTCTAGGACCACACCTTGAACTCACTGAATTCCACATCCTAGTGACTCATAGCACCAAACTCTCCAACCAAAGGGGATATTAACTGCTCTTGCAACGGGCTTCATGCTTTCCCACTGCCTTACCCTTGTTGATGCTGATCACTCATTTCTACAATTTCATCCCTCTATTTTTTACCACTCTGTCATGGACTGTAAAAATCCCATCTATTTCATGCTAAAAGCAAACATGAATGCGGAATGGAGACAAATAGAACGTCAGGAAACTGTTCATTGGAAGTTAACTCTAGTGGCTTAAATAAGTAGGAGTTTAATTATTTTAATTATTTTTCACATAACAACTATATCTTGGGCTGTCAAAATTTCTATTTAAGGCTCTTCCCAACATGAATATGGAATTAGTGATTAAAACTAGATATCATACAGGCATGTTTGACTGCATGTAACAAAAAGTTTGACTGCATGTAACCCCAACTACAGGGTCACATCACAGAAAGTGTGTTGGTAGTAAATTCACTCCTGTGTAGTAGCTCCGGATCATTAAGGATGGAGGCTTTTATGACCTTTCATTTTAGTCTGCCGTCCTGAACTTTCAATTCAACCAATATAAAAAGACTTTTCCTCTCCCAACCTTTGGACTTAAATCTCATGATATTCTATATCCAGTGGTCCTGGGTTTTCAACTGCAAGTGACAAACCAGAACTACAGTAGTTTAAATAAATGTGATGGTTATTGCAGTGGCTCAATGACATCTTCAAGGAACCATGTTCTTAAGAAATCTGTTCACTCTTCGATTCTGGTTGTATTTCATCTTCATACTTGTTGTCTCCTGGAAGTAATAAGGCTTCTTTATTGCAGTGTTCATCTTCATGTTGTTGTCTCATGAGATAGGAAGGCTTCCTTATTCTAGCTGTCATATTTGTATTCAGTTGGTGAAAAGGGAAAGAGTGAATGTGGAATGGCAAAACAGGTCTTTCTAGGCATCTCTGTTCTTTATCAAGTACACAAACTCAGTAGATTCCTGATGCTGTTTATTGACAGCTTTGTCAGATGTCCTCAGCACTCTGGAAGGGGGGTGGAAAGGGATGGAAGTATGGATGGGGGTTGGGTCAGCCAACCTACAGTATGTGCTGTATGGAAGTAAATATCACAATAGAATTTCTGGAACTGGCAAGGTATTAAGTTATGCCTACAGTCACCTTATTTTATAGATCTATGCTGTCCAATATGGTAGCGAATAGCCACTTATAGCTATTTAAATTAAAATTGAATACAATTAAAAGTTCAAGATCTCAGCCTCATTCGCCACACTCAGGTGTTCAATAGCAACCTGTGTCTGGTGGCTACCTTATTAGACGGCACAGATATAGTAAATTTCCATCTCTGCAGAAAGTTCTATTGCACAGTGCTGTGCTAGGTGAAATAGGATCAGTGAAGGGACAGGGTTAGTTCCCAGTTCTCAGAGTTAGCTAATAGCGAAGCAGAGACCAGACACCTGGTCTTCTAATTTTCAGATCGATATTCTTTTAAGTAGATAGCATGGCTTTCTATACATTTCTGTCTTTATGCTTAATACTGCTTATTTTCAAGAAATTATACCTATATTTTGCTGTTCTTCTATGCTCTAGTGTATATGAGTAGCTGAAAATGCTGACATGGGTAACCGGTGGTGTTTTCACTCGTAATGCATTGAGCTGGTTAACATTACAATATAGCAAGGGCCTAAATGACGGTATAGAAGTCAGTTGAGAGTAGGTAAGAATTGCGGCGTTGTTGAAGAAGCCTGTTTTAGGTTAAATTCTGTTGTACTTTCTGTAATGGCCGAAAGGCATTGCCCCTTTAAGAAACCAGATGGTAAAATCTTGTGCTTCTGAGGTTTAAGTGAGTTAATGAGGAATAGCTAGAGGCACAAAAGTGGTGCATACCCTTTAAAAAGCTTTTTAGATCCTCAGCTGGAGAAGGGCTCGAGTGGAAGAGCCAAGTGTAGGAGCTAAGATGTTATAAGAGTAACAAAGAGGAGATAGGCTGTTATCACCTAGATTCCACATAATAGCTAGATATAAATGGAGACACCTGGTTGAAAGCACATGTAAATAGAGGGGGACAAAAGAAAAGGCATTAGAAAAATAGGGGATATTAGAAGTAATGAAGATATAGCGTAGTGAAGCCTTTGAGTTTCTTCTTTTTTGTAGTTATAATTTATTTAACTGGGCTATTCCACAAGTAGTAAATAGAAAATATTAAACTGATTGTTTTATTATCTATCTAAAAGTATATGAGCACATTATCTGGTTTATTGCTGTCATTCTTGATTTCTTAATATAAATTCAGTTGGTTTTGGTTTGCCCCTGCTGCCTCAATTGGCTGTCATTAATCATCTTGTGGCTATAGCCAGAGGTGCAAGTTAGCATCTCAGAAGAATCAACATTGCCCTCTGGTAGCTGGCCTTCGTTTGTAACCCCCTTTTTGTAATGAAAAGAACATAACACTGAAAATCTAATACTTGGCAGCAACCCACTCTAACGCATTAATTAGGACATGTCCAGTATTCTTGGTCACTGGCGTCATTTTTTTTATACCGGAGAAATCCAACTTTTCCCATAACTCACTCCCCTGGTCCATTCAGTCTCTGTGCATGTTTTTCAAGCCCCCAGCAGGGAAGTAAGCAACCAACATAAGCATCTGTGTGTTGAGAACATACTGGTTCCTTCTAGATATATGCTTTGTTTGTTTTCACGTGTCTGGAAGACATAAAAGTAAATCCTCATTGTATCTTGGAAAAATACCACACAGGTAATCAGTGGAGAATCTGAGTTCAGGTCTTAGCTATAAGGATGTGTGCTTTGACAGTGTTGGGGAGAGGGAAATTCCTCCTTCTACCCTTCTTGAGTTCTTATGGCTGGACTAATAATAAAACTGACACAAGACCAAATTAACACGATAAAAAGCAATTTAATACATACATGTTGGAGATCATATTAATGATGCTCCAAGAGTGAACAAAACAAAGCAGTTTATATATCTTTTTACACAAGCAACAATAAATTTGTGAAGAAATGACAGGACACAGAAACTTAGGTTTGGGTACGTAATTAGCGAGGAATTTGAGCAGAGTTTAGGCTCGAGGTAGTAAATTAGTAAAAGTAACAAGGTTTGTTTATATAGGCTTCTCGCCCGGAATTCCCTAGTTCTGGTGATAGGGATGTCTATCTTCTGGTGCAGGGAGGGTACCTTTCACATGGGAGATTTATTTCCTGCTTTCAGGGGGAACAGAGAGAGAAAGGTCAAAACTTTACATTAAGTCAAAACAAGTAAATTTAATTCAAAATAATCAGTATGCCGTTGTGGGATGTTTTGGTGTGGCCTTCCCTGGGCCCCAACAACAGCATACTGATATTTAAAGAATATAAGGGAATTTGTGCTCTTAAGTAAGTCATTTATCCATAGGCTTATTTTCCTTATTTGGAAATGAGCTTGGACAAGTTTTTTGTGGCACAAATTTCATGATTGTGTGTGGGAAATATCCCTGCCCCTCAGTGTTTGGAAATCGTTAAGTATGTCACCCCTCAGCACAAATGAAAATATGCACTGAAAATTGCTGAAAACAGCTGCAGTAGAAAATACCCAGTACAACTCATAGTCTCTTTCAGTGAGAAAATTGCAAGTTCTCAAGGAAATTCTCATGAATTCTGACCTTCATCAGGAGGCACTAAATAAATCAATGTATTATTGATTGACCTGCTGTCATGAATCTATTTTTCTTTCCTTCTTTCAGTCTCTGTACCTATATGGTTGGTAACACGTCCAGCAGAAGCCTGCACAGTTACCCAGCAGCTCCTGAGAGAAGTAAGCATAGGTGGTTCCCTAAATTCCAAAAGTATTTCGCTTATCAAGCGGAAACAAGTAAGCTCTAAAGAAAGAAAGCAACTGTTCCATTGTAGTGTTGGCTTTAAATTAGCCCCTGCTCTAAGGTATGTGAGCTCTATCACATATGTTCTTATGTGTCCAGTCAAAGGCATGGAAAGTAAAACCCATAAAGGTATAATTATAAAAATAGGGATAGAAAATCAATCAAATCTAAATCCCTTTCAATGGCTTCAAAGTCAACTCCAAAGTAAGAACTCTTTTTACAGTTACCCTCTGCCTGCCAAAGCCAAACCAAGCCGTCATTTTACCCCCTGAATTAATTACTTGATTTAACATTTATCAAATGGGCATGTTGAATACTGGCTCCCCAAAATAGCACCAGAACAACTTGTTGCCAGGAAAAAGCTTAGCTGAGTTTATTGCTTACCACTTGTAAGGGAGAACTCCAAATTGACAGAGTCTAATAGTGTTTTGGGAGAGAAAGGGAAAGGCTGGGATGTTGAGACTGTGAAGTCTGTCCTAATGGGAGAGGGGACTTTATTAGGATTGGGTAAAAATCATGATATAATGGTTTAGAATAGGTGGACACAGCAAAACAGGGATTTGGAGGCAAGAGGTTCAGAAAGTCTTAGGGTATAAACTGTCAGTTGATGCTTTCTATTGAAGAGTTGCTGGAATGTACAGAAAAGCTATTTGCAACTTGTATCTTCCTGGGCAAGAGTCTTTTCAAATAGTAAAGTCATGTTGATGAAAATAGTGGAATAATAGACTCATGTTAATGTAGACAGTAAGCTGTGTGGGGTACATGATTTTGGTTCTGGGCACCTATGTACTGGGGAAATAACGTGCCCTGCTGCTCTCCAGGTGCTTATGTGTTTTAAAGTTCACAGAGATAAAAAGCAAGAATTGAGGGAAGAGGGATACCACTAGGTGGGGAGAATGATGGACAGATTCATGAAGGACGTAACGTTTGAGCTAGGCTCTGATCACTGGTTATAAGTTTAGCAAGTTTGAGTGGTAACCTAGTGTTTCATGCTTAAGGCTACTACTGCTTGGCTAGTCATGGCTTTCTTTCTTTGAGGGTTCATTTGGGGCAAGCAAAGACTTTCCCATTTTGCCATAGTCCTGTGGAGGGAAAATGGAAGCAGGGTCATTGGGTGAGGTTCAGCGCCCTGTTTTTGAAGGCTCCCAGGTCCTCTAAGCATGGTTGCATGTTGCCTTCTCTGCTTTTTTATAAGTGTCATTCAGAACTTACAGAAGAGCTTCTTAGCTCTCTGCCTTCCTTACTTTGCGGGATGGCCTCCACTAGCACCACATAAACATCACTAAAATATCAGTAGGGAAAGGAAGGGTGAGGTGGTTTGTTGGACTCTTAGGGACTCTGTTCAAGGATGCAAGTCCAGAGCAGCTGCTCATTTTCTCATTTGAGCTTTGTGAGTTCCTTTTCTTCCAAAATGATCAAGCTGAGAGCAGAGCATTGTTTTTGTCAAACAGTGGGTTAGAGACTCCAGAAGCAGGAGCTGCAAAGCTCCGGATAAATGTGGAAGTACTGACTTGCTTTGATTTTGGAGAGTGCTCTCTCTCTCTCTCTCTCTCTCTCTCTCTCTCTCTCTCTCTCTGACACACATACTCACACACACACATTTTTTTTTTTTTTTAGTGGCAGCAAGGAGGAAAATGATCTGATATGCAGAATGAGGGACCACTTAAATAGGGAGATGAATGCAAATCACCTTTTTAGGGGTTAGAGGTATGACTTGGGTTTTGAGAATCCATTCTTAAGGATGTTTCAGGACAAGTTTTAAAAAAATGAACAACTTTGCATTTCCCCTGTTTAGGGAGCTGATTCTTCAGATTGGTGTTTTGAAGGCATTATGAGGGATTTTCATTCCAGCATTTGCGGCATTTAACACATTTTCAAGTTCATTTCCCCAAAAATGGCTATGTAAAGTTCTCTCATAGCTCTTACTAGGCCTGACTGTGTCACATGTGTCCGTAACCAAGCTGAAGACGCATTGAATTGCTGCCCTCCTCACCTTAGAAAGGAAAATGCTATAGCTCCCCCTTGTGTCATGTGAGGCCATAAACAGCCCTGATAGATCCACAGTAGCAGAACCCACTCCATTAGTATCCTGAAAGTATCTCCTCAAAGCTTTGTTTGGACGGGTACGTTGCTGTACAGGAAAGTACCAGGAGATCCAGCTAATTTTTTGTGATTTCCCCTTTATTTCCTACTCTCCTGTAGTGTATCCGTGAGCCTCTTTCTTGGAGTGTCACCTTTTTCTGGCAAACAATTCCTTTGGGATGATTTTCCTTATGAGGTGTAGTCCAGTTATCTTCCACTCAGTACGTCGAATCTTGTACCATTTCCTCTTGAAATTGAGAGAGAGAAACTTGCTCCACTATTGCCTTCTCTTGCCCTGTCATAGGGGCCACTTCATTCTGTATCATGACTTCTCAGTTTGAGTCAGGCACCAGTCCCTTTGTCCCTCCACCTCCAGAGTAAACCTGTCAAGTTTTCCAAGACTCACACACTCTAGTTGCATGAGTTTGGACTTAAACATTTGTGTGTGTGTGTATGAGGATGGAGCTAACATCCATTGCCAATCCTCCTCTTTTTGCTGAGGAAGATTGGCCCTGGGCTAACATCCGAGCCCGTCTTCTTCTACTTTATATGGGACACTGCCACAGCACGGTCTGACAAGCGGTGTGTCGGTCCATGCCTGGGATCCCAATCTGCACACCCTGGGCCGCCACAGTGGAGCGTGCGAACTTACCACTACACCACCGAGCCGGCCCCTGGACTTAAGCATTTTGACTGCTCAATAAGTATGTGGCCAGGGTATGAGATGCAATCACATACTTCGTTTGGAAACAATTCCCCAATCCTAGTCCCCACCCCACACTTGACTTGGACATAGGAGTAGGGGAAATACCACAGTGCTCCCTATTAATGAATTTCCTTACTTCAAATAATCTTTGATGACTATTGATATTCTTCACATGTGTAGCAATTCTTATATGATGTGGTTCTTGTTACTGATTTTGTTCCTTTGCCAATATTACAAGACAAGAGGAAAAAGTCTCATTTTAGAGGTCATTTTAAAAATTAATATGAGTAAAAGATGCTGATTGGTAAAAAGATTTACACAGTTTTGCAATTATATCTATAGGACAAAACCTAGAATTGCTTCATTAAAGTGTGTATGCATTTTTAATTTGATAGATAGTAGTCTTCACCTGTTCAGTCTCCCATCTCATTTAACCTGTCCTTCATGCCTTAGCTTGATGTTCCAGTAACAGTTCGAACCCATTTAATTACACCCCTCTCTGCCTTGCTGGCCCTTATTTTAAAATTTTGGACACTGTTTTCTTAAGGAAAGTTAGAATTCTTTGGTCCCAATCCTTAAAGGGCTCTGACTCATCCAGCTTTATGATTTCCCTTGGCAAAGGGAAGTTTCACTGCGCACAGACTGAAGACAAACTCATGGTTCTCTGATACCTGTTAACTTTGCGCTTGGGTCATATGAAGCAGCAGTGCAGGGTAGCAAAGGCTAAGTGACAGTCTGACAAAAAGTGAATGCTTTGTGAATTCTGAGGCAGGAAAAATCAGGCCTGGCAATCTTCTGAATGAGGTAAGACTCACGCAGGGTCTTAAAAGGAAGGGTAGACCTAAGAGAAAAGTAGGGAGATTGTTAGGGAATTCCAGGCAGAGAGGAAATGGTACAAGAAACTGAGATGGCAGAAAACACATGGACCCTTAGGTAACACTAACTGAATTTTACTTATCTTACTACATTTTCCCTTATACTGCCATTTTTTTGTATATTTGTCTAACAACCTATCTGAGGTCAGGAGTTTTATTGCTTCATCTTCGGATCTTGTCCATAGTTGATGCCCATAGTTGACTAGGTATCAAGCAATATATTGGTTAGTAAGTGAGTAAACAAATGAATGCAATACTTAGCAGAAAAAGCTGCAAAATACTAGGAGGGTTGCAATAGGAGAAAAGAAATTAATTTCCAGAAAGCCTCATTTGTCATGATTTCAACGTAACAAGTATGCACTTTCTCACGAAAGAGCACTCTTTCTTAATGAAATCATATTTAACTTCTGGAAAATAATCTGCATTCTGTTTTCCTAATCAACTATGTCTTATTAATAGCACTAACATAAGCATTTTAAAAGAATGAAAAACAAAAAAAGAGCTCTGCCAAATCTGTCTCTCAGAAAAAGTTCAAAGCTTGAATAGTTCATGGGAACAATTTGCTAGTCTAGAGATTTCTTCCCATTTTGGTCAGGGCCTCCTATGGAGAGATTTATGTGCAGTGTATGTCAAGAGGCAAAATAATGGCATTGCTCTGCTATACAATGACTTGGACATTTGCTCAGTGCAGAAATGCACCTTTAAACCAGAGAAAGAAGCAGAATCTGCCCTGATCCAATCATTTTGAAAAGCCATGGGCACTGAAGCTGGGACCAAACATAATGACAGGATTTAATTGCTAATGCCCTAGAGGCAATGTGCCTCTTGATGTGTTGACCTTTAACCTGGACTTGGGAGGGTGAAAAAAGAGAGGGGATGGTTTCCCTTCCCCCTCTCCCATCTGATCATGCCTGCCTCTAACCCTGTCCACATACCCCTAACATTCAACTCTCCACCCCCATTGCCATTAGCTACTTCCAGCTTTGGGGCCCCGGGTGAGAATGAATAGAAGAACAGAAAGGAAGGCAGGAGGAGAATAGGAGAAGGAAGTCTACAAGCAGTTGACAGCTGCTTAGAAGCAGGAGGCAGAATTATAGCCACTGAAACGAGAGCTGAACTCCTGGTCCCCTGATGGTTCCGCTCCACCCCCTAATATTTCCTGAGATTTAGGGCTCTCCATGTTTCTGCTCTCTGTCCCCATTTCACCCTTTCTGGTCCATATTTATAATCACTCTCTTCTCTACACTTTCGGCTCCCTTTCTCCTCTTACTTGGTTATTTATGAATGGTAAAATCTCGAGCAAAGTTAAATTCAAGGCTCTGCTTGTTACACATCTGCAGCACGGCAGCTGGGCAGCTGAATATAGCTGGAGAAAAACACAAATATGCTGATTGGTCTCGCTGTAAATTCATGACCACTAACCTTAAGTCGGCCCTTTGTGCTGCTCAGCAAGGTTACTAGTCCATTCACTCTCCTGCTCTTTCTCGAAACTTTCACACCTCTTGCTCTTTAAATTTCTTCACTGTTCTCCAGCCACACTGATCTGCTTTCTGTTTCTGACGTGCCAAGCACACTCCCACCTGAGGCCCTTTGTGTTTATTTCTCCTCCTCCCTGGAGCACCCTGCATCTATCTATTTCCTCCCTTACTTCCTTCAAGACCCTGCTACATAGCATCATCATTATCAGTCAGGCCTTCCCCGGCCGCTCTATATAAGGCAGCAAAGCACATCCCCACCAGCACTGGCACACTCTGTTCCCCTAACTTTATGTTATCTTCAGCAGTTACCACCATCTGGTATTGCATGTATTTTATGTGTATATATTGTCTATCCCCCTGCTAGAATGAAAGTTTTATGATAGCATGGATTTCTTTCTTCTTTTCATTATTCTATACCTAGAGCTTAATACAATGCTTGCTAGTATGCCATACTTATTTGTTTAAGGAATGAGTGGATAGATGAATACCTATTGGGTTTTGAGAATCCCCTCTTCCCATTTGCCAAACTCAGCATATTCACCTACTCACCCTCTGATATTTTTTGTATGGTGACCATAGTGTCCAAGCCCAGATTTAATGCACATCATCTAATTGGTGAGAAAATGTCTTTTCTTGGGACTGTCTTGGAAAATCCAGTGTGCTTATTAAGTATATTCTACCTAGAATCATAGTCTCATACAATGGAGTCCTCGAAGGAAGCTTAGGTGATCATTTTCCGGTTATTTTAATGGGCCCTGATAGTGGAATTGGCTTATCCAAGGTCACTCAGCTATGTTTAGTTTAAAGTAAATGTGAGTCGAAGTTATTTGGTCTTTCAGAGCTCTTGCTTGGGATTATTGGAGATACCCAGAAATTATTGGAAACCTCTATGGTAATTGTCAGGCCCTGCCTTCTCTACTTAGTGCATACAGGGGCTAGCACACTACCTCGTGGGTCCTTTATCATTTCTACCCAGAGAGGCTTGCTTGGGTAACCGAGCAGGATTTCTCATCAGATGATAGATATGTCTTTGTTCGCTTACTCCACATGTTTTCAAACATAAGAAGTTATGGAATAAAATGATAATTAAAACTCACCACCTGTACTAAACCACCTTCTATACCTTGACCCTCACCTATTCAGTGAAATAAATACATATTTGAATTTATATAGGTGATCACAGATGTAATCAGATGTCAATGGAAGACATCTGACAGAGATGTTACTTTCTCATAGTCATTGAGCCTTCAAGCTGTAACTACCTCCAGATTTTCTCTTTTAGGGATGTAATGAATGCTCTGTGAATGAGAAATGCATATTCCAATTTGAAAGGTGTATTCTCACTGGTTTTCAAGTTTTTCTTGCTCTTGAAATAACGAAAGCATGAATGGTAGGAAATATAACTGTAGGATACAGAGGGCAAATACTGCAAAAGCCTCACCAGTCCTCATTAAATTATCTTAATATAGAATTAGTAACTTGGGCTTCTGGGTCCTCAGGCTTGCAGGCATTCTTCCCAAGGGCCAATTTCTTATTTGTTCTGCAAGGGATGAGGCTAAGCCAGGCATTTTGCAGAGTTGAGGTAGGGCCTGAGCAATGTCACTCTGGGAAATCCTTTCTTTTACAAAACACTGCTCCCACTCTGGGTATGTGTCAAGCTCCAGAAAATGGCAGTGAAAAGATATTTTCCCAAATACTTTATCCCTACTGGAAGCAAGACTCTTTTCGATTGTGATGTTTATACAGTGATGTTTAGAGTCTAAATGCTCACATTCTTTGTGCCCCTGAGAGCGCTGGCTGCAATACCCAGCATGGAGCAGACCCTCAGGAAGTCATAATATGCAGCATAGAGCAGATGCTCAGCAAATACTCAGTGACCAAGGAGATCAATGTAAAGTGAATTAGTAAATTAACAAGGAAGCAGACATTTCTGCCAGGAGTTTCTTAACCTTACGGCCAGCTTCTTGACACCATAGGTCATGCCTCCAAATGTGACAGGAGTAGTGCACCTTTATGTTTCTGGCTATGCTTTGAGATCAGCAGCTAGCCCAGTGTGTTGCACTGGTAGGTGATCAGTCAAATTGAATGAACTGAGTTTGTGGGTATAATGAGAGAAAAGCACTTTGGCTTTCATAACTTTTGTGTGTGTGTGGGTGTGTGTGTGAGGAAGATTAGCCCTGAGCTAACATCAGATGCCAATCCTCCTCTTTTTGCTGAGGAATATTGGCCCTGGGCTAACATCCGTGCCCATCTTCCTCTACTTTATATGGGATGCCGCCACAGCATGGCTTGAGAAGCCATGCGTTGGTCCGTGCCCAGGATCCGAACCCGCGAACCCTGGGCCGCCGAAGCGGAGCACGCAAACTTAACCACTACGACACCTGGCTGGCCCCTATAACTTTTGAATATAGTTGTCATCCATATGTTTTGAATCTGATGTGGGAGTGGCAAGGGAGGAGGAATAGCACTACTGCTAACATTTATTTTGGGCTGCATAGAATAGTCACGTAATGTTCTTCAGCAGAGTCTTAGAGAACTGATACATTTTAGTTTAAAATCTTCTACAAACCAGCAATCAAAGGAAGCCCTAAAAGCCTTTGAGAGATGAGACAGAATCAAGAAGGTGATTTAAGCTTAAGATGTCCTAGGAAAGTGAGCAATGGTTAGACCTTTCAACTGTGCATCAGCAAGATGGTTCTTAGCTGTGCATCAGCAACATGGTTCTTAATCTTCACTTTTCCTGCTCAGTGGGCTCAAGGAAGTCTCCTTGATTCTGGAATGAAATGTAAACAGGTTGAAACGTGAAGAAGGAATGGTGAATAGAGACATAGTTTTGGAAACACATCTTAACTGTGTTTTGAAGGCAGATAGTGGAAATGCCATGAGGGTCTCAGATTTTCAGCCATCATTAGAAAGAACAGACAATTTTTGATAAATACAGATCAGCTGGGATTGCAAAGTTTTTGAATGCCGACTGGAAGTGGTTCCAGGCTTGTAGGTTCTCTCAAGTGGTTGAAATAGGAATAGTTAAGACTTTGTCTTTTTTTGTGGAGAGGAAATAGTTTAAACTCTTACTTAGTATCTACAATAGGACAGTGAACTATAAATAATCCAGACGACTTGAATTTGCTGTTGTGCTTGAATGTTTTTATGGCCCTGTTTCTACCATGACAAATATGATTATTCTCTCACTTGAATGCACACACATTTTTGTATATGAATAGGTGCGATCAGATATTCACTGAACATAGGTTGATAGATAAAATACTTTATAAAACAAAAATCTTAATGTATGCTCCACAAATTTTGAGTTTTTGATAATTTGGACAGGGACCTAGCAGCAATTTCCTTTAGTATTATCCATAAAGATAGGGCTTGCTGAGCAAGTTAATAACAAAGACAAGATTCAGGAAGAATATTTAACTATGTAGCAGAAAACATAACTTGCAGTGAATTCTTGGACACATGCTTTCTGATACAAACATTTGTAGTAGTGCTAAGTGCTAACCTATTCATTAATTCAGATTGGTCCACTACAGAGTTATTCAGAAATTTTTAATTTTGCGTGATTAAGTATATCTGAATCTTCTCCACTGGTTTTGAGTACAGGGAGCTAGCTCAGGTTATGTGGGCCCTGTGGCCAGAGCTGGCTGCGGGAGCCTGTCTAGCCTATACATGATGGGCAAGAAATTGTTATTCTTATACTTAATTTTGTCAGTGAGCAAGATACTCTAGAGTTGACCATGGTGTCAGTGGGATGCTAGTCACTAATATAACTTCTTTGGAGTCACCAGTGTGTCCTTTGGAGGGCTAAGTATGAGAGAAGCAGGTGGCAGGGGCATTAATCTCTGATACCATATAGACTAAGGTTTAGGCTTGGCTTAATGGTAAATATTTGTCAGGAGGACCACTAAACATTGTCTTTTTGAACATATTTGTACAGTGCTCAATACCAATGGGCTTATACTGTTGGCCATTGGAAGGAGCCATTCTATTTTAGGGAGACATATTCATTACCAACAGGATGATATCTTGGTTGTTAGGGAGCAGCAGTGTATCTGAAACCCAAATGTCATGTTAGAGCAGTTAGGGCTTTGGGAATGGTTCCTTTACTTACTTGGTACTCAAGAGTTTGTCCTTGCCTTGAATACATTACCACAAGTTTCGTGAATGTTCACATAGGATGTTCAAGATGTTTTTGGAAAGGTGGGACATTTGGCTGGAAGTTGTCTGTATTTTTTGACCATTTGTAGTTGATATAGGATGACAAGCAGAGTTACCCATGGTGGGCTTTTTTTTGTTGATCTTTTTCTGTCATATTTTTGGAGCACTTAGTGGTAGGTTAAGTTTTCAGTTCTACCTTGACTTCTTACATGTAGGCTGTGGTGATCTCAGTGCACTGTCCTGGTGCTATTCCTCATGACATGATGGGACTTTCTCTTTCCCTACATCAGTGATTTGCTGTCTTACTGTCTCTTTTTACTTACTTTCTGCTAGAGTGATGTTACAGACCCCACAGGATACTGAGCAGAATCTCTGGAGGCATCTGGTTTGCCCCAAAGCAGACAGTGTGTACTTGGAAGTGTTAACATGTAAAGAATTGGGGTTACAGATTTATCACTTTGTGAGACTAATTAAAAGGTGCTAAGGTGTCTTCATGAACGGTGTGTTTGCAAAGCCTCAGAACTTGTTTGGGGAGTTCTTGGACTGAAGTTCAGAATGGATGGCTGTGAAGTTTTCAAGCCAGAAATGACCCTACCTAATTTAGCTTTTGGAAGGTAAATAGCAGGCACTTCATGTTAGCTGTAAAATGTAATCAATAGGAGGAGAATGTGGAAGCAATTCTAGCCAATCAGAAGAAGGATAGTGCTAGACTGTGATTATAAAAATGGTTTCTTTACCATCTGAATTCCATGTAGTCAGGAACACAAACATCTCACACTCACTTGTACAGTTTCATAATTAGCCCTGGATGAAAATACTTGTCCACAGATGGCTAGGTATGTCCTGAAGAAGGTGTTCAGATAGTATTTTCTGGAAAAGAGAACATAAGATCTAAGGCCTGCTCGAAGTTATTGCATGTGATTTTCGCATTGCCTATGTTGGTGGTCCAGTTATACCGTAAGGCCTCATGACAATTCTCCTCAGTCCAGCTGACCCAAGGAATCTGCTGGTGATTCTACTTTAGACAGGTGAATAAGAACATAATTGCAGGTATGAGGAAAGCAGGACTAAAGATCCTAGAGATGGTGTTGTTCAGTATATAATTCACCCATGTTGACCTTAACCAGTTTTTCTATAAACCATGTGATGATGCATTAAGAAATAGAAAGTAGGAATATGTTAATTGGGACTTAATAAGAAATTTATATATGTTAATAACAGACCCTTGAATGTTGACTTGGTTTTACTTCTGGTACAATGGCCAAAAGGGCACCAGGCCATTGGTTTCTTTCATTTTTTAATGTGGGGCTTTCTTCACTCTGGGTGGATTATACTGACCTTGAAACTTTGAGCATGCCTCCATAGGAACTGTGAAGCCAACAATGGAGCCAACAGAAACCTCTCCATTCATCATATCCTGTTTCTTGTATATCTTTTATACTATGTGTTTGCTTGTTCAATAGTAAAGCATAGTAAATACAATCTTGAACTGAGTCTCAGTCATCATTTTAACCAACTTTCAAAAATTATGATGAGTTTTTTATGGTCTGGCTCAGCATGGCTTTAAATTTTCAATTACCCTGCACTTATAATAAGAATGGGGATTGCTTAGAACATACCAGGTCATCTTGGCTTGTTGGAGCTGGGGGTAGCCAGTTCTTTGGTATCTGCTTTAAACTGTGTTAGTTTAGGCCCCCACATGGGGTAGAATGTGAAGGCACTGGTGGAAACCAGTACCACGTGAAAGAAAGGAACATAGCTACATGTGGAGTGAGATAGATCGATTTACTTATAGATCGATTTACTTTTAGTGGCCTGGGTATGAAGTCTTCTAGATTTCTGGACATCAAGAGCTATTCATCTGTTATTGGGTCAAGGGCCAGATAGTGCCTCTCACTTTCTTATTTACTTATTGTGGTTGCCCTGTGGGGTCATTCTATGACAGGAGGATTAGTATATAATATGCATACACTTGAGACACTGTTCATTATGCTCTTCGGCTATGTATTGAAAGTCTTCCACGTGTTTAATGATTTCAGTTGAAGTGGGGAAATTAATCAGAATGGAATCTAGTATTGCAGTGGAAAGGAGATTTAGGGTATGGGAGTAGAGTATGAGTTCTATCCAAGCATTTCTCTGATAACCTAAGTAAGTTTTCTTGATTTTTTTCCAGTAGCCACCTTGCCTTGGGAATCAAGACTCTGCCCTCATGCAACCACGGACAGCTCTTGAAGGATATTGGTTTTATCACTGAGGAGCTGGATATCCGGAATCTGAAGAGGCTCTGGTAGAAAACCAACATTAGAAACAGGATCATTCTGTATAGAGAATTAAAGAACCATTTCTTTGGTATTGTCTCCACAAGTGAACTTGCAAAACAAGTTGGAACTTCGAGATTGTCAATAATTCCGGATACGTGTATTTCAATAATTCCGGATACGTGTATTTTATTTGTAAAAAAAGCATGGCTCCTCTAATTGTACGTGGTTTTGCCCAAATATGGGACAGGAAGATTGGGATGTCTAAGTCGAAAGAAGCATTCATCCAAACAGTGGAAGAGAAGAAGAAACTTAGACTGGTGGTCTGTTTCAACACTGGAGAGTATACAACTTTTCAGCTAATTAATAATATTAAAAATGTGGTTTTTAGATCTTACGGAGAAAACCAAAATCACCTGCATTTAACTTTCCAAAATGATAACTTCTTGTTTATTGAAAGATTATCCTCCAGAGATGCTGAACAGTTGAAGATGTTCCTGGATAGAGTCCATCAAAATAATCTTCAACCACCCATGAGACCTTGTAGGGATGGAGGTGTCTTTGCTGGCACAACAACACAGAAGGAAATGAACAAAACTTCATTTCACAAAGTGTGTAAGAGGTCAAGTAGTGCAGCTTATGAGACAGGAGAAGGAAACGGAATACCTGACCTCAAGAAGATGCCTTTGTTTACATCAAAATTATCAACACTTACCTGCAAAGAGTTATTAGAAAAGCGATGTGAGAAGAGGAAAAAGATGCTATCATCTGGTTCAGAGATGAATGAGAACTTCCCAAAGGAGAATAACTCTGTCAGAAACAAGGAATCCAAGAGAAATCCCTTGAAGTATGCAAGCCACAATGAGAAGAAAAAATCGAAGATAAAAGAGTTGAGAGAGAGTGAGAAATTAGAATTTGGACGTAAATTCAAGACCGATTTTACTGGAAACCCTTTCCTAGATGGCACTGCTCTTTCCCAAATTCTGTATGAGAAAATGTATTTGGCATTTCTGTTGGAACCAAAGTTTAGTGAGGATGACCCAGAGTGGAAGAAACTCAAGATGACCTTTGACAGTTACCCAGAAAAACTATGGGAAGGCCTCCCCAATTTGGGCAACACCTGTTACATGAATGCAGTTTTACAGTCCCTATTTTCGATTCCATCATTTGCTGATGATTTACTCAATCAGGGTTTCCCATGGGGGAAAATTCCCTTTGATGTTAGCACGTGCTTGGCACAGCTGCTTGTTTTGAAAGATATTTATAACGTAAAACTCAAGGAAAAGTTACTTGTGAAGATTAAAAAGACCATTTCAGCAGTTGCAGGGATATTCTCTGGCAACAAACAGAATGATGCTCATGAGTTTTTAGGTCACTGTTTAGATCAGATAAAAGAGAACAAAGGCAAAATAAACAGTATTTGGAAGACTAAAATTGAATCTGAGGAAGAAAATTCACCTCAACCGATTTTTGCTAGCAATGCTGCCACCGAAGTCCTGGTTTGTCCTGTCATCACTAATTTTGAATTTGAGTTGCTGTGCTCTATTATTTGTAAAGCCTGTGGTAAGGTTGTTCTCAAGAGAGAAGTGAGTAATTATCTCTCCATCAACCTTCCCCAAGGAATGAAAGCACTTCCTTTGTCTATTCAATCTACTTTTGATCTTTACTTTGGAGTGGAAGAGCTTGAGTATAAATGTGAGAAGTGTAAGCACAAGAGTTCTGTTGCAGTGCACAAATTCAGCAGGCTGCCCAGGGTCCTTATTGTTCATCTGAAACGCTATAGCTTTAATGAGTCGTGGTCTTTAAGGAAGGATGACCAGGAAGTCATTATTTCCAAATATTTGAAATTGTCTTCTCATTGCAATGAAAGTACCAAACCACCTCTTCCCTTGAGCAAGAATATACGTACTAGGGATTTCCAAATCTTAAAGATCCTTCAAAAGATGCATTCTGAAGCCATCAGTTCATTGACTGCTTCAACGAATTTGGCCTCGGAATCCAGGAATTCCGTGACTCCACACACTGGATCAGACAAAGAGCCTGAACCACAAAAATACCAAATTGTCAATAAAGGAACTGGTAGAGAACAGCAGAAAAAAGAGCTGGAAAAATATTCTAAACTGAATATAATAGAGTCCAAATTGGTAAACTCAGCACATGGAAGAATCATTGAAAAAGAGCTGTTAGCAGCTGGCTTGATGACGGGTCTGAAAGACGCCTCCCTTTCTCAGACCCGTGGAGGTGAACGTAAGTCCACCAGCAGTCCGGGTACTTGTCTTGCAGTTCATTCTCAAGAAGTGCTTGAACATCTAAAACTAAAGAAATATGAGAAAACCCATATGCTTGTAGATTTTGAGAATGTCACTGAGACTACTGAAGATTTTTATGGAGACAAAAAACCCAGAATTCCAGAAGGATTCCGAAGAGTGGCTCAACAGATCCAGCAGTGTAAAAGGATGAGAATCTACGAACAAGCCCTTCAGCAAGCACTGCTTCAAAGCCTTCCGAAGCCAGATGCCCAGTGGTACACAGAGCGCCTCAGAAGACCTACAGAATTAAGTCTCCAGGAGGCCCATGTGAATTCCCTAGGTGCATTGGGTTCCAATAAAAACCCTGGAAACAAAGACCTTTTCGATATGGAGAAGACAGAAGCTAAAGCCAAGAAACCAAAAAGAAATGCCGAGATGGGAGATAGTCATGCCTATCGTCTCATTGCTGTTGTCAGCCACCTTGGGAAGACCCCAGATTCAGGCCATTATATCAGCGATGCCTATGACTTTGAGAGGCAAGTCTGGTTCACTTATAATGATCTGCAGGTAGCAAGTATCCAAGAGGCTGTGATGCAGGAGGCCAGGCTTTGCACGGGGTACATCTTCTTTTACATGCACAATGAGATCTTTGAAGAGCTGTTGGGAAGGGAAGGGAAGTCCCAGCCTTTTAACACAAAGGCTGGGGAGACCCCTCAGGGGGAATAAGAGGAACAGACTTATGCTTGCACAGATCTGCTTGACTGCCTCACTGGCTACCACTTCCTCCGTGGAAGGAAAACTCTGAACTCTAGCCAAAGATGAAGAGGCAGTTAGCTTCCAGGACCAAAGTTCAAGCAGAAACACTTATGGAGAAATCTCCTTTCTAACCCTGATACAGACACCTCAGTCCCACAGTTACAGCTGATAAGCATTAATTCTCTCCCATTAGACTAGAATTGTGCTTTCCATATTCTAATGCAATGGCTTTTAATTGCAACGTCAGGAGCATGGAGGAACTTGTTAGGAATAAAAACTCCTTGCATTCTACCACAGACCTGCAATTCAGAACCCCAGGGTCGGGGTCAGCAATTTGATGGAGAGTCTGATGCTTGAAAAAGTTGGAGAGCCACTACTGTAGTGTATAGAGTATCTTGGTGTATTTTGCTATTGTACATTTGAATTGTTTATATTTTGCAAACAGGGATGATTACATTTTTTGCTTCTTATATTCACGTATGCCTTTCCATTGTAAATTTATTAAAGTCAAAGCACACACACACACACAAAGTCATTCTTCTGCTGATCATACTCAGCAATTTGATGGTGAAAAAATAGTTTCTGGAGTCCTGGCAAAGAAAAAAACCCACAACCATTTGCTGAGTTCCTGGCAATAAAACAAATAGTTGCTGGGGTTCTGGCAATAAATGGTAAATGAAGCTGGTAACTTATGAATCCTCTTGGGCAGATAGAGATGAGACTGAACGCCAAGTCAAGTCTCTAAATTGTTTGCCATACTGCCTTCTTTTCCCCAAGGCCAAAGGGGCTATATACTCTTAAACTTAAACCTTGAGGATAGAGTTGATTTGCCTTCAAGAAGTTGACCCATTTTTCCTGTTCCTCTGCTAGCAAGCTGTTCCTAGTGATCTGAGGCCACCGTGCCATTTTGGTCTTCTCAGAGAAACGCATGCATCGCCACAAAGGAACATTGATTACCAGAACTTGATTTGAAGCCTTGAACAATCCTCTTCATTCAACATTACAAGACTAATTCCAGATTTCTTTTGTTTCTCTGTGCCTTATAGCATGGTGGTCTTATTCCTTTAACAAGTAAACAATATATGCTTTAAAGTGGACTGTAGGATTTGAAAGTCAAACTTGTTACTGATTTGATACCGTGTCAAAAAACTTGTGCCTGAATATGATGTACTTCTGGGTAAAAGTCTCCTGGATCCTGATCATATTCTGTAGGAGCTCAATATTATTCAGGGACTTGATAATTCTGATGTTATGCACATGCCATCTCTGTAACCTAGCCTTTTCCTGCCTTTGAGGCAATGAATCTGTAACGCGTTGTACCTTTGTTATAAACAAATGACTTGTACTAAAAGGCTTCCCCACATCACATAGAGGGATTGAATTTTCGGTCCCACTTTTACCAATAAGGGTGTTTCCCCTTGTGTATGGGGTATGGTCTTAGTACAGCTGTATTAATCCAAGAGATTGTTGATCCTCTTAAACCCAGAGGCCTTTACAGAGATAAACTGGAATTTAGTGCTGTGGGAAATTAGAAAGATGCCCTCTATGGGGAAAACCAGACTCCAAAGTTTGGGAATTCTATTGTTCAGAACACAGTGCATCTAGAAGGAGGCTTGAATGGGACCTGAAGATTGCTAAGGTAGATAAGAGTTTCCTAGATTGAATTAATCACTCTCATGAAAGAAGGTGTTGCATACATAATAATGAAAGATTTGTTCAGCTTTTGTAGTACTTCAGCAGCTGGAGAGCTTGAAGGATAAGGGTGGAGTTAGATTTAGAAGAGGGGAGTGATAGTTCGGTTTCCCAATTTCAGGCTTTTGACTTCTCTAGAATAGTTAAATCTAAGCCCAGTTACATAGGCATCGAAGCAGGAGTTTTGGTAAGAGTGTGAGAAAGTTAGTCGGTTTTGAAAGGAAAATAAAGATGCTAATAGTTTTACAAGATTTTAAAATTTGGAGTGTGAAGTATGGAGTATTAGACATCCTGAATATGCTGCTCTTTAGCATGTAGCACTTCCAAATGCAGGGCGAATCAAAGGGTGAAGAAGATGGTTGGGGTAGCCCTGACAGGGAGGATCTGTCCTCCTGGACAAGATGGCTTGAGTGGAATCCATCATCGCCCTGTGAGAAGAAATTCTGAGTGCACAATGAGTGGCTATATGCCATCTACCCTGTTATATTGTTATTTCAAATAAAAGATAAAAATAATTCTTCAGTGACTCAGTGGCTGTTATTTATTATGGATTTTAATTGGTTCTCTAATTTACGGATCAGGTTTCCAGGTAATCCATGGATATGAAAACTTTCTTTGACACTCAGTGTATTAGTTTTCTATTGCTTCTGTAACAAACTACAACAAACTTAATAGCTTAAAACAACACAATTTTATTTTCTTACAGTTCTGGAGGTCAGGAGTCTGAGATGGGTATCACTGGGCTAAAAGCAAGATGTTGGCAGGGCTACAATCCTTCTGGATGCTCTAAGGGGATTATCATCTGTCTCCTCACCTTTCCCAGCTTCTAGAGGCTGCTCACATTCCTTGGCTCATGGCTTCATTCCTCCACCTCAAAAGCCAGCAATGTCAGACTGAGTCCTCACACTGCCATCTCTGGTTCTCCGTCTTCTGCCTTCCTCTTCGACTTTTAAGAACCCTAGTGAGACTTGGCCTAGCCAAATAATCCAGGATAATCTCCCTATTTTTAAGATCAGTTGATTTGCAACCTTAATTCCCATTTGTCTTGTAACAATAAATTCACAGGTTCCAAGGATTAGGATGTGGACATCTTTGTGGGGTCCTTACTCTGCCTACCACACAGTAGTAAAAATTAATGGAAAATTATCACAACAAGAAAAAAAGCAGAATGATTCAGGATTCAGACCCTTGGGGAATGGTTTTGGTCACCCCACCAGGTAGAGAACCCAAAGCATCTGAGGTTTTAGCTGGGGGTGAGGGAAAATTGTAATTGGTAATCGAAGAACTAAGACCTTGAGATCAATTACAGAAACAAGGGCTATAGTAGCTTTGCATATTTTCTCTACGTTTATTATATGTATGTGTCTATTTGTATATACTCGCCATTTTCTTTTTCTCTATCCTGCTTTCTATTTTTTATTTTATGCACAAGTTATTGGAGGTTGACTCTACAATTTAGTCTTTAGGTAACAGAATATTCAACGGGTGCCTGACTGAATTTGAGGAGTAATTAATAAAGCCCACGACAGAGGCAATGACTTGGGACTCTGAGTCATCTAATTTGGGGGAAGGGTGATAATGTATAAAAGGACTGGAGGACTGGGATGGCTCCTAGGTAGAAATGTAGAGTTGTTTTGCTGCTGTAAGAGAGTGCAAATGTATGTAGAAGGGTGCATTTGGAAGCTGAGAAACCAAAGGGATGGGCTGTTCCAGTTATCAATGTATTGCCTCTCAGCTCGAATTCACCCTTCAATACATGCTCTGCGATAATGGACGGAATTCCTTTAGTCATTTCTCCTTTACAGTAAGCACATGTTGAGCTTTCTCAGTAGAGGGTGCGAGAGGTACGTTGGAAGTAGAAGGGGCTCTCTTGCTGTTTCCAGTTGTTGAGGTGGGTTAGCAGTACGAGCTGTGATCGTGAGAATATCTGGTGGCGCACTAACCCAGCCACAGAACCAGAATGGGTGGTCCCTGATGGTTTCACAGCTCCAGCCTGGCCTGGCAATGACTTTCCTGCTGCCGTCTCAACTCGGACACCATGAACTCTAGGGCTCTGGCCTGCACCAGGGCCCTGACTCCCTTTGATCACGTGCCCTTCCCAGGTTTGTATTCCATGGTCCTTCTAATGCCCAGCCCTCCTGCCAGGAATCCACACACTCCAGGCCTCCTGCCACACCAGCACCCTCAGTCCCTCTGCATGACTGCGTACCTGGCCATGGGTTGTAGATCTACTTGTGCCCTGGGGGGTTACCACTGGGGACCCCACTCCCTCTGCGTGCCCGTGCATCCATGCTCTGGCTGAGGCTTGTCTGCATCCTGACTGCACTCCACCTACTCTCCAGATGGTTGCTTCCTGCTTGCCCACTGACTGCAGACCATGTCTGACCCAGGCCAACCAGCAAAATTCTCTGCCATCCAGTAGGCTGCGACTACATCTTCAACAAGATCTGAACCCTAGGCCTGGAGATCAGGGCCCCTTTCCAAATTCGTCCTTTTTTGGATACTCTCCCTCAGCCCTAGAATACAATGTAGATTACAATATAGATTTTTCTTATATCCTATAGTTACTCTTATCATAGGTTAATAATTCTTTATATTTAAGTTCTATGTAGTTTCTATCTCATGATTGAACACAGACTGATGCAAAGGCTGAGCATGTGAGGTATTCCAGCTCTAATATTCCAATTAAATCCAATTAAATTCCAATTAAATAAAGATTTTAATGTGAGATTCTTTGTTTTGATTATATTTAGTGTTGCTTTTTGGTGTAAAACAGTGCAAAGAATGCTGGATGGAGAACCATAATACTCCAGTTGCTGGTGCAACCTCTGGCAAGAGATGGCTATCAAGCAAGCACCCCTTGTTTTCATGCTTCATCTGCTATGTGGATAATAATAAGGACCACTAGATGGTTTTTATCGGGTGATTGCCGTTCAGACAGTTTCATGCATGTCAATGACAGGGGCCTTGGGCCAGAACATCCCTCTCTAGTGTCTACACTCTTCTCCTGTCTACCTAGTTATACTTCTGCTCCCCATGTTGACCCTACCCAGTAAAAATATTTCAGAAGAGAAGTTATAGGGAAGTACAGTTCTGTGACCTAGCAGAATGCATTGTTTCCCACTCTGAAAGTTTGAGTGGCAGGCCAGCAGCAGTAGGACCGTGACCTTCAGGTGACGTTGATCACCACTTGGATTCGGTGGTGGTGCATGAGTGGTACAAGGAGACTCACACCTGGCACTAGGCGCTGGGCATCACTGTGCTGGGCAGCAACAGCACTGTGTCCATGCAGGATGAGGCTCTCCCTGCCTGCAAGGTGGAGTTCTGGCCCCAACACCCACCCCTCATCCCAGAATTTGCAACTGTCCTGAGGTTCACCTGTGTCAGAAATAAACCAGGTACTCTGCTCAAAAAAAATATGAATATTTCATACCTGAGATTACCACTAGACAGATACAATACTCCAGTGTCCATGAGGTCAGATGCCTTTCTCTCCCAAATTTTAGCCCAGGGCACAAATGACCACAGGGATAGGAGGAAGGAGAGAGGAAGCTGAGGCATTGAGAGGTGCTGCAGGGCAGTGTAGATGAGTAAGGGAGGATGTGGTTGAGAACACAGTTTAAAAATTTACCCATATGGGATACATGCAGAGTCTAGGGAGCATGGGGTGACAGACTTGAATGGATATCATTCCCTGCAACATCTGACAAGACAAGCCCAAACGTGGAAGAATGGCATGGAGAGTACTACAGAGACTTTGGACAAATACCAAAAAAGATAGAGAAAAGGTTCCAGTTGAAGTGAATTCAATTAACCTCAACAAGGATTAATTGAGTACTTCATCTATTCTAGCAGACAAAGGTGGATAATCTAGCTGAGAACAGAGAACTTGATCTACTTCCGTCAGTGGGCCTACCAACCTTGAAATAATAGCATCGAGTCTAATTCTACCCTCTCCCTCAACCACCGTATACCCAATCAATCATCTATCTTTTCCTTTTCATCCATTCCCATGGCTACCAGCCTAGACCAGACTATAATCAATCAACCCAGTCAACTAATAATCTTTTGAGTCTATGATGTATATATGAAATATAACTGATGAAACCATACAATGCCAAAGAAAGCAACGAGACATTAAGAGGGATAAAATTTCAGAGAAGGGGGATTGCTGTGGTCCGAGTTGATTAGAGAAAGCTTAAAGTCAGACAAGGCAACTGAGCTGAGCCTTGAAAAGTTGCACAGAATTCAGACATGTGGAAAAGGAGGCATCTCAAGTGAAGGAATGAGCCTAGTAATGGCATACCTTATGGAATACCTCATTCTTATATTTCAACACACAGTGGCACTAAAGTGGAATCTAAAACTCTGCCCCCTAAAGATAAGGTGGGCCATCAAGAACGGTGACAAAACTTCTTCTCAAGCTGTGTGATCACTAAAAGCTGGCTGAGCATCTTTAGATTGCTCACTTACATTTAATTAATGTGAAAGGATATGCTGCTTGATGGTCTCTTGTATCCAGGGAGACTGTTACTTATGCTAAAGATAACATAATCATGTGTATGGGAGGGGAGTGACACCCCATACTCACATCCCCAAAATAGCATCCTAGTGAAACAAATCCAACATGAAGAAATAAAGGTGGCATCCATGTCCATATTGAGACCATAGTAAGAGATTTTACACTTCACTCATACCTTTGTGAAATTCTTAAGAAATTAATATAATGTTATTCATTTCTGGTTTGTTTACCAAATCTGCACCAACTTATCTACCACAAATCACGAAATGTTCTGCAGGACAAATATGCAAGCTAAGTCTTGGAAAATCTCTCTTTTACTATATCTTTTAGAAACTAATTCAATCTAAAAAGCCACTATTGAATATACATACAATTCTGCACTTTCCTGTCCAGATGTGACATTCTTCCTCACCCCAGCATAGTCATCTTCATGACGGGTAACCAACATGAAGGAAATGTACACTGATAAACTCTTTCCCCACTGGTAATTATCTCTTTGTACAGGCGTACCTCGTTTATTGTCCTTCATGTTATTGACTTTGCAGATGTATTTTTTACAAGACCCTCCACCAGCAAATAAATTCCGACTCACTGAAGGCTCAGACGATGGTTAGCAGTTTTTAGCAATAAAGTATTTTTAAATTAAGGTATGTACATTGTTTTTTTAGACATAATGCTATTGCACACTTAATAGATTACAGTATAGTATAAACTTAACTCATATGCATTGGGAAACCAAAAAATTCATGTGACTCGCTTTATTGAGACATTCCCTTTATTGCAGTGGTGTGGAAGTGAACCACAATATCTGTGAGGTCTGCCCGTATTACCACATGCCTTATCACGTGTCCAATAACCTCTACAAACCGTACAGTGGTCTCATTAAGTATGTCAACAGGTTCTTGGATCAATACAGATGCATTGAGGTCATTTGAAATTTTAAAACAACACATTGTGCTCACCTACACTGATTACTCTTTCACAGCAATGCTGGCTTCCATTCACAATCTGTCCCCACAAGAGACAACACCATGTACTTGAGACACTGGTCAGTGCATGAATGACGGCATTCCTGCCGAAGAGCCTTTAACAGGAGAAAGGCTGGCAATTGGGCAGTATTGCCTAGAACAGGGGTGATTACAGACCTAACAAAACATGCAGGAACAAACCGCTACAGCCACATCTCAACCTATCATCCAACCGTTAGGATAAACGCCCTCTTGCGTTCCCACAATGACTATCCTGTGTCCCCACCTCTAGGGCCTGGGCCTTGCTTGCTCAACAAGAGCCCGCAAGCCCATTGCAACCATGTGTCCTTCTGGCCCCCTTCTGGGCAGGACACCCAGCTGCTGGGATTTGTAACGATCCAGGGCCTGGCCAGCCCGGATCCTACCTTATCTCACTCAAAGAACATCATGTCTTAAAGGGACACAGATCCCCTCCACGTGAGCTACTGTTCCTGGGAATGATGGTCGTACCAGGGACAGCCTCTTGGCAAGCATATAGCCTTTGTGTCCCCTGCCTATATAAGAAACCCCCTCCCTGCTCGTGGTTGTGGGTGCAGGTTGCTGTCCAGCCGGCCACCACGGGCCCTTCCTGTAAGTAGCTCCCAGTAAACCTCTATGTCTCATTCGCCGTCTTCGGGTCTTTTCTTCGGTCTCTCTGCAACTTATCCTGCACTGCTCACCCAGTTGCTCCTGTGGCCAGCCACCACCAAAAGACATATTTTTCCTTTGAATGAATGAAACCCATCCCAATTCCCAATAGACATGATACCCTGAATGTGGGCAGTAGAATAAATGGCCCCTCAAAGATGTCCACATCCTAATCCCCAGAACCTGTGAATATGTTATGATACATGGCAAAGGGGAATTAAGGTTGCAGATGCAATTAAGGTTGCTAATCATCTGACCTTAAAGTGGGAGATTATCCTGGATTATTCTGAGTAGGCCCAATGTAATCACAATGATCCTTAAAAGTGGAAGAGGGAGAAAAAAGTAGAGAGTTGGTGGTTACCAGAGGCTGGTGGGTGGAGGAAATGGGGAGATATTGGTCAAAGTGTACAAAAACTTCCAGTTACAAGTTCTGGGGATCTAATGTAGAGCAAGTTGATTACAGCTAATAATACTAATAATACTGTATCACAAACTTGTAAGTTGCTAAGAGAGGAGATCATAAATGTTCTCATCACAAAAAAGAAATGGGAATTATGTGACAGGAAAGAGGTGTTAGCTAACTCTATGAACTCTATGATGGTAATCATTTTGCAATATATATGTGTATCAAATCAACATGTTGCACACCTTAAACTTACACAATGTTATATGTCAATTTTATCTCAATAAAGCTGAAGAAAAAGAAAGAAATCCCCCCACCCTTTCGTGTTCCAGGAAATGGCTTATTGCAAAGAATCTCCCTTCCCCGTATGACTTAGGTAAGACTTGTGCATGACCCCCTCGTTCACCTATGACAAGGCCAGACACGGACCCTCCAAATTCTCATTCTTTGTCTTATCAATTGAACTGAATTGTTTGTTCCCATTAACCAATCCGGACATAACACCAGCTAACTTGACTTGACCAAACTTTAGTCCAGCTTTGCCTCTCCCGATAGGTCCCTGAAATTTGACTCACTCTCAGCTTGAGCAAGCATCAGAATGCAGAATGGCCCCTCCTTAACAATCCTTCCCAAAAATCGGTTGCCCACAGAGAAAGCCATTCCTTAATCAACTGTCCAATGATGCCACTTGTTCGTCCCACTGCCCCTCACCTGGTTCTTTCTAGCCTTATTTACTCCTTCCTATAAAAGAAAAACCCTTCCCACCTGACCTTTGAGACACTTGCAGATCTTATGGTTGGAAGGTTCTCCCTGTGGCAATAGTCCCTCTCCTCCTATTGCAGAAGTCCCCTCGAATAAAGTCACTCCTTACCGAGGTCAGAATTTTTTTTTTATTTGACACGAAGTCTTCCTTGCCTCCAATGCATAGCAGCAAACTAATTTCTCCTTGGTAATCGGGATCCATCACTCCAGTTAGTAAACTAACCCCTCTTTATGCCAGCGTGTTCAGTGGCACAAAGAGACCAAATGTCCAGGTGGCACTCTCAACTTCCAGTTCAGTGGAAACATTTGTGTGGTCCCAGGTGGAAGCATTCCTCCCTTGGTAACTCATATTTCCAAACTAGTAGAGCTCAAAATTCCTGGAATGGAAAGCAAAGATTCAGGAAGTGTGTTATTAGGTGTAATAGTGATTACACCTACACCTACATCCTACCCCTTGATTCCTGGACCCATGTATTCTGGGTATGGGGGCACAGCACCACATTATGGTCTGTGATTTAAAGCATAAACTGTATCCTATGAGACTGAATCCCATCCTAGCAAGCTATTTTCTCCCAATTGGCACTATAACTGAGTCCTCAGTAAGCCATTCCACCTTTCAGTTAGGCCAGCCGCTTGTGAGTAATGGCGGATGTCGTAAGACCAGTTATTTCCATGGATACGAGGCCATTATGGCACTTCCTTGCTGTGAGAGGAGTTCCCTGACGAGACGCAAGGCTGTGTGGATTGCCATGACGTTAGATAAGGCGTTCTGTGAGCCCATGGATGGTGGTGCTGGCAGAAGCATTACCGTCAGAATCTTCCCGTCAGGGAAGACAAACCCATGCCCAGAATATATACCTATTTCAGTGGGGACAAATATTTGCCCCCTCTGTGGTGGAAGAGGTCCAATGTAATCAATCTAGCAACAGGTGGCTGGCTGGTCCTGCAGAGGAATGGTGCCATGTCCGGGGCTAGTGTTGATCTCTGCCATCAGCAGGTTACACACTCAGCAGTAGGGGTGGCCAGGTTAGCCTTCCTGAGGGGAAGTCTGTGTTGCTTTACCCATGCACAGCCTCCGTCCCTGCCTCCTCTTTGTTCAGAAGCTCATTGAGTAAGCAGTCAGGCGGCTGGAGAAAGAAGCTGATTGACATTTACAGCGTGCATCATTTTGTCCACCTGATATCTTCACATTCTGTGCCCATTTGGAGTCGTCTATCCACACACCTCTTCGCCAAACTTCCTCACATCCACACCGCTGACCCGCTGTGCCGGAAACAGCGGAGAGCCCCTTTCCTCCTGCAATGTCCCTCCGACGCCCTCTACTGGCAAAGCCTAACATTGTGCTCGCTGTAAAGGAGAAATGTTTAAATGAATTCTGTCCATTATTGCAGAGCGTGTATTGAGGGATGAATTTGGAGCTAAGAGACAATGCATTGATAGCTAGCACGGATTCCTCACTTCAGTATCATCAGACCTCTGATTATTTGGATTAGAATCTTGTGTGACTGTTGAACCAGTAAATTTTTGAGCCTCAGTTTTCTGACCCTTGGAACATAGCTCAAAGGGTATATTCCCCAACCCGGGATCCATCTGTAGTGTTAAGGGCTTAATACTTGTATGTTTTCAGCAACATATTTCTCAAATACTTGAAAATAAATGGGTCCGTTTAGAATCTTGCCTGAAATCCTTGATCCCTCCTTTTTCTACCCCACAGAACACTTGCTTTACTTAAAAATGTTTTAAAAAGTTATACATTAATTCTACAGTCATGGATGCTCCAGAAAGGCAATTAGGAGAGCTCATCTGCAAACCTATGGCTTTAAGGTTCTCCCCAAGAAAGAAAAACATTGGGAGTTTTTACACTAACATGCCACTCCCCTTCACTCCCAGTCTTTTTGGTGCAGAGAAGGCTTGGCTGATTTGCATTAGGAAAGAATAGCTGGAGCTAATGCAAGTGCCAGCAGCCCGCCTGATGCAACAATTACTTCCTACACCTTCGATTTTACTGCTGCTACGGGGCCTTGGGCATCATAGGAACAGCAGCTTCTGTGATGGCTCAGGCCATCAGTAGATCCTCTAGTACTTAGTGGGTATTCTTGTGCATGGTTGATATCCTTTTATCAGGGTCTACCCAGAGGGCCTAGGTTGGCAGCAAAATGTCCATAAGACTGCCCCCAATTCCCATAAGCCTCTGTGTGGTTTTGAGGCAGGTAGTTTTCCACTCTGCCTAATCAAAAATGCAAGCCCATTGTTCCTCAGCCCCTCTGTATGCAGCAGCCTGGTTCATGGGTACCATTATGTAATAGACCATTTTTGCTTTGGATTAATTCCTCCCATCTTTCACAGCCCACCTTTATGTCTACTCTCACCTCATTCAGACTTCAAAGCCTCTGCATTTATTAGCAACCTCCATTCAGTATCACCCCCAAGACCACCTGTCCCCATGGTACCCCATTCTAATTGCTTTATTCTCTCTTACATCTCTCCCCCTCCTCTCAATCTTCCCCTATAGCACATGAAAACTTCCCTTTTCTCAGTCAGCTGGTCCCTTCCAAGCGTTGAGATAATAACAATTACACTGCCATATTAATAATTCTGAGGGAGAAGTTGGAGTTCAGCAGAGAGAAATGCAAGTAGAAAACAAAAAGTTTGCTAAGCAGAGACTATCCTGTAGCAATAATTATGACCATTATTGAAAATGATTACCTTCTCTACAGGATTTTCAGTTTCCTCTTTTAGAAGCTTCTAATTTTCTTTCTGCCCTTTTCATTTTACAAGCAACTATCTATAAGTGCAACTGAGGTGCCAGGGATCTGAGCTGTTATTCTTAAACTTGAAAGCTACCAAATCTAAGGAATAAATGTGAAAATTGATAATACCATTCATATGCCATCTCTGTGGGTTTTGTTCTTGTTTGTGTTAGAGGCGCAATTTCTGTAAAGAAGGAAAACAAGCTACTGTGTTTGTATTAATTATAAACTACCATACTAACCATTCTTTTCATAAATTGGGGTCCAACAGCCACTAAGAGAAACCTTCCCTCTGTCTGTAACTCTACCCCAAACTGGTTGGGGTTGTAGTGAGAAGAGTCATCACAGATTTTTACTTCCATAAGGGGTAAATTCTGAAGCTGGCTTACTTTGAACAAGTTATTTAATGTCTGTGATTCAGTTTCCTAATCTGTAAAACACACAAAAAATAATTTTTTTTATCCCTGGATGATTGTGGGGGTTAAATGAGATAACCTGTGTGAAAATACCATGTATACACTTAAGTGTTAAACATGGAGGCACCCACACTTTACTGTCACATGATGGTTATAAAACCAAATTTAAGAGTCATGTCAAATAACCAAGTAGCACAAAACATTTCCACCACGAGCTGTTGATATCTTAGAATTTTAAAGCTCTTGCTCCCTAAGGAAAGTGAGGAGTTGAAAGTAATGTTTTCCAGTTTGGTAAGTAATTACCAATTCTAAACAAATCCACTCTCTTTCCGTTTCTCTCCTCCTCCCCATCCCTCTTTCCTGTGCCCACTCCCGCTTCCAATACCATTTCTCTATGAGGTTAGATAAAGTGCTTAGCAGTTCCTAAGCTCTTTGCTTGAGTCTGGTTTCCTGGGAAGTCTAGACAGGACGTGGCCAGTGGTGTGTTGGAGCCGGTTTGTGCTGGTACGAGATGTTTATGCACATTCCTTCCCAACTCCACAGTTAATGACATCCATTGGTAGCTTGAATTGGCCATGCTGGGATTATTTACTCCATAGAAATTGGCAAACACTACAAATCAGTTCTTTTCTTTTTGCCTTTCAGAGAGTTGGTTATTAAACATTTTCTAGCACACATATCCCTTTTGGGTTCTCATTTGCTTAGAGAGACATTGATTCTCTTCCTGAACCAGACAAGAGTGTTTTTGGCTGCATATAACCCAACCGAACAATAGTGTAAAGAGATCTGTGTCATAGCAGGTATCATTGAGGGTCGTTCAGCTTTCCCTTCCTTAGCACGTTGGCCTGGTGGTTCCCCCTTTCAATCCAGGTATTGCACCCCGAGACAATACATTTTGCACATAGCTGCAAGATATCCTGGCAAAAGTGTGTTTAGCTTTTCAACCTCTGCAGTAGAGAACAGCAAGCGAAAAGACGGATGGGATTGGATTTGGGGGGAAAAATCAGCCCCAAATCCATTCGTGATTGTCTCCTGATATTAGCAAGATTCAGAGTTAGTACAAAGAATGAGTTAAAGCATGAATTGGGCAGATGCTTTTATTGTTTCTTCTAGAAACAGTTGTAGTCCCATATTGGTTCCACAGAATATACCTTTATTTCCTCTAATGCCATACTCCCTTGTATGGCCTTAGTTGCACGTAATGATTTTGTTTCACGTTTGTGACTGGGGATGTGAACCTTTGTAGAGGTCATCACAGAGCCACTAGAGCTGCCTGTGTTACTCATATCCAGATGCTTTGATAACCCTCTGTGGGATCCTTGGTATGAGGTCTCCTGTAAGGAATCAAATGTCCTTAGATCCTGACATCTACAGTCCTGGCCAGATGGTGACAAGTTTGGTGAGCCACGTCTCCAGAGCTCTGACCCCTTCTCTCTGACTCCACCTTCCAATGCACAGTGTGCAGGGTTGGTTTGGTTTCATGCTCTTCAGAGAAGAGCAAGTGCGAGAAAACACTTATTACAATGACCAGCCTTTGAAGCTGCTCTCCGAGGCAAATTGCAATTTATAAACTTATCACGGAAGTGTTCAAACACACGAAAGTTGACAAGCAGTACAAAGAAACTTCATGTTCCCATCATCATGTACAATAAGTATCAACCCGTGGTCCATTGGGTTTGATCTCTGCCCTTTCCTCCTTCCTACCACCATGGGATTATTTTGAAGCAAATTCCAGATATCATAACATTTTGCTTGAATATATGTGAATATGCACGGGAGCTTTTTTAAAAGAAGGAACAACAACTTTTATGAATGACTTTCATTAAATATGAAATTTACAGTGAGTAGCTGCTTAAGGCAGAATTTTTTTCCTTCTTTGTGGGGTAGGGTGGGTGGAGGTGCAGAAAGAATACTGGTGACAGGTTCTTCCTGTAATATTTTACGGAAAGCTCTGTCCTTTCTTTATATCATACATATTTGTCATCTCATCTTGATTATAGAATCTCTAAGGAGAGAGAGTGCTTATCATATTCACATTGTATCTTCGGCTTTGCCAGGTTTGATTGTTTTGCAGAAACTCCAAGCCTGTACCGTTTCTTGTTTATTCGGTTTTTCTATGGTGTCAGCCTCATATACATAGTTTATTCTCAGCTATCTGTTATATACCAATGTTTCAAAATGGTGTTCGTTTCTGGGCTTTGGTATTGAAAAATGAATTGCAAGTATGGGGCCTTTATTTATAATTCTGACTCTGTATTCTGCCTCTTTTATTAGACTACCCTAAGCTCGAGTATCTGGTAAGAAGTTGCCCTCTTTATGAAGGAAAAAAATCAATACATTGTTGGTAGTGTTTTTTCAGATGAAATGAATGGATTAAATCAGCTTTTACCTTATTACAAAGTTTAGCTTTGAACAGTGAATGGAGGTCATAAGACCCCAAGAACTGGGTGTCTTCTGGAAAAATGCAGTGACCTGGTCTCATTTGCGATGAAACGGCTCCAGCCAGTTCCTTCGTTCTCTGTCCTAAGCCGTAACTGGAGGCCGTGCTGATGACGCCTAGCGTTTGCCTTCCTCCCAGGCAGCTTGTGATGAAGTAGGCTAACGGTCAAGTAAAGGATCTTATGCTAGTGAGCGTTAGGATTTTACTTCATAGTTTGCAAAGTGCTTTTTCATTATTTATTCCTCACAACCTACTTATGAGATCTCCTGCCTGTCTTATTTCCCACATTGTGGCTAAAATATGACTAACCTATGTTCATAAACGCTTCAGGAAGCTGAAATGAATATAGGTACTTTCTGACATACAAACACCCAGCATTCAAAATGGTCAGCCTATCCTGCTCTTGGGAATGGGGGATGCAGCTCTCCTGGAGGGTGAGAAATAATTTCATTTTCCTGTGTGTACAGTGGTCTCGGGGACTTGCAGCCCAAGTTAAGAATGGGAGTTAAGAATGAGGCCAGTGAGGGCAGGTGTTTATACCTTATTGCTGCTCAACAGAAGATTCCTATTTCCACAAACACATTGTTCACCTAGGGCTTCTGCACTCAGACAAGTTCACAAATGCCCATGTACCCATGATGCCATTTTCCTTACACTTCAGCTGTGGTCTATCATGGCTTTTGTATTTTGGAGTATACTACACCATTTACAAAACTGGAACTGAGTTCATTTACCCATAGAAAACTGCCTACGTGAGGGAAGGACATTTGGCACTTTCGCAGCGTGCATACTTGGGACAATTATCTGTTTTGCAGTAGCTCCCTTTTTCTTTGTCTTGAGTTACTTATGTTGATATTTGATCACATTCTCATCCAGAGGAGTTTCTAGAATAGAGCAGTCTTTAGGTAAGGTCTGATTTGATGACACAGTAAGAGATGAGGGGCCTCTGTCTGCTGTGGCTGCCAAGGTAATCACGAATGGGAAATAGAATTTTATTTAGAGCCTCTTTGTGCTTGGTATGGAGTTAGGTACCTAGGATGCCATGGCTCCAGACTACTTGTAGTACATGGTGTATCCTGTCCATCAGTCCAGCATTTCCTGTTAGTTGGTGCTTACAGATAAGTACAGTCAAGTTGAAACGTCAAGCTAAAACAAAAACAGGAAGATAGAAATCTATTTAAATTATATATGCAATATGCATATGCAAATATGAGTTCTCTGGTGATTTGATTTCAGTTAAATGAAAGTCGGTGCTATTTAGTTTCAGAAGGTAAAAGATTTGCTGCCAGAAGAGTTGTATCTAAAAAGAAAAAATCTTTGAATTGATATTTTTTTCTAATTATTCTATAGATTACATGAACCAAATGATTTTCTTGAAAGATAGAATTTTACAGAGAAAGTGCTCTAGAGTAGATGTCAGGAGACTTGAATCCCACTCAGATCTGGTTCTGATTTTCACTAAGTAGTGGGCCCTTGGCTGAACCACCCAGCCCCTTTGGGCTTATTTCTTCTCGTGTCAAATAAGGGTGTTGAACTAGATTGACTCTAATATTTCTTTGCAGCATTAAGACTTTCTGCTCTATTCCAAAATGAAATAGATAGTAACAGGCCAGCTACTGACATATATGGTTTATTGCCAGAAAGCAACCAGAGGATCTTATCTCAGAGGATGGCACTGGAACCTGTTCCCTCCTTTTCTTCTTTCTCTCCCAGCAACTCATTCCCATTTGTGTACCTGTTTTCTACTCAAGACATGTACGTGCCAATGTGAGTTCAAGTGCCATAGCAACAGTTGGATTCGAGGCTTTTTCGTGTTGTGCAGCTCTTTCCTATTTCCTTTCTAATGACCCTGTCTAACAACCCAGCTCTTGTCCAGGTACAACTGAAAGTCTTATTCCAGCTTCCCATTTGAAGGCTGATCAGTTGGCTGCCTAGGTTACCAGGAGCAGGCTGTTCTTGGCTTTGCAACCAGTTCATGAATGTAGCTGTTTCATTGCCAGCAATGCTTTACTGAAGCAAGTAAAGAAAGGAAAAGGGTCCATGTTCACTGAAAATGAAACCACCTGCCAGGTCTTTCCTAGTGAGAAGTGTTGTGACACTTCTTCTCTAGAAGCATGAAGCGTAGTAACTATATTTCTCAAAGATAATTGATAAAACTAGAAAAGCTTAGTCAAGGGGAGGGGCTTAATAGTGTCTTTTGACCATCATTAATGATTGAGATTATGGTTATGTAGACATAGCTAAGAGAACAGAGAAAATACTAAATAGATACCTTCTTATCTGTTTTATGATTAGAGCTATACACACACTTCATAGTTTGATTTTACTCAACTATGAACTCCTCGAAGCAGAGACTGAATGGTTTATCAGATGGTACTAAAACAGTATTTTGTACATGGTAAATGGCATCCTAGTTGTCCTCCAAAGAAAGCCTGCCCTCTAGGGGCAGGCTGCTTCAGGTGGGGGCATGGGGACTTGGTGTTGATACCTGGGATTAGGCACTGTGGCCCATCTGCTCTACGTGTAGAGATGAGAATAAGCCCATTGGCACTGCCTAAGCCAGAAACTCGAATCAGAAGCCAGACAGATAGACAGTGCATCCATAATAAAAATATGAAGGGACCTGTCCAAGATACAGGATTCAGGTAATTAAAATCTGGGTTCAGTAGCCAAATCAGAGCAACAGGAATCAGTTTGAGCTGTGGGTAGGGTGGCATGTTTTATAGGCATCTGGCTGGCTCAGGCATCTATTACAAAATATTTGTCAAATTTCTTTGAGTAAGTAAGGTGAATGGAGTACTATGTCTAGTTGTGGTTAAATTATGCAGTTGGTGGCATTCTTGCAATCATCAGTACATTTGTTAAGTGCTCACCAACCTCCTCTCTTCATGGAGAGATGGGAGGGACTAGGGGATACATATAGAGGCACTGGGGTGAGAAGCAACATCCTCCCTCCTAACTGTGGAAAAGGAGAGGAAAGAGAAAAAATTCTGATGCTTTTCTTTAAAATAAATTGGCCATGTCTCTTTCAATTCAGAGTGTTTGGCATGTACAGTAAAGCACTTCAGAGTAAGAGAATAATTGAGATTTATATGAAAAAGGGAATGGAGAAGCTGACCTTAGGAACATAATAATTTAGGTTTCAAAAATATCTGAAGGCTAAGAAAGAGCAAGTGACAACCAGGGACTGGAGAGAGTTGAAGATGTTTTCAAAGACTGGTAGAATGCTTTGATTGGCTTCAACATTAGAAGTGACTGAGCTTCTAAAATAAGAAACTTGTTGGGTTATGGAGACCAGAGATAGGCACTTCTTGAGCTCTAGCTGCTTGCAGCCATCATTTAATAGGTACAGCCATAAATTTCAGTACAGCCAGAAAATGGAAAACTACTTTGCAGGTAAGATCGAGGCAAATCTATAACTAAAGTTACTGAAAAATGTTTAAGGAGTATCAAATGAAAACAGGAAGGTGTAGAACAGCTAGTATAGAATGATCCTATTTTGGTAAAAATCTAGTATATGTGTAGAAAACAGTCTGGAAAAGAATACAGCAACATAATAACAGTAGTCATTTCTAGGAGTCTTTTACTTTCTACTTTCTACGTTTTGTGATAATGTGACTTTGTATTGCCGTTATGAAATCATAGTATTATTTGGAAATCAACTTGGCTATATTGAAGATCCCCAATATTTAAAAGTATTGAAAAATTCCAAACTTTGAAAAAATTTAAAAATATTGAAGATGAGCTAAAAAACAGTTCATGTTCTTTCTTTCTTTCCTTGGAACTCATCAACTGAAGTTTTTACAATCTAGTGTAAGTAAAGACTCACTTTGTGGGAGGGTATATGAAAATCAAAATATAAATTGTTCAAATATGATACATTTCTTAACTTGTGAATATACGTCTTTGATGATCTCAATTTATATGTGGAGAAATTTATATTGGTTACTTTGCTTTAAATTGAGGGTTTTAATTTTTTATCAGCAACTAGGTAGTTTTTCATATTCTCTGTGGTGAGAGTTTGCAGCAGCATGGAATGTAAAATTTGGGAAGTTGGCATATGGTGTTTAATCCATGCAAAGACTTTGGACACCATGCACACAAACTGAAATGAAGTTTATTAAAAGAGGTTAAAAAAGTGTCACTCCTATTTTTTGTGTTTTCTTATTTATTTAATTTTTTTGCAAGGAAGAGGATATTACACACTGTTCCTAGAATTTATGGCATTGAGAGATATAGGAAGTGATTGAGTAAACAATCTGTAGATCTTGGGCTCTTATTCTGGAGTTTTATACAATATATGCAATTGTTTGCATTTGTGAATTTTTCTGGGTTGAAGTTCTTTTCACATATATCTGACTGTCAAGGAACACAAGACCCAAAGCACGTTTAGAATCACTTACCTGGAGGGAGTTTGAGGTTCCTCCAAATATTTTTCATATTTATTGTAATCTATTGTTCATTAATATAATCTAAGGCATAACAGAAACAAACAAGTGAGTGCATATAAAGCATTTGTCAAAATTCTCCCTGGCTTCCTGACCCATGGAACAAAGGCCACCATGATACGGAGGTCAAGTAAAAGCCATGGCGGCTCTCTTTCCCTCTTGAATGTGAGCAGAGATCCTGCGTCTAAAGTGGCAGTGTGACCGTTACCATGTTGTGTGCTGGTCTTCTGTTTACTTTGATGCTCCTTCTTGGAGGAGACCAATTTTCTTCTTTGTCACATGGCCTGTGCTGCTGGGCTGCCCATGGAGGGGCACCTAGATATCTCTACAATCCTGAGCCAATTTCAGAGTGCTTGTGTCAGTAGTTAAAAGGAAAAAATTATAAGTGGGATTCCTCCATGATTTTGATATGTAATTTGTTTTTTCCATGTGCTCTTATCTATTCATGAACTACTTCAAATTTACCTCAAGCTCTGACTCAACTGATGAAATGACTTTGGGGTAATTTCATGGGTTACTACTGGACAGGATTTGTTGTATTTGTGCATTTTATTGGCTTATGAACTAATTCAACATCATTGAGGCCCTTAGTGGGCTGTAGGATGGCTGATGTAGGGATAGTTTAATTGCTTTCCCTGCACGTGACATAGAATGGCAATTAGAATGATCTATTCTAGACGCCTCTGGATTCGGGTTTGCCCTCTCAGCCCATTGTGCTTATTCCAATATCACAGTATAAGAATTACTGACTGCTGCTAGGCGGGCCACCTAATATTTTGGATTTGGGTTGGATTTCTGAGCTTTTCTTTCCTCTTCCTTCACATTCATATTCACTTCTCAACAACTTGCTACTTCTTATCAACTTGAAATGTTGAGAAGTCCTGTACTGCTTCTTATTGCCTTGACCAAAGAACAGCAGTGGCCTGATGCCCATGAGATTCACTGATTTTCTCAATCTGCATCATCAGTCAGATACAACTGGCCTTATGGAATGCTGGAAAGGCCTGTTGTAGACTCCACTCCAGTATCAGCTTGGAGACTACAGGTTGTACAGTCAGAGTGCTGAGCTACAGGATGCAGAATATGGTGTTAGCCAGGAACCAGATAACTGTGCTTCTGCTCTAGGGCCCAGACTAGATGGATTTCGGAACTTGGGGTTAGATGTGAAAATTGAACCTCCCATGATTACGGATGAACTGTCCCCCTCAAGTGTTTTTAGATTGTAGAACTCAAGGGCAAGAATGTTTCTACTAGAGGAAATGGGATATGCCAATTACAGCTTCTACATAATTGTTTTGCCTTGATTCTTCAATTTGTATGCAATATTGTTCATTGGTGGTGTTTAAGGTTAACCTTTAGTCCATAGGTTTCTGAATCTCGAAGAATCACAGCAGTTCTACAGAAGCCATGAACTTCACCTAGAAGACTTCAATTCAAAGAGGCCCCATGTCATCAATCCTTGGGGTGCTGTGCCCCTTGGCTTGGACATGGGGTTGTTTTCATTGTTTATAATATGTGAACTTTTGTTTACACAAGGAACTTGGAATCTTACTTATGGGGAGATTTTAAAATGTGTATATACTGTATTTGTATCCTACATAGTGGAAAGCAGTGGTCTCAGACTGATTGGTCTCTCCAGCAGGCACATTTTCTCTGAGACCTTCCCTCACCTTTCTGTTTTCTGCGTCACTGAGTTTCCAGGCCATAGCTACTTGGTTTGCTGTTTGTCAGCGTATCCTAGTAGAACCAATCTCAGCGTTTGTCCTATTAATTTCGGAACTTGAAACCAGACCACAAGATTGAGTGATAGCCTACTAAGTCTCATTAACACTCTTTTATTACTGAGAACACTATTTAGAAGACCTCCTGCTGAATTCTCCCGAGCTCCCCTTGTTTCTGTGCCGGTGAAGCATGTTTGTTGCTTTGGTTTTGTTTTTGTATTTTATAGAATACTAATGTTTTCCCAATGATTTTTTATTGTTGTTGTGAAGCTCCCACTTGTAGATTTTTAGTATTCACAATGAATTCAAGCATGATCAAGGAAGCTTGTGGTTCTGCCAAGTACGTCATCCAGTGTTCCAGGGCAGAGCTCTGAGTTATATAAACTGACGCATTGTAGACAGAGATTTGATGGCAAGGTGTGGGATCTCCAGGCCAGGATTGAAGTTATGTCCTTTGTTAAGGTAAAAAAGTTAGTAGCAATCCAATACTTCCCTATGAGAAGTGAGCTTTTTGGTCACTTCATGAAGGCCACAAATACATATTTGGGGATTGCAGGGGTGATAGTGGCATCTTTTGCCCCTGTTAGGGGGATAGCAGATCCACGTGGCACTGCAGAAGATCAGTCCAGAAGTCATGACAATGTAACCTGGAAGCAATGGGCACACAGTTAACTCCTGATCGAGCCTGCAGTCAAAGGTTGGTCCCTTGAGTCTAAAGCGTTTCTCGTTATACCACACCACCTGGTCTTGTAAAATCATAGCGAGGGCGTAACCCAAAGAGGCAAGCTAGTGAAAGATTATTTTTAGCATTGCTTGTTCCTTAAAAATTTAATGCTCTTTCTACTGCTTGTATAAAATATCCAGTGAACTAAAATTGCATGTTCTCTGTACAGCTTACCATGGTTTAAACATTCATCAAATAGCCTTATCATCGTGGTGATTAAAATTTCCCCGCATGGGAAAGGAGAGCAAGACTGTGGCAGTCTGTCCCATCTGAAGAGGTGCCATGTTGGGTGGCTGGGCTCGGGTCTCCCCCTGGGATTTCAGAAAGATCTTGGGCTGCAGATGTCAGCACCTCTATTCATGCCGTCCAGTCGAGAGGGGCCCAAGCTGTAGCATCTCATGTCCTGCCTGAGGGATTCCTCAGCACGCAGAGCTCAAAGAACCTCCCCTGGTCACCTATAGCAGCTGGAACTTTAGTTATATCCATATTATTACCCTTTCTGTGTTAAAGAATGTGTTGCCCATTGGGCTGTGAGCCACTCCTATCCAGCTACGCTCACTTATGTACCACCCAGCATAGTATCCCCATAGTGCGTGCCCCTCTCTCCAGAAATTATCTGAAATTCTGTCCTGGGTAGTGGGGATTTTATGAGGGACTGAGGGGTTAGGTGAGCAGATGGCCAGTGACATTTGGGGTATCGCGATTAACCTGACTCCATTTCAGAACACCTTCTCAAGTTCGTAACGAGAGCCTGGTAATGAATCTTTGTCACAATTCAGATAAAGCTTGTAATGCCCAGTTCCACTGGCCCCCAGCAGGTAGGGGAAGTTGGCCAAGTTATGATGTCTTCCCTTGGCCTGACTCCATGAGAGTTATGTGAGTTCAGGTAACCATGATCTGAGAAAGCCAGGGGCACAATGAGACGAAAATTGCTGCTGCTAGTATTTCTATGCATTGTCAACTTCCACAGATCAGGCAGAATTTTGCGTCTATGTTTTCCATGAGAGCAAGGAATTTTGGAACTGGAGAAGTCTTTAGGAATATGAGTGACCTCAAGGTATAGAGTAATAATGGTTCCCGTTTATTGAGGGCTTTTTTTGGTGCCAGGTTGTGTGCTGTTCACTATTTGTAGCATCTCACTTAATCATTACATCACCTGCTGGTAGAAGATATCATCATCTCAAGTAATATTCTTTGAGGTTTCACAGCTAAGACGTAGATTCTAACTTGGAGTCCATGTGTGACTGATCCAGTCTCCATGCCCCGAACCACTAGTTTCTTCTGATTCTAAAAACAAGATGATGGTTTCAGCAGGTGGAAAAGACCTGAACCTCTGGGCCATTTTAGAGATGCAGGCAATGAATACCGGGGTTGCTGTTCTTCCCCATCACAGAGCTAGGCAGTTTCCTTGAATCCCTCACCTCCCTACCTTTGACTCTACACTTAGGCTATACTCAGCCAAGTGTCCCTAATTTTGAAATTATCTTTTGTCTTCAAAACTCACTTTACCTTAGACCTTGTTCCCAGGTATCTGATTAGAGGAAGTCCCTAACAAATTTATGACATTGACATGTGATTGAGTATAACAGTAAATACTCCATTTTAGGAAAGCGTGAAGTTGACACAAAGGACTGAATTTAATTATGGGTCATCAGCAGAGAAGGCCAGCAGGAAGCTATTGGAGTGTATCCCTGTATGTGTCTGTGTGTGTGCTTCTCCATGACCTGTCTAAGCACCCATCCTTATTCCTTAAAGTCACATTTATACAGAAGAGGGGCAGACACTGATAAAAAACAAACAAACAAGCACATCTTTGAGTTGAAGTTTAATAACTGGAGGTTGAGCGCACTGACCAAAGTGAGAATTTACTGGCAAGAAAGCTACCAACTACAGAGACATCCAGTGTGGGTTAGATCATTAGCAGGACTGGGAAGAACACATTTTCCTCCAAGTTCCCCTGTCCATACTGTTGAGTACTTTCCTCTTGCTACGCACAGGGTCCAGAAGACCTGCCAGCTTTACTCCCACCTTTCTGAGGCCTGGAGAAGTAAAACCAAGAATGAGGCTGAAGACACGCTAGTGAAAACCCCAAACTCATCATGTTCCCTACACTAATGGCCAGAAAGCCCTTCTGGTGGACTCTGATGGGCTCTATGATAAATAATTAGCATCCATCTTCTCCCTTCATGCTCATGGTAATCTGAGGAGCTAGGTGCCATCTTGTTTTTCAGAGAAATTAAGCTAATTGCCTAAGGACACAGAGCCAGTAAATTTCAGAGCCAGACTGGAGCATACGTGTGTCCGATTATACAGCTTGTGTGCTCTGACTCACACAGCCCCTTAGGTTGACATGGGACGTATTCCGGGCTGGCGGCGGGGGGGGGGGGGGGGGGGGGGGTAGATGGAGGAACTTTTAAACATTATTTTAAAATCATGTTAATTAATGAGAGTTTTGAAAATAAAAAGGGATAGACGAAATCTACTTTATTTTTGTCATCTAAACCCAAATACTTTTAATATTTTGTTATATTTTCATCTAGTCCTTCCTTTGCAGTTATAATTATTTATGTACTTTCATAAACTCTACCGTGTATGCAATTTTTCTGTGTTTTCACTCAACATATCGTAGCATTCTCTATGTTATTTATTTTTGTAATCTGAATTTTTCATTTCTTTTAAAAAATAGCACTGTATTCTTTCTGATTATAAAAGTGGTTTGTTTTTTACTACAGAGAAATCAAAACTCAGAAAGGTACAAAGAATATAATAAAGAATGAACTGTAATTTCACCATGCAGAGAGAACCACTTGAATTTTTTTTTCATTTTTAAGACACTTTTAAGTATTTTGATATATTTCCTTTCAGTCTTGCTTTTCTTTACACATGCACACGTTTTTCTTTCAACAAACTTAGACTCGTAATGTACATACAATATTTTGATCATGCTTTCTTTGACTTAATATAACAGTTTCCTATGTCATTAAAACACCATTTTTAATGCTTGTGTGATACTACAGCACATAATCATCATTTAGTTAACTCATTATCTAATTTTGAACCTTTAGTTTTCTTCTAGTTTTTAAAAAAATTTTAAAGTATTATTTCAATAAGTACTTTTTCAAATAAGCCTTGTCCTAAGTTTCTGATTATTACCTTAGGATAGGATCCTAGACAGTGAATTACTGGGCTAAAGAGTATGAACTTTGAAAAGACACTTCATGCATATTGCTAAATTGCTTTCAGGAATGGTTGTATCAATTTATTCTTCCATCTGCAAGATAGAAGATTGTCTATTTTGACGACTGCATACATGGAGTAGATGTACAATATATCATTTAAGCACTTCTTTACTTTTTCCAACCCATTCTTGCTATAAGTAAGGCTGCCATGAACATCTGCAGAGCATGGCATTGGAGGCCTCAGACCTGGTTGAATTCCTGTTTCGCCTGCTAGCTGTGTGTGACCTTGTGTATTTGAGCCTTAGTTTCTTCATCTGTAAAATATAGAAATAATGGGTGCTTTAAAAGGTTGTGATGTGAATTGACTAATTATCAATTCAGTCAAAATGTCATATGTTATTGTCCTTTGTCTGCATTTTGACTTTTTTCAGTTTCCCCCGTTTAATAGAATTATTTGATCTATAATTGTTTTGATTATGTGATCTCTAAGCTTTTTTTCAGCTCTGAGGTTCTATGAATTAAAATGGAAAAAGTTGTAGCAATTACAGACAAAATCAACTTGCTAATATTTCCATACTACATTTTGGCTATCAGAATATTTTTAAGAGAATTTCTTAAAAAGTAGAGTGCAGGTAAAATAAGTGGATTAACTTACTATATCATGTGAAATCATTTCATTTTCTTTTTTATGCACTCCCAAGTAAGGAATGAAAAGTAATAAATGTAGAAACTTCAAATATAACAAAGATAAGTTGTCATTTACTAAAATTCCAATGTCTTTGTAAAACTTTCATTCATCTCTCTTGTCTTCTTTAGCTACTTTCCCCCAAAATTGATTTAACTAGACTGCACAGAAAGCCAGTCCTTTGACTATGTAGGCTAAATACACATTTCCCAATGAATGTCTAGGTAGAGTGCAACAGAAGCCTGGCAAGCAGGGAGCTGTCTCTTAACAAGACAGCCTTGGGAGCCCCAGGAAGCACTAGACCTGGAGGCTGATCCCTTTTCCTGGCCTTCTGTTAGAGGGCACCTCCTAGGGACGTTTTGCCTCTGAACCCAAGGAAGCATGCAGCTTGTTTAACCCAGTGTGTCCCAGACCCTGCTGTGTATCCACCTTGGGTGAGTGTGTGTGCATGTGAGAATACAGATCCCCATTCCCAACTGCCCGGATATTCATAAGTGGGGCAGGACCTGCAAATTAGCATTGCAACAAGCTTTCTAGGTGATTCTGATACAACAGATCCACACACCAGCCCTTGGCAGCCATGGACAAACCACACACAAATTGTGCAGATGGGGAAAGTGAGGCCAAGAGAGGCTGAATGGACTTGCTCAAGGTCACACAGTTGTGTTTCCAGTGGAGATTAAAACAATTCTCTGTTTTCTCCTGTTTGATGATAGATGAGGTAGTTGCAAAACAGTCAAACCTTGAATGTGAAGGTGCAATCAGAAGCACAGCCTTTCAGGAGAGACAAAACCAGAGAAAGTTCTGAGATGAGGGGAGGAGGAAGAAACAAAGTGTTTAACATTTCGCTATGATACTATCTAAAAATTTTTTTTCCAACTAATTTTGCTTATTCGGATGACTGTCCTAAATTCCATTTTGGTCAGCTTTTCCTATCCTACACTGAATTTCACAGGTTTTATATACTTTTGTGGGACAGAGAACCTTTTGACAGTAATTATCCGGCATTAGTCAATATCAATGGAATATTTATTAAAATGACATGATGACTAAATGCCATATGGTATCCTGAATTGGATCCTGGAATAGAAGAAAGATACTAGTGGAAAAGTTAGTGAAATCTGAATAAGGTCTGTAGTTTAATTAATAGTAATTTACCAGTGTTAATTTCTTGGTTTGACAAATGTACCATTGTTGTGTAAGATGCTAACATTAGGGAGAACTAGATGACAGGTGTCCAGGAACTCTGCAACTTCTCTGTAAATCTAAAATTATTCCAAAATAAGAAGTTTACTTAAAAAGTACTCTTAAAAAAAATAAACAAAGAGCAGTGGTCTATTTGGAACAGAGAATTATGAAGACAAACTCAAGAAGATAGTTACTTTTCTATTGGGAATTAAAATATTCAGAAATAAAAAACAACATGTGGCACTTCAAAAAAAAAAAAAAGAAAAAATAGTTAAGAACAAACCAGAGCAGTCAATGAAGCAAAGACAAATTGCTAATCAAAGTACTGATTCCTTCTCACCCTGGGGGAAAAATCCTTTAGGAAGATGACTGCTTGATTTGTGTGAGAAAGTTACTTGGGAGGAAAAGCCTGTTATATTCCAGAAGGTAACCTGGCTGAGTTGGGGAGGAGAGGGTGCTTTAATTTCAGGATAATCAAATGGTGATTTTCTTCTTTGATAGCACATTCTGTTTGTACAATTTTCACTGAGGCAATTGTTTTCCATTTAAGTAATCAAGAGAAACTGGAATAACCTCATAGTGGTGTTTATATACAGTAGGCTAAAGTGGATAAACAACTTCAGCTGAAAGATAACTATGTTACTGATATGCTTTCTTTAGCAGCAAATATAAAACAAAATAAGTGATATTTTGTAAAAGTTAGTCATCTTCATTGGGCTGCACTCCATGTTGTAGGATGCGAGCGGACTCAAAAGTTTTCAAACCTCATGTCCCCTTCCCACCTTTCTGCTACAGTGCCTGAAGCATCCTCACAATTCATCCCTTCAGTCAACAAACATTTACTGGGTATGTTAATAGTAACAGCTAAAACCTAAGGAATAATTATTATGGGCCAGGTGATTTGCATGAATTCTTTTAATTCTCACAACAACCACATGAGGCAAGGATGACTTATTATCTTTGATTCTAAAGGGGGATTCTAGAGGGGGAAACTAAGGCTCAGACTGTTTGAAAAACTGTCTAAGGTCAGGCAGGAAGTATGTGGCAGAGCTGGATGTTGAGCCTGGTTTTATCTGACTCTCTGACTTTGGACTGTAACGGTAAAATGCCTAGCACTACGGTGAACCATGCCACAGGGGCAGACGGCAAATGGAGAAGAGGGAAGTTTGTCTGTGTGCCAGTGGGAGCAGGGAGCAAGGGGCAGCATGGTTGGCTAGAGTCATAGATTTGAGAATCAGCCACAGAGTGGTGGTTATCTAAGTCATGGGAAAAGAAGACAGCTCTGAAGGAGGGGAGAGGAAAGGTGAGGACAGAGTCTTGAAGATGCCCACCTGTAGGCAGCAGGAGATGGAGAAGGGTTTGTTAGAGAGTAAGAGGAGGCCAGGAGAGGTAAATATTGGGGACGCGAAGTGCAGAGAGCATTTCAAGAAGTCATCAACTGCTCCTGAGAGGTCAGACGTGATGGAGAATTAAGAAGCAGTGGCATTTAATACTGAGATGTTCGCTTGTTATTTGAGTGCAGGCCAGTACAGTGCGGGGATCAGATCCAGGCTCAGAGGAGTGAGGAGTCAGGGGGCAGTGAGGAAGGAGAGGGAGCAACGACGGTGCATTTCCCAGCCATTCGGTTGGGGAATGTAGGGAGAGAGGAAGGATTTCTCGAGGTTGAGAAGCTCTGAGGGGTGGAGGATCGACTGTTGAGTGAGAAAGAGATGATGTGCAAGAAGGAGGAGGACCCTTGATGAAAGACCCAGAGCAGGTGGGACGGGGAGAGATCAGGGCACGCCGAGCAGAGTAAGGAGCAAGCAGTTATTCGAGTGGGGACTGGGAGCATCTGTGGAAAGGTGTGCCCGACGGAGCTCTTCCTCCCTGAGAGAACGCTCCTTCCCCTTCCTGCTGTGCGCTTCCTTATGTCTCCCGGGTTCTGGATAAGACAGCAGGGCTCAGAACTGTCACTGAGGTCTGGGGCAGCCCGAGGGCACTGTCCATCAGGTGTCAGTGGGTGGAGTCAAAGACAAATATCCTCTTGGTCATCATTCAGGGCCTATTTCATATTAGCAGGTGCGATTTCACCAAGCGCTTCTGCTTTTATTCTTTTACCAACACCACAAAATCACATTATCCCACTGATCATTAGATTACTTTCTCTAACATCATAATCACAATTGCATACCTTGCATACCCACATATACATCACTATTCACTTGGAGTAATCAGTTTTAATGACACTCGCTTCAGTTTCTTTCATAAATCATGCACTTTTATGAGATAATGGAGGAGAAACATCTAATTTTGATCTAAGACAAATGAAAAGTGAAAGCATGTGTCTTTAAATGTATTTTTGTTGGCTTACCACGTCCATTACTTAAAGGGGAAAGAATATCTCTTGACTTCTCCTTCAGAAGTAAATGAGACAAAAGTATAGTGCATTTTCAATACCAAAGCATTAGCTGTAATGTACTGTAAACAATAAGCATGACTGCCCCTTAGTAGGTTTTGTACAAATCTCAATTGAAGATAAATCAATGGTTGTGAGCAGCAAGTGTGATATCCTCCCAACATGTTAAGGAGGAAAATCTTAACACCACACCCTCTTTATAGGAGCAGAATAAAACTCTGAGCCTGCTGTGTTTTCTGAATAGAATAGCAATTTCTTTCATCCAGCAAACATATATCGAATTCCCACTATGTGTCAGGCAATGTACAGAGATGGATAAAACACATTGTCTGCTCTTGAGAAGATGGCATGTTTGAGTTGAGGAAGCAGATATGTATAGAAGTTCATTCACTAGATGATGCTGGGGCCAGGATAAAGGCAATTACAAGGTGAAATGGGTGAATTGAGGAGGAAGTATTACCTAGGGGGTGTGTGTGTGTGTGTAGAGTAGGATTGGTTGGAGAGTCTCACAGAGATTGTGTGGTGGTGGTGTTTGAGCTAAGTCTGTACTGATGAATTGGAATCCCCAAGGAAAGAAGAGGAAGAAGGACACTTTGTCAATCCTTCCCCATTTATAGACTGTTCTCACTGCCCTAGGATTTATCTTTCTCTAAAATCAAGTCCAAATTCAGTGCGGCACAAGAAGCTCTTTAAAATATGGTCCCAGACTGCCTATGGGACCCTTTTAGTCACATACTCTTTGCCTCACTGAACTTCTCTTAGTATTTCCAGAACATATTCTTTCACAGTTCTTTTCCTTTGCATGTACTGTTCCCATCACCTGCAATGCTCATCTCTCTGTTTTCAGCTTGGCAAGGGGAACCTTGTCAATCTAGTACCCAGAGCAAGAGAGAACAGCTTAGCAACCACCCACGAAGCACTCTGGAGCTGCCACTATGTCCCCCGGCCACAGACACAGGTTGGTGAGCTCAGTGAGCATGGCCCATACTCTGTCTTCTGACTGACCTGATGCCATGTGGTCCTGATGCCTAGGACTTTTCCCTGGAGAGATGGCTCCTAAACATGTACTCACTTCCATCTGTAGAAATTTTGAACCCCTTTGTTTTCAGCCTTCCAAAGCCAACCACTCTGGGGAAACTGAGGGAGAATGACATTTCCACATCATAGGTAGGCAGATTATAATTTTCTATTAAGATTGCCCCAAATATAAGCCCTACATTTTGTTTCTCTTGTTATCAAAACTGCCTTCGGATAATTAAGGGAAGATTTGGCCCTCATTACAAAAAAAATAAACGAGAAAAAGAAAGAGCTGATACCTTTCAATCTTTAATCTTGCCCACTAAGTCTTTCCTGAATGAACGCAAACCTTTGTTTGGACTAAGGCCTATTGCCCATCCACTTCAACTTTAATTCTAGGTGCCTCATTATGACTTCCTCATGGTTTGCTGCAGCAGAATTACAGCAAAATAAGTTAATTGTTATGGAGTTGATATGATGGGCCTAGAAGAAGAAGGCTGGAATGAAGCCTTCTGAAGGAACATTATTCCCAATTGTAATAGGTTTTACTGCTATTAACAATTAGTACATGATGGTTCCCACAATTGGATGAATTACATAAATGCTAATGTCAACATCAGACATCATTTAGAAGAGATATGGAGAAGCATTTTCTGTTTTTAAATGTCAAAACCATTTCTCATGCATCAGGTAATAATTTTTCAATTTTCTTTTCACAAATATAATACATTGTCAGTGCTGCTGAAGTCATAATTGATTTCACAGCTATGAAACCATGGGAAGCCAAAAAACCTTCATTATAAGATACTACTTGAAAATATGAATAAGACACCACTTCCCCAAGAACCACAAGATCAATAGATGACTGCAGCAGATGGAGCTGAACCATGCATTTACTACACAATCTTGGCTTCGGATGAGTGCCAGACGGCAATGAAGTAGGTCTTAAATGGGTTGCTTAGTAAAAAACATGGTGCTTTCAATTAAATGTCAAAGACAATTACATGGGAAACATCAGAGAGCTTCAGAAGTAGGGCAGAAAGATTACATTTCACTAACCTAACACTCCATTACCAAACTTCCCATCTTTTAGAGTTTTGACAGAAACTTAGTTGTTCCAGGAAAGCATGACATTCCACATTCATGAAAGGCGCAATAAAAGGGCTTTAGAGTGAATGTCACTTTCCAGATAATACGTGGGTGAGTTAAGGTCATGGAAGTGTGAAATGGCAGAATTCTTCTGTTTTTGATCTTTCAGCCAACATCTTAGAACTCTGTTGAAATTCTTGAACCTGGGCATCATTCTTATGGTAAAAATAAAATAAAATATTCCAACAGCCATGCCTCTTAACTGCAGCATTGACAAATCCTTTCTTTGCCGTTTTCATTGGCTCTGTTTCTCCCCTTCCCCCAGTCCCACCAATCATCAATTATTGGTGAAATGCCAGCACTATGACAGCTTCAGGCTGCAGTCTTTGCGTATTATATAAATGACTAGAGTCCCCTGGTGATTTGGAGGACTCCAGCTGTTTGCTCTCTGAATTCATTCTAGAAGTTGGGCTAGACCCAGCATAATCCCTGTTCATAGCTAGACCTACAGAGGAAGCTTGGAAAGAAGCTGTACTTATGTGGGGCCCATAGGTTTGTCCACTACCCTCAGAGAAACCAAGAAGTGAGTTCTTATCATGCCAACCCAGGGCCAGTCAAGGCAAACTTAAGAAGAAGGGCAAGTTTGTCTTTGGAGTTTCTCTGCCCATCCTTTAGAGACTCCCATCTTTTAGGCACCCTTATCTTTTCTCTTCTGTATCCTAGGCCCAGATACCCTGGAAACCACCTTAAATTAATGAGCTATGTTTCCCAAAGTCTTTCAGGGAACTCTAGATCAATGAGATATTAATAGGCATTTTGTGAACAAGGCACTCCCTGACAAGTACGTTTGGGAAACTCTTTATGATGTGCTATGGATGTATATCTGTATCTATGGGAGACGTACAGTGGCAATCAGCACTTAGAGAGTCTAAGAAGCCCTGCCATTACAAATACCTATTCATTTTCTTTAACTCAGCTTTTCCTACATTCATTTGACCATGGAGCACTTTCTTTCGTGTAATAGCTGATAATGTATCGTGAAATTACCATTCCATGGAGTTCAGCTATAGATTAAAAGAAACTTCCCAAGGAACATGCAAGCATTTTGATGCCACTTGGAAATTTTGTGGGAGTTGGCACCTTCTAGCAGATTTGTGATTTTATGCAACTCACCAGTGCAGAAATGTAACTTCCTTTTTTTCTCTGTAATTGATCTCAACCTGCTTGTGAGCCCTCATTTCCACTGATGCAGGAAATTACTAAACCTTGCCCCTTTAAGATGATTCACTATTTTCTGGTTCAAAACTTAATCTCTTTTGGGTAATTAATTACTCATTTGCTTCTGCATTTCAACTCAGTCTATTCAAAGTTCAAGAGCAGGGCTGCTCTTAACTCTCAAGAATTTTCTCCAGCACTCCTCCTCCTCCTCCTTTTCCTCCCTCCTTCTCTCCTTCTCCTCCACTTCTTCCTTCTCTCCTCTTTCCCCCTTTCTCTTCCTCTTCCCAACTCTCTTCCTCCTTTTCTGCCGTTTTGCAGGGAGCAACCCCCTGTACAGGTAAGTGCTTTACCATATTGCATGTCAAAGCAGAGTGTGTTATTTGTGAGACCACCGTATCCTTCAGAAGCATGGGGGGAGATCACGTTAATTAAAATTTCTTTTCCTCCCGGGAAAAGCATAACTTAGAGCTAAAACATCAGAGAGTGGGTGACTGGGTGCTCTCGTTATTCCAGGTAGGTGTAAGAAAGAAAAGTCTCTATGGGAAATAGAGCAAAACCCAGCACATTGCATATTTCATGGATATCAGCCATAATACCATGCCACTGCAGGGAAGTTGAGAAACACATCATTTTTGATTATTTTGCATTTTATTGGAGGAAGCTGTGATCCAATTTATTTATAAAGCCGGTAAAAGCCTCGTACATCTAAGATGACAGCAGATTAAACAATAGGGAAGGTAGTTGAATTTTTTGTATAAAGACAAGTTAAATAAACCCGCAGGAATCTGTTACTTATATGATGCAGTGTCTGACTTCATCCTTCTGTAAAATACCTGCTATTTGTGATCATATCTATTTTATGTTCTGTGGGGCTGTTCAGAAAGTAAGTTAACAAATGTGATGTTTTTGAAAAAATTATTTAAGGAAATTGATTTTTTTTTACAGACCAACTACTACAGTAGGTATGGAACCCATGTCTTATTGCTACCTTTTCACATAATCACCTAAGAGATCTAAACCTCTGTCATCAAGTGGAGAGGAAGCTTCCCACACCACTGGGGGCTCTGCCACTTTTTGCTAAAACATATTCCCTCTTTTAACAGATATACTTTATCAACTAAAATCCAAGAGAACATGACAATAAAAAGGAAGAAAACAACTTATCTCTACAAAATTCAACAAGTTGTATGGATTTCTGGAGCAGAAATGGTTTTGCGTTCACAAACCTATGCAGTTATCTGGGGGTCCTATCTTTAAAGAAGCAGCAAGTGAACTGAGGGTATAGAGAAAGTGAGTATCACAGGTCCCATTCACCCCCAGGCGGGGGGGCTCATCTGCCTAACCAAATATTGGACAAGAATCCCAACGACTGGGATCTGATCTTCAGTATCCATCAGAGAAGCAAAGACTTGAGACTGACCTTTTGAACAACGTTCCTGCCAAGAGCAATGTTTAAATGTTGTTCTAAAAGCTCTGAAGCCTCAGTTGGATCTGATGATCAGCATAGACAATGTTGATCACCCAGAGTGCAGGCTCAGAGTGTGCTGGATGCCCATCCCAGCTCTGTAACTGGCTGGGTTTGTGAACCTGGCAAGTGATTTAACCTCAGTTTTGTCATTTATAAAATGGGGATAATAAGAGTAACTTTATTGTTGTTGAGACTATATTTAGGCAAGGAACGCAACGTCCGTAGCACTTAGGAATATCTCAATATGTTAGCTAGTGGAAGGAGGTAGAGACCAGCGGCAGAACCCCCAAATCTTATATGCGGATCCTTAATAAGCTCTAGAGCCCAAGGCTACTTTGGGATTGTTTAGAACCAATACAAACGTGAGTCACGTGAAAACAGGCCCAGGCCCCTTCCTGAGTGAGGACAAGAAACCTGAATGACCAAATGGCCTCGCCTTTACTGTCTCTGAAAACCTAGATTAAGTTTGGACCTGGAGTCCATGCACGGGTTTGGGCTGGGAGCTGAAAACTCTTTGAGTTTGATTGTAAAATTTATGTTTGTATTTATTTTTCTCCAGAGAAAGCCCTTGGATTTCATCAGATTTTCAAATCTGGGTTCTTCCATAACCCACAAAAAGTTGAGAAAATCTGCTCTAGTCTCTTGAAGATCATTTGCTTCCTCCCTGGAGACTTTATTTGGAGATACAGATCCCTTCATCATTCTCTACCTCTAGCCCCAAGGCTGTCTGTTCAAGCCTAGACCTAGTCCCCTGGTTCTGTTTGTTCTGTTGGCATCAACGTTGCTCCCATCTCCAACCTGCCTTCTCACAAACCTCTCTTCAAACTGTTTGTAGCGTTTTATCCAACCATGCTTATTCTGCTCCCGTGGCTCTGGCAAACTGCTCTCTGCTGCCCCCTGTCAAACTGACAGGGACCTAGGAAGATTTCTTCCGTGTGGGTAATTACTTGGGCAATCTCCACGGGGAAAATAGTTGGCCATTCCTGTGATTCAAGAAGGCATTGTGGTGTTGGCTCACCCCTGTGGGCATGTAATTACACGGCTTTATTTCCAGAACGCCAGAAAAGGCCTTTGAAATGGAGGATATCCTCCAACTGCTCAATGCCCAAGATTTTACACTCAGAGAACAATCCATTTTAACTGAAGAATTTGATCCATGTGCAAATGTACATGCAGCAAGGAGGATTATCCCTCACCTATACTGTAGTCTGAGCAAAGGATCTGAGAGTGGGTTTTGGGAGGGCGAGAGAAGAGAAAAGGAAGATACTGAACCCACAAGTAGAGGCAGTAGGGAAGTAGAGCCACAGGGGTGTGGAGGTGGGGAGTAGGGTGAGGCAACTGGACATTAACTTCTGATGTTCCACTTTTGCACAGGGTCCATTTGGAACTGGGTTATCAGTTATAGCCATGTCGCAATCATGAGCGCTTCCTCTTTTGTCCCTTCACTTTATCCCTGGCAACGAAGGGCAGGGGGAAGGACAAGGGGCCGCTGTTTAACATCCAGCTCTACCTGCTTTGTTGAGAACAGAGGGGAAGGAGGGAAGAACTCATGTTTATGGAGCGCCTGCTAGCTGCAAGTTACCAGGACAGTCCACATCACATCAGCATTAGTTGTGGGAGAGGACTGATACAACTCACTGAGCAGAGCCACGGCATGCTGGAGAGAAGAGAAACTAAGTCAGAAGAAGGGAGTTAGTGAGAAGCAGCCCAGATTCTAAGGTAAGCGTGTAGCCCTCCTGTCCTCCTCATTAGTGTCTCCCTTTCAACAGATGTGGACGCTGAGAATCAGGGTGAACGACTCCCCAGGAGCCCACAGCTAGTTTATGAGAGCTGAGTTTGGGTTCTCTTCTGTCTGGGAGAAGCCACACACCTTTCTTGTACCAACAGGGTGTGCAAAAGAGAGAAAAGGGGGCGTCTGACTTTGCTTGGGCATCTCTGTAGGTGGACGTCAGGTGTTGAACTGCAGGTACACATATTTCCAGAAGAACTCAAATAAGAAGGGAAACACCATGAGGTAAAGTGTTCCATTCCTCTTTGGCAGCTGCCAATATGGAGGAAAAAAGCAAAACAAAGAATGAAAAAAAAGAAAGAAACTAAGATAGCTGAAAGGCATACATTCTGGAGAGCTCAAAGGATAAAAATGATATTCTAGCTTGGAATTCATCTTAATGAGCAAGACTCAATCAATGGAAAGTGACAGATGGGATAATTTAAAGTTCAAGTTTCCTTCTTCTGTTTCTTTGTATAAAAGAGAACCAACTTTTTGATCATTTTTTGCTCAGCTGTAATATTCTGCTGCATAAAGAAGATTGAACACCGAACACCACATTAATATGTTATTGGCATCTTTCTTTTTTCATATCCTACATGTTGATTGTAAAACCGTCCAGAGAGACTGATAGCTGTAATATATTACAGTTTCTCAACTTCAAATTAATTTCATAACAGCGTAGGAGAGCCAGATATTCTCTGCTCCAAGAAGTAACTCAAAGTAGGTAATATTCTTTTTCTTTGCTCTTTTGAAACCCCGAGTCTGGTTATTTTCTTTATTGGATAACCTATCTAGACTTTACTTCCTTATGATCCATTACCTGCTTCAGTAATTACCACCTGCTCTAAAATGTCCAATCCTCCAGCAGGTAGATTGAGTGCCTCTCTGCACATGCCCCCAGGGTAAGCTGCACAAAGTGTAATATGAGCAGGGGAACTGTGTGTGAGCTGTGAAATTCATGCCTCCACAATTCCCATTTCACATCCAGAGGTCCAGCTTGAGTCAGTGGGCCTGTGTAGACACAGCCTAAGCCAATGACCACAGGAAGGAACTAGTCAAGGTGATGTGTAATGAATACAAGGGAATGAGTCCTTCTGTCTCCCCAGCCCAAGCTCACTACCTAAAAAGAGAGGGTAAGAGTGCTCTATTCCTTCTTCTCCATCACTTGAGGGAGGGTTTGTGAAGAAAGGACCTGGCACCTTCTTCTCTCACCTGAGTCTCAGGATTCTTCTAGCTGCCATAATCAAAGGATCAAAAAAGGATTCAACGCTTCTATCTCTTTCCTCTAGAGCTGTGCTGTTCAATATGGTAGCCACTAGCCACATGTGGCCATTTAAATTTAACTTACTTAAAATCAAATTAACAAAAATGACTTATAATTAAGTTGGATTAAAATTTAATTCCTCAGTCACACTAGCCACATTTCAAGTGCTTAGTAGCCACAGATAGCTAGTGGCTATGGTATCAGAGAGTGCAGATGAAGAATATTTCCATCATTGCAGAAAGCTCTCTTTGGAGAGCTCTGCTCTAGACCCCAGCTGAATCTGATCTTGAAGGAGGAGCAGCATATCGATTGGTTGCAGTGAAAAGCGAAGGTGTTTTAGGACAGAATTTACAGGGACAAACATTCATGGTTTTGGTATGGTACCATGCTCTATGAAGAGAGCATCTTTAACATCTCTGGTTTTCTGCAGCAGTCTCAATTTTACAAGCATATCCAGAAAGAATTTAGAGTATTCTTAAAAAATGTCTAATACAACCATATAAAGTCAAATAAAAAATGAGGTAGAGGAAGTGGGACAAAGGAGTTTCAATGGATGTAAATGCGTAGTTAAATCTTTTCCCACATTTAAATCCAGAAAACACTTTTTAGACAGTGTCCTAATTGTTTAATTTAGAAAACATAATCACTATAACTGTAAAATTAATTTATTATGATTAATAATAATAATCCAAAGTTCATATCTTGGGTTAATATTTATTTTTTCACTCCACAAATATTTTTAAGCACCTGCTATGTGTCAGGCACTCTTCTAGGCCTTTGGGATATATCAACAAACTAATAAAGGTCCTTGCCCTGCAGAAGCTTATATCCTAGTGGGTGGAGATAGAAATCAAACAATGAACATCATAAGTTAGTACTGTAAATATGCGGAATATGTGGGAGTGATAAGTTCCAGGAAAAAATAGAGCACAGTAAGGGACATCCACAGTGCTTGGTGACAATGTTAGTGGTTTGGGCAGGCAGGGGGGTTAGGCATGCTTGCCTGGATCCTTACATAGGGTAAAATCCTTATTTTATAGGTGTACAAAATAAGACCCAGGTTGGCCAAAATTCACTTATACACACACACTTATGTCATAACATGTGTTGATAAGGATATGGCAAGCAGAGTATTCTCATACAATGTTCGTGGGATTGCCTTATTGGAGGGTGATATGACAGTGTCCATCGCCCTTGGTCATGGCAATTCCACTTCCAGATTTCTATATCAGGGAGGTTAAGCTGGGCTATTTTGTGGTAACAAAGAACTCTAAAATCTTCATGCCTTATAACAAAAAATATTTATTTCTATATGTACACATGTTCACCAAAAGACCTGTTCCTCACAGTATAGATGAATTTCACAAACATAATGTTAAGTGAAAAAAGCTAGACATAAAAGAGTAAATATTGCCTGTGGTAGGGAGAATTCTAACATGACCCTCCAAGATTCCTGGAGCCTGGTGTACACATACTTTCTCTTAGTTATTCAGTCAAACACTAATCTAGGTCCTGCTGCAGGGAATTTCGTGGATTTAATTAAAGTCCCAAATCAGTGAACCCTAAGATAGGGAGATTATCCAGGTAGGCCTGACCTAATCAAATGAGTTCTTTAAAAGCGGAGCATGCTCTTTGGTGGCTTGCAGAAGAGGAAATGAGAGACTTGAAGCATGAGGGAGATTGACATGAGAGAAGGTCTCTGTTGCCGGTTTAGAGGTGGAGGAGGCCTTGTGACAAGGAATATAGGTGGCGTCTAGTTGCTGAGAATGATCCCTTTTTGACAGCCAGCAAGAAAACAGGGACCTCAGGAAATGAATTATGGAATTCATAAGGAAATGAGTTCTGCCAACAACCAGTGAGCTTGGAAGAGGACCCCACGCCCCAGAGGAGACCCCACCTGGCTAACACCTTGACTGCAGCCCCGTGAGGCCCTGAGAAGAGAACCCAGCCACACTATGCCTGGATTTTTGACCTACAGAAACTGTGGCATGATAGGTTTGTGTTGTCTTAAGCTGTGGTGTTTGTGGTAATTTGTTACACAGCAATATAAATCTAATACATTGTACGATTCAGTTTATACAAAGTACAAAAGCAGGCAAAACCAATCTATGCTGATGTAAGTCAAAATAGTGGGCACTGTTAGGGGTTTCTTGACTGGAAAGGAGCACAAGAGAGGCTCTTGGGGTGATGGCAATGTTTCTTGATATGAGTGCTGATTACACATGTGTGTTCAGTTTGTGAAAATTCATCAAGCTGCACACTTATCCTGTGTTCACTTTCCCATATGCTTATTATACTTGAATAAAATATTAAAATAGACATACAAAACATACATTTTGCTTTTTTAAAAACCCACACAAAACAAGACTATGTATTTTTATATGTGTTTTCATATGTGCACTTGCTTACAAAAAAGCCCCCAACATACAAAACAAACTGAAAACAGTGATTACCTAAGGGGAAGGGAATGGAATTGTATGGGGCCCAAGAGAATTTTTGTGTTTTCTATGATATTTGAGCTTTTATACTTTTCAGTCATGAATTATTTGGGTAATTAAAAACATGCAGGTAGAAGAAATAGTAAAGCATATGTGGAGATCCAATGACTTACTTGAGCAGAGTAATTCTTGCCCAGAGTGGATACAGACATTCACCCAGGATCTGAAGGAGCCAGCCATCTCTCCTGCCTTGTTCAGTAACAATCGCTGCCATTTGCTGGATACCTATCTCTGCCAGGTCTTGTAAAAGACACTTTATGCACGTTCTCTCTCTCAGTTCTCAGGCATACCTTACAAGATAGCTGATTAGTATCATCCCCATTGTACAGAGGAGGAAGTGAGGCTCTAGAAGGCTAAGAACTTGCCTAAGGCCACACAGCTAGTAAGGAGCAGGACTGAGATCCCAATCCTGGTCTGGCTTCAGAGAGTGTGTTCTTTCCACTATAGTTGTCTGCTCCTCCAGTGGTCTTATTGATTCTTAGGCTGGTATAGGTCACTGTACTATGATTCATTCATTCATTTTAAACTGTGCTTTAGGGAAGGGAATCCTCTGAGTCCCTAACACCTTGGCGGAGGTAACACCTGATGTGTTCCTTGGGTTACTTTCTTCTCCCATAGGTGCTGAAGAGCACCTCCTGGCATGGGTGGGAAGTCTGGGAGAGCGGGGCTGATATAGAAAGAGAGATGCTGTGTCCCAGACAGGGTTGACTTGAATAATTCTCAAAGTTCCTCAGGGGTGGCTGGCTGCCTAGGGTGCCCCAGTCTCTTCCTGGGGGCTTGCTTCAGCCTAGCTTCAAGCTGCAGGCTTTATTATGTGGATTCCAGCTTGCTCTCAATATGATTCCCTGTATAGACTATATTAATAACCTTGGTGCAAGCACTGTAGACGTGGAAAGTGAAATCCAATCCCTGCCCAGGAGATTCCAATCCTCAAGACATCCATCGAATTGCAAAAGACTTACAATGGAGGCAGCTGACTCCAGCCTGGACTTGACTCGGAATTCACTGAATGCCGGAGAGTGAGCCTGACACCTGACCTGAGGCCTGCTCTGCAAAGGCACTCAGATTACTGAGATGAAAGAGCGGCCTGCAGCACTGATCGAGAGCCTTTGCAGTGGCCTTCTGAGAAGGCGAGGGCAGGAGAAGGACCTGCTCAGAGCACTCTCTTTCTTTGGCTTTTTGACAGTTCTTATGTTCTTTTACACGAAGAATGATCTGCAAATATTTCTAAAAGGGAGTCCTGCCCTGTCATTCCAGACTAGTTTGGGGAGTTTTGGCGGGGGGTGGGGGGTGGGGCAGGGGGGTGCACAATTCAGCCTGAATCTCCTACTCTCAGTTTTTTATCTGAGTATTAAGCTACGAACTCTAGTGTATAACAGAGCACAAGGGAGGCCTGGAGAATAAAATAACTTCTTTACAGTGAATGTTTTATATCATACTAATTCTCCCTCATCGACGAAATCTATCTCAGCTATCCAGTTTTTGGTGAAATTAGTGTTGAATAAAAAATTTTTCAGTTGATATCCAACGTAAAATGTCTCTGTTTAGGATGTCATGGTACAAGCGTCTAATGTGGACGATAAGTCACATAGCTCCAGATTGCAGCCAACAAAGAAAATAGTGGATCCTACATTCTGGACTGGCCTTGTCCTGGCAAATTGTTGTTGTTGTTAGTTTGCTATTGCCACAGCATCTTAGTATTGAAGCTGGTATAAGATTTGTCCTTGATAAGAGAGCCAGAAACTGTTAATTTGGTAATTCATTATCTGGCTCTCTTCCAGAAGACTCTGGAACACCAAATGTCAGTTTCTGCTTTGACTTGCTACCAAACCAGCGTCAAGATCTGGAACTATGGAAACATTTAGGGTGAAATGCAGTGTCTTTTATTTTACTGAAATTGTGTCTCTCCTGCTCTCTCTTCTCCCTGCAAAAAGCAGCTTATTGACTTGGTCTAAAAAATCAACTATTCGTTTTCCAATGGGGTTGTGATGCTGACACAGACTGTAGTGTGCTTGTGAGGCCACACGCTGCTGTCTTGATGAAAGACCCCACAGTGTCATGCTCTTGGCGCCTCAGATTGAGAGTGGAATTTGTAGTTGGGGAGAGCTAGGACGCTTTTTATACAACCTCATCAACAAGGAGGGGAACTGGTGCGCTAAGCACAAGGATAGGCAATCAAAACAGTTTCTGTCAGCACATGTGCTTCTTTCTGGGACCAAGACAAAAAGGAGGGGAGAGTGGATGGATTGGTTTTTCCAGGCCCCTCCAGTGTTTGCTAGGAAACCTTCGCTGACCATTCCAGCCCACTGTGGAGCATCCTCTGAATTTTCATTGCATTAGAGCCAGTGCCACAGACTAGTTAGTCATTCGCTATCCTTGGGTTTATGCATATTAGCTATATTTCCTTACGTCCATAGTAAGTTCTCTGAGAACATGGACCAGTCTCTGTTGAAGATATTGCGGTACCCAGTAGGATACAGTTAGTGGAAAGAAAACAACATTTTTTAGTCATAAATTGTCAAGTAAGGGGAAAACTAACATCTCTTGAGCACCTACTCCGTGCCAGATCCTTTGTGAGGTGCTTTGGCATTACCTCGTGTTGGCATGTGTGCTTGGGGGGATTAAGGGAGTGGTCAACAGTGGCAACTCCGTACAAGCTGTGTGTCTTGGCCGAGTTCCTCCAGCCCTCAGAGACTCCATTTCCTCATATACAAAGGGAGGACAATAACAGCGCCTTGCAGAGCTGTTGTGAAGGTCCAGTCACTGTCTGTGAGAGTATTTGGGAAACTGAGAGGTCTTAGACCAAATATTATTGTTATTGGGCACTATGGGGAATTTTTAGAAATGAAGGAAGCCAAGGTCGTAGCCTTCCAGGAGGTTCTTGCTTAGTAGAGTAGACAAAGTTGCTTACGACACTTCCAAAAAATAACGAGATCAGATAATGTGGGTGACGTCCCAAGGTTGTGCATGTATTGGGTTGTCCAGTCATCCATGTCTCCATCTCTGCTTCCCTCTCTACTAAAATTCAGGCTCTTGCCTCTGCCCTGTATCTCCTTCAGTGCTCTCAGAGCATGTGCATGAACATGCATGTACATGCACATGCACACACGCACACACACACACACACACACACACACACACACCATGATCTGTCTCTGTCCAGCTCTCCTGCCTAGGCTGAGGACTATCTAAGTCTCTTGACATTCAGTTTTGGGACAGGATGTCTCATATTCTCCAGCTCATGCCCAGACATCCTTGATCCCTGTGCAGAGCATTGGAGTTGGCATCTTTGACAACATGTTGCCCTCACCTCAACTTCCCCCAGTTACATTTCTAACCTTCCATTCAGCCCTACCAACTGCATTTTTGTCTCTTCTCATTGGGGATTTGAATACTGTCTTCTGCTTCAGCTAAATCTTTTACAGGATGATACCCACTACGGCAACTTCCTTCAGTGAAGATGAATGTTCAAAGTGTCTTTTACCAAGTTCATTTCCCCCTGCTGCTTTAATGTTGTAGCTTTCTGCTTTCTAACGTCATTTGATGAAATGTGGATTTTGAAAACATGTACATAAAAACTAAGGCCTTTTCCAGGTTTTGCTATCAAGCCCAGTTAAGGGCTTTAGTAGCCTCTAATCTGGCTCTCTTACTAAAAATTAATTTTTATTTAGACTGTGATATTCATGATTTCTCTACACTAATTTTCTCTTTTCCTGGGTTGTTATAAGCAATTCCCCTTCAAGCTCATTTGAGTGACAAAGAAACCCTTTTCCTGGGAGCAACTTTGGCCTCGAGGCTAGCTTCCTCCAAATCCTTCATGTTGCTCTGAGATATAATTTTCAGCTTTTGTATTTTATTATTCAAAACTAGAACTCCCATGGAGACCAGTCAGGAGATCAGCAATAGGTGTGCTCCTCTCTTGCTAAGATCCCAGAGTACAAAAACAAATGGGAGACTGTGGGCCAGGCAAGGCCATTCTTATTTTTATTATTATCATTATTAAAACCTACCTAGGGCTTTTGTGTCAGTGGGAGGTCACTTCTGAACCCATTTTCCCAATCTTTCAGTTTTGACTTTACCATCCAAGTCAGCAGAGGCCCAGAAGGCTTATTTTCAAGTTTCTTTTTTTTTTTTTTTTAAAGATTTTATTTATTTATTTTTTCCCCCCAAAGCCCCAGTAGATAGTTGTGTGTCATAGCTGCACATCCTTCTAGTTGCTGTATGTGGGATGCGGCCTCAGCATGGCCAGAGAAGCAGCGCGTCGGTGCGAGCCCAGGATCCGAACCCGGGTCGCCAGCAGTGGAGCACACTCACTTAACCACTAAGCCACGGGGCCGGCCCATCAAGTTTCTGTCGTAGCCACGTGAGCTAAGAAAGCTTGCTCCTCGTTTAAGTCTTTGTTCTGCTTTTCTCACTCAGCTCCTAGCTGGAGGGTCATCTTTGGTAGTGCATCTTTGCCGACACAAAGGCTAGGAAGTGTGGTGTCCCTCCCCAGCTCTTCTCATTAGCTAGCATAACCTAGATCATAGAAAGCTCCTGCTGGGACGGGCCTTCAGGGTCATCGAATGTACCCCCTCAGTTCACCAAGGTCAGCAACTAAATCCCAGAGATGTCAAGTGACTAGCTCAGGGTCACACAGTGAGCTAGAGGCAGAATTGAGACTCAAACATCGTTTTCTTGGCATCCAGTTTGGTGCTTTTCCTCCTCTGGCACAGTGAACTGGTGTTGCCCGCCCAGGGCTTAGCTGACAGATGGGCCCGCCCTGCTCTGGCTGATGCAGGATTAATGCAAAACTGAGCCTGTTTTTCAATCCCACTGCTGTGGTTTGACCAGCTGATCAAACCGAAAGTGCTCTGGCCAGATCAACCACTACCGTTTGTAATGAATGGAGCTGAAATTTAGTGTCTATAGTTTAGAGTGAGGCTGGCCCTGTAAGTTCTCCACTTGCTTCTAACTCTCTTCCACTCTCCACCTCAGCTCTCCAAGCATCTCCGCCACTGCCCTGTTATACATGATTCATAGCATCTCATTGCTGGTATCATTCGTTAGGGTTAAACACTGTCCTCTTCCTCCTCTCTTACAGGTTTCTTCTGGGAGAGGTCACGTGGACATGTCCCACTCCTCAATGTGACTAAATGGATCAGAGGTTTTCCTCTTCCAAGGGACCCCCACCAGGATAGCACTGGAGAGGTGCGGAGGAAGAGTAAGGAAAGAAAGTGGATAAAGAAATGGAATGGGGGCAAAGCCAGCCTAGCTCACAATTAGGCCCGTGGCCAGCCACCTCTCATTAAATATGTGTATGTTGCTATTGTGGGAAACATAACAAAGCTCAAATCAAAGATATTCAATTCAAAAGGGAAGAAAAATAAACATTTACCAAAGGTCTACTTTTCCAGCAACTAGACTAAGTGCTCTCAGTAGATTATTTTAGTTAACTTGCATCACAAGCCATGAGGTAGCTATCATTAGCCCCATTTTCATGGATGAGAAAACTGAGGGTCTGAGAGAACTCACAGAGCCCTGTTTAAATCCCAGAGTGATGTGCTTTCCAAACCTATGCTCTCTCCTTTTTCAAAAAGCTCATTGGAGCCTGGATTCCTCCTTACCCCTAAATCAGCTTTTGGAAGGTACCCAGTCAGGCAATTTTATAAGAGCAGAAACTGAAGTGACTGTCACAGGACCAGAGTCTGGCCTGCTGCTTATGGTTGCCAGGTCTCGGCTTACCATCGCTTGAAAATCCCCCCGTTCACCAGCAGCGAGAAGTGGGAGGTTCCCTGTCAGTGAAATGGTGGGAGTCCCTCATCAGGAGAAGGGCTTATCTTGCCTTCGCAGCATACATTCATTTAGTATACACATCAGCCCGATGTTATTCTCCTCTTTCAATTTCTTGAGCCCCATGTTTTGTAAGGTTAAACAAATAAAACTCAATGTTTTGTGGGAAGAAAATAGATGACTGTTGAGAGTGATATGTATAACACACTCCACCTGTTTATAATATTAAAGCTTGCATTTCAGAACAGTGCTTTCATTAAATACTTCTGCTCATTCAGTTTAGAGACACATAAAAACAGAAACGAATTTACTCGATAGTTTGCATGCCTTCAATCTTTGTGATAAAACTCACCTATTATTGAGAGTATGGGCATTTAAAAAAAATTAGCAACAGCTGGAAAGACAGGGTTGCGGAGAATGCTCAGGATAAGCAGAAGAGCATATTTCCTTAGTGTTTTATGCTTTATATAAAGAGTGCCAGCACTTTCTTTGACATCAAGTTTTCACTGTTTCTGTTGCAGTTTGAGCAGGGGACCCTGCTGTTACCCCTGTAACATTGGTCCCGAACAAGTTCAGCTGCTGATTGCCTGGTGGGACCCAACGATGTGAGTGTCACAGAAAGCATCAACGACTAGGCCTATGGTTTTCCCCCACGATGAGGTGTGGAGGGCTTGGCAGCACTTTGGCCCTTGAGGAAGACGAGAAGGCACGTGACTTAGAATGTTAGACGAGGAAAGTACCCTTTGAATCACAACATCAACTTTGCCTTCTTACAAATAGGGCCGCTGAGCCCAAGAGTGAGCAAATGCCTTCTGCACAGTCATGCAGGGTCTCATCAGTGGCAGAGTTGAGACAAAAACCCAGGTCTCTGGACTTGCAGGCTGGCGCTGGTGCTTTTTCAGCTACCTCCTGCTCTCCTCAGACTACAGCACCAAATGTGTGTCTGGAAGTACACTGCTTAGTATGCGAGCCAGGCTGACCTTTATGCTCCCAGAATCATCAACCATTTGTGGAAACCATGGAAAGATGGTTCTGGAAAAATAAAGAAAAGCGTAACACACTTTGGAGACAACCAGAAGCCCTGCTCAGACTGCAGAGTTCTCATCTTCCAAGTGCTGAATCCCAAATATATATACAAGCAGCAACTCAGGTTGGTCTAAGAAATAAGGAGATGGAAAACCAAAGGCCTGACAATTCAGCCAGTTCTCTTCCTCTTTTGCCCCCTTCCCCAACCTCCAAAATCGGGCTGATTTATAGAGTGTCAGGACCTTGGTTACTCAGTTCCTGAGAGGAACCAGCTCCCAGGAGGTGGCCCAGTGCAGGACTGCAAGAGGCCTTGGAACTTCCTGACAAGGCCCAGGCCTGGCCTCAGGAGAACATGGCTCTTGGGACACGCGTAGGAAGAATTCCCTTTCCCTCTTCTTAGCGTCTCTTCACCCAAGCAGGGCTCCTCTGAGACTTGTGGGATCCCCTGCTCTCCCCAAAGACAGTTTTTTTTCCACTTTTAGGAGCCCTAAAAGTGGAAATGTGATACATGAAATACATCATGAGACTTTCATTTCTTTCTTTTTCTTACAGCACGGGGGCAGGGGAGAAGAAAGGCTTGGAAATGCAAACGTCCTCCAGTGAGCTGGTGGACGTATTCACACCAGAATGTTAGTGACATATTAGAGCTCAGAAACTGGACTTTACAGCTCCATCTTGTACCTTCTTTTGCTCTGCAACTACCAACCTGACTGCCCCTTTCTCTGAGAGTTGGGCTGTGAGTGTGTGTGCAGGTGTGTGCACACCCAGGTGCGTATGTGTTCCTTTTCATGACCTAAATGAGTACATTCTGATTGTTCCCTGTACTGGTTACCACCCCCCACCGCCACCCAAGTCCGTTTCCCATATTCCAATCCCACTAAACCCACTTAGAGTAGAAACTCCAGAGTTAGTTGCTGGGGACATGAATGTGTGACCCACCTGTTCCAGAAGTGTTTTTCTGGGGACCCACTAAATGCCATTATAATGGTGTAACGGCAGAGGGCTCCTCATACGGCACCATGAGGAGAGCCACCTACTGGACAGACTAAAGAGGTTGACTGCAGGTGGCCAAGGAGAAGGCAGAGACAGCTGGGAAGCTGAGCAGGACTGGGCCACCCCCATGGCTTCTCAGTTCCCCGGCTCACACCCTCACCCGCCCCCAGGGGGAGCAAGCATATCCTACAAGCCTGGGGGGATCAGGGGAGCTCTCGCAGAAGTCAAGAGGTCTACCTTGTAAGTTGCTGCATCGGGCTCTTTAATACAAGTTCATCAGTCAGAGTGTCCCCCTGGAGCCCTGGGGCAGGTGAAATACCTGAAATGCAGGACTCCCCAAAATCCCTCATGCCTGCAGCAAGACAAAGGGTCACTGTCCCCAGTAGGTTTGGGAACACATGGATGTTCAGCTAGGACTTGGAAGTCCGAGCAGAGGTCGAGGCAGGGGGCACAGCTGTGAAATCGCCTGAGAAGGGCCCGTTCCTTAATTGGCCTGTGACTCAGTTGGCACATCTGAACTTAGAGGGCAACTAAACACAGCCTTGCATTTGGAATTGACCAAAGGTCATCCTCACAGTGACCCAGATGGTCAAAAAGGAGGAATTAGTCCTATTTTATGGAAGAAGAAACTGAGGCTCAGAAGGGGCAAGTGATTATCCCAGGGCTGCCCAGCCAGAAAGTGACAGATTCTTAGGGCTCCTAGACCAGTACTTGCTGCTTCACTGCACAGAGAGAACAGAAGAGGAATGGAGCAGAACTCAGTGAGCGACCAAATGTTCTGAGGGAGAGATACTGGGAGAGCCTGTCTCTGGAGGTACTTGTCCCCACCCCAGGACTCAGCTCACTGTCTCCCTCCCAGCCCTAACAGTGCTGCTCGGAAACACCGCTGCCACCCGTGCCCCTTCTGCAGCAGTGGGACTGGACAGAATGTGCACTCATTCTCGGAAACATCTGTTCCCAATACACAGCAGGCTCCACCTGATCAATCAGATGGGAACAGTCTGAGTCCTGAGTCCCCGGGGACCTTGTCTTGAAGGGATATCCCTCCTTTCCTTGCTAATTGTTACACTCCTGCTCCTGCAGCCGGAAAGAGCCTTTAGGACACCCAGGCTTGAGGATGGTCTGCACCTATTTATTAGAGTAGGTGGTGTCAGGAAATGGGTGAATGGTGCCTGGTTTCCTGCGTTCAAACCCTGCGGCTCTGCTGTGTGACCTTGGGCACATCCCTTCCCCTCTCTGGGCCTCAGTTTCCTCATCTGTCACATCACCTTGATTAGATGGTGCCACTCTGATGTAGTATTTAGTCATATATCTTTCCTTCAATAAACCTTGTATGAGTGAATCCTTCCTGGAGGCACGGGGCTTGACGCCACGGATTCAGCAAGAAGAGAGGCGGAAGGGCGAGTCTCTGCTCCGAGAAAGCTCAGATTCCCATTCTGGAACGTTTTTTTTGGTCATGCTTCTTCTTCATGCTGACTTACCTTTTCAGAAAATGCCCACGCTTCCGTTGGAGAATGGAAATTGGCAAAGAGATGGGGAAAAGGTCCAGTTTGCACCTTTGCTATTTTAGGGGAGGTTGAAATTACGAGCCAAAGTGGAGTGATGCGCTCACTGGAGTGATCTCCGTTCCTCAAGACGGGAGAAAACCTAGGTCCTCTGCTTGTGAAGTGGCTCGAGCTCCTAGGCGCGAGGCATTATTACATAAATTCAAGCTCGCTCCTGATCCTTAGTACCCTGAGTTGCCTGAAGGGGGGAATGGCACTGCCTGCGTGTGCAGCCCGGGCGCTGAGGCCGCCGCTGCAACCGGAGCGAAGAGCGCCCGCCCGCACCACCTGTCCCCGCCGGCATTCCAGAGTAGAGGCCGAATTGGCAGCAAGCCGGCCCGGATCAGTCGCCGCCTCAGTCCGCGCGGGCCCTCCTAGGGGTGTGTCTCGCGGATTCAACTCCCAGCCGCTCCTGGACGAGCCCCTAAAGGCGTCTTCCTCCCTGGCGGGAGCCGCGCACGCCCCTCTCTTCGCGCTGCTGCCCCGAGGCCGCCGCAGGCGGATGCACGACCTCAGGAGACGCTGGGACCTGGGCTCCCTCTGCCGGGCCCTGCTCACTCGGGGCCTGGCCGCCCTGGGCCACTCGCTGAAGCACGTGCTCGGTGCGATCTTCTCCAAGATTTTCGGCCCCCTAGCCAGGTACGTTTTAGGTGAAAGCGGGACTCGCGCTCCCGGGCCAGGGTGCGGAGGAGCCGTGCGGGCAGGGAAGGCAGCAGCGAAGGGAGGGAAGAGCGCAAAGTTCCAGTTGGCCCGCGGCGGCCGGACTCGGAGGCTCTGGAGGGGCGCGGCGCGCATTTGGCCACGCTGCGGCTCCCTCCTCGCCGTTCCGCGGGCACCGGCAGCGCAGCGTCTCCGCTCGCAAGTCAGGGTGCCGGCGAACTCCTGCCCGAACTCCGCACGCCCGGCTCCGAGCTCACTCCAGGGAGCCTCCAAGGTGGGCAACCGGGTGCGGGCAAGAGCAGGGCTTCGGGGCGCATGGGAAGGGAGATCGCGAGTCGAGCAGGCGGGGAGGCGGCGGCGTGCGCGCCAAGGGGACTGGGGCAGAATCGCCGAGGAGAGTCCGGTGGGCGAAGTGGGGTGGGGATGGGAGCCACCGAGCGTGGAGCAAGACGCGCGGGGGCTTGGACCGCGGGTGTGAGTTGGGGCGTGCGGCAAACGGGGCAGGCGGGGTCCCGCGGGTACGAAACCTCGCGAAGCGGCTCCAGAGAGCTCCGGCTCGGGGAGAGGGCGGGCGGCCAGCGGGAACGAGTCGGGGGGGTGGGGTGGTGCGGCAGAAGCCACAGCGCTGAGCCTGCCGGGAAGGAAGGAAGCGGGGAAGGGCGCCGCCGCCGCCGCCGCCGCTGTGGAGTACTCGGTGCGGAGGGGAGGGGGAAAGGGGCGCAACGGCGGCGCCAGGGGGAGGGGGCTGTGCGGGCGCACGGCGAGCGCGGGCTGAGCTACGGGATTGACGTAACGAGCTTGGGTTTCCCCCAGCGTCGGGAACATGGATGAGAAATCCAACAAGCTGCTGCTGGCTTTGGTGATGGTCTTCCTATTTGCCGTGATCGTCCTCCAGTACGTGTGCCCCGGCACAGAATGCCAGCTCCTCCGCCTGCAGGCATTCAGCTCTCCGATGCCGGACCCGTACCGCTCGGAGGATGAGAGCTCCGCCAGGTTCGTGCCCCGTTACAATTTCAGCCGCGGCGACCTCCTGCGCAAGGTAGACTTCGACATCAAGGGCGATGACCTGATCGTGTTCCTGCACATCCAGAAGACCGGAGGCACCACTTTCGGCCGCCACCTGGTGCGCAACATCCAGCTGGAGCAGCCGTGCGAATGCCGCGTGGGTCAGAAGAAATGCACTTGCCACAGGCCGGGTAAGCGGGAGACCTGGCTCTTCTCCAGGTTCTCCACGGGCTGGAGCTGCGGGCTGCACGCCGACTGGACCGAGCTTACCAGCTGCGTGCCCGCGGTGGTGGACGGCAAACGCGACGCCAGGCTAAGACCATCCAGGTGAGTGTCCACCCGCGGCGGAGCCGGGCCCTGGAGCTCCGGATCGGACCTTGGCCTGGGCGGGCTGAGGGCGGGGAGGCGCGGCCGGCCTTTGCTGGAGACCCAGAGCGCACCTCAGCACCCCGGCGGTTGCGCCCCAGCTGGGCGGGTGCCAGGCGCCCTGGCGCGCAAGCTCACGGTGCTGTGGCGGCTGCAGGAAGCCTGTCCGCTTCCCCCCGGGACAGCTCGTCTGTCTGTCCGCGGGTTCGCCCACTTGGTGGCTGGGAGTGCGTACGGGGGAAGCGGACGGGAGTCCCCGAATAAGCGCCCCTCGGCCGCCGCCGGGACCGGGTACCGCACGTAGACTTCTCACTGGAGCGCCCCAAAGAACCGCGCTCTGCCTGTAGCGTCCCTGAGTCCCTCCTGTCCTCTCTCTTTTCTGCAAACCCCGGTTCCCAACCCTCCTTTCCGCTCTGTCTTCCTCTTTCCCGCTCCCGCATTCTGTTCCCCGATTTTTTTCTCGCTTCCTATATTTGCCCCTCTCTCTTTCTCGTGCTCCCGATCTTGTCAGTTCCTGGCCGCTCGCTCTTTCCTTCTCCCTCTGTTTTCCTCTCTCACTTTGCTTCTCTTTCTTTCTGTTTTACCCTTTCTGTTTTTTCTCTTTCTGACTGACTTTTGTCATCTCTCTTTTCCTTTCTTCCTTCTGGCTCTGCTCTCCTCGGGAGAGGGGGTGTCCCTCTGCCATTGTTTGTGGACACCCGGAGAGAGCTCGTGGTCCCCAGCTTGTGCCCCTCACTACTGGCTGCATGCGAGGCATCCGTGGCGCTTTGCGAGTGCGAGGGGCACCCCGTGGACCGAAGGGCGGGCTGGGACTCTGTGCCGGACCCTATGTGGTGTTCAGCCGTGAGAAACCGCTCCAGATTTACAAACCCTGAGCCCCAGCGTGGGGCGCCAACAGCCCACTTGCTGGGAACCTGAGGCTGATGCGGAAAAAGCTGATTTATGAAGAGCCTGTAGCTAGTTGCTTTTGAAGCTAAGGCATTTTCCTCCATCCAGCCACAATGCCCTGTTGCTGGAGGTCATGGAGTGCCATAAAGGGGTGGGGGAGCAGAGTGCATTGGGGTTCAGTTGCTCCAGCCAGGGCTATCATTCTGCCAGTCTCCCTAAAACAAATCTGGGCTGGGGCAGAGAGTCCAGCGAATGGACAAGGTGAGTCTAGTTGCCAGGGGGCATCTAGATTGGGTCTCTGGGCAGGCAAGGACATGGCTGCTCGTTCTGCCTCCCCATGGAGGTGACCACAGGTCCCTTTGAAGCTGCTGCTGCCGCGACTACCTGCCTGGACCCTCTCCCAAACTCCCCCCTCCCCTGCAACCCTCTATGTGGGGGGTACTCTGTGCCCTGGACTAGGCAGCGCTTTGCAGGTGTCTCATGGAATGCAACAGCTGGTGCAGTTTCTTCTGTCCAGCCGCAGGCAAATGGATCCCCCTGACTTTCTGGTCACCCTTGAGATTTAGAGGAAGCATCACTCCCTACTCACTTTCACTTTCCTGAGTTTACAGTGTCCTTTCTTGAATGCTGCAATTCTGGCAGAATCTGTTGAACTTTCATTTCCTTTCCAGCGTTAATAGATTTTATTTTTCCATCTAAGAGAACCTTGGCCCCAGGAAGGTTGCTGCCTCAATCCATTGTAAGAATTGTGTAGGTCATCATCAGCAGAAGGTTCTGGTGTTTAAGAAGATCCCAAACAACTTGGCAATGTTGAAAATAAGCTCTCTTAGAGATGGAGCTTGTAGGTGTAGTGAGGGGTGGTGATATAAAAAGCTCTTTAGGGCAAAAATAGAATTCCATAGCCATGACGGGGGCAGAGAAGGAAAAATGAGATCTTGGCAACTATGGAAGCCACAGCCCTGTCTAGAGTTCCACAGGGCACATATGCCTTTTAAAATCCTTCTGGACATGTAGGTCAGGGTGTGACATGGTTTATAAACACACATTATTAATGTGGCCTGGATTATGTATTTGGTGGCTGCTGTCCTCTGGCAGATTCCTTCAGAAATTTTTTTTAAGACAACCAGGACTCCTCAAGGGGAGGGTTCAACCTCTGGGATTGTCCCAAATTGAAGCAAAATTATTTGAAATGACACGAGATTTTCTTGGTCATAGAAAGGGTGATACTACAGTGCCATCTAGTCTAGTCAAAGAAGAACCACTTTTTAAAGAGTCAGAGTTACTGGATCTTACAATATTTGCAAAAATGAAATAAAATTTGCTATAGAAACACATTGCTACCTCGAGGGCACCTTTTTATTTCATTCATTCCTACCCACCTCCAGAAATCTTCGTCTTGAAGAATAGTGATACCCTGAGGGTTCCAGAATTTCCCAGGGTATTGACAAATCCCTGCTTGCAGGACCAATTCTTTTAGTTCTGATAAACTGTAAGAGTGAAGGTATGCATAAGTGTGTGAGAGCGAGAGAGTGTGTGTGTGTATACGTGTGTGTGAATGTGTATGTGTGTGGTGAAGATTTAGAGACGGAGGCAGCTGCGCTGGCAGTGATGCCTGAGGGTGGGGAGCCGGTCTCACGAGATGAGAGAGTCAGCCATCGGGAGTTCCTGTGTAGAGCAGCCTTCCATGCCAGCTGGAGGTCTCTGTGCTCCACTGAACTGAGAGGAACAGCGGCTCCGTCTGATTGGCCTGGGAGTTCCAACACCTGGGCCTTAGTTCCAGGCCAGCCACGAACCAGCTATGTGACCTTGGACCAGAGCCTGTCCAAGCCGTGTACATGTGGAGAGTGCATTCCAGTTTCTGATGAGCTTTCACATCTCTTATCTCTGGTATTTCTCTGTAAACTCGCACTATCTTGGGGAAGAGGGCAGAGTGGGCAAAAGTATCCCCATTTATCAGATGAGAGTGAAGCCCAAAGGGCTGAAGGACTTTCCCAAGGTCATTGAGTTCTTTAGTGGCACAGCAGAAATCTTACACCAGTTCTGTCTGATTCGCAGCTCTGGCTCTGTTGACTGCGCCTTGGTGAACGAGGGTTTTTATAAAAACACAGTGAGGGGGCCGGCCCCGTGGCTTAGCGGTTAAGTGCGCGCGCTCCACTGCTGGCGGCCTGGGTTCGGATCCCGGGCGCGCACCGACGCACTGCTTCTCCGGCCATGCTGAGGCCGCGTCCCACATACAGCAACTAGAAGGATGTGCAGCTATGACATACAACTATCTACTGGGGCTTTGGGGAAAAAATAAATAAATAAATAAAATTATAAAAAAAAACCCAACACAGTGAGGTATTTTATGTTAGTAATTACCACAAAGTAAACAGTAAATGTTAGCTGATATTGTTATCACCTACATCGTCACCACTTTCAGTAATTTTACACATGTGAGTTTGGACGAGAGATTGAATCAGGGTTGCCACACCCATTTGGAGAAGAACAAATTTCTACCTCCCTGAGGCTTTATGCTCACCAGGAGTAGGTCTCGTGGCGAGGTTGCAGAGGGGCCTCTCCTTGCCGTGTTGGAAATCACTACAAAGCTGAGCAGGGTGGGAGGACACTGGGGGCCTGGTGAATGAGCCTCAGTAGGAGCCCTCAGCAGCAACAAGGGCCACCTTCTGACTCACAGCCATCCATCCACATTAGTGGCCACATGAGAGGCCATCGTGGCTGCAAGCCAAGGCCCCGAATTCGAGATGCTTCCCTGCCTCAGCGGATGGTAAAGTGGTTGGGTGATATATAACTGCTGAATAGAAACGATTGTGATCACGTTGCCTGGAGAGGACAAAGAGAGAGAGTGCTTGGCTGGCAAAAGGCTCAAGTTGTTTATTAAGAATAATATTTCTTTAGAAAAGACTAGAAATTGCATTTCATGCGTCTGTCTGGCACTATGTTGTTTGGGGTCAGAAAAGGGTCCTGTTCATTCTAGAATTTCTAGGACCATTTTTGAAAATGTATCAAAACATTGTTGCTTACCTGCTGTTAAAACTCCCAAATTCTGCAGGCTTTTCTCAGGCCAAATTCTCTCTGTTTGTAGCCAAATCTAGTGCACCACTTGGTCTGTGGGAGGAATTCAGAATAGGGCACAAAGAAATTGCACTAGCCTCATTCTTCTTCACCAGGTACCATGCTGGCTGGCACACACAGGGTGGCTGATGGAGTGGAGGGGAGATCAGGTTCTATGACTATACATGTCAAAGAATCTGATCATCATATTCATGTTGCATCCTAGACTTTTCCAGCAGCCATACGGAAGCGTAATTAATTGTCGTCTAAAATCCAGTAGGATATCACTGACAGGAAAGGACTAAAAGGCATTTATATGGAGAAAAGCTTGCTTTCTTTTTTTCCTTTTTGGTCATTCCTTTTTAAAAATTGTGGTAAAGGCTTTCTTTTCTTTCCATTTCTTTTTTAAAAGGTGGCTCTATTTTGAAAGAACTATGTCTTAGTAAGAACTCCACAGTGCATGTGCCTGCTCATGCCTCCTGTGCCCCTGCTCCCACTCCTTCCCTTTCTGGATTTTTCAGTGAAGCCGGATGGCATGACAGGCTTGTGGTACAGGGTGAGGCAGTGAGTGAATGGACTGTTACAGCCAGCAATGCTGTCCCTCTGGTCCAACAGGCTGTGGGACACTGGGCTCTCACAGGGGTAGCTTCACTTAGCCGAGGATGAATTTCTTCAGCTGTGTTTGATAAGAGCTGTTATACCTTCCCACCTATTTCACGGGAGAGGGGGAAAAATTCACCACAATAACATCTGTAGAACTTCAGCAGTATTAGTTAGCATCTTTGCACAGATGGCGAACATGTTGGAAAAAGCTCTAAGTTCTCAAGGTAGTATACCATTTCTTAATAGTAATTTTAGATTAGTGCTGTCATGTGGCAAGAAGAATGTCAGAGCTTGTCTTTTATCGATATGTCATGAACTTAGGTAGTATGAAATGACAGTAAAGAATAGTCATCTCTTCCATCCATTAGTCATTAAACAATATTTTGTGAAACTGCCCATTATATTCCAGGGGAGACATGTCATCGTTGCTTTCACAGAGCTTACAGTAGAACAGAATAATTTGGTATTTTAGATATTTAATAAAGAAGATGGATTTTGTTTGAAAACGATTTGAATATCAATAATGTCTTTAAGATGTCATACCTTTACCAGAATATATTTAAAAAATAGAGAAAAGTCCATCTGTTTATGTTGCAGTTTAGTTCTAATCAGCAAACCTTGTGGAGTCAGTATTATGACCTCTGCACAGTGCTAGCAGTTGGAGGAGATTAGAGCTCAGACAAAGCCAAAAAAGCCAAGGTCATCGTCTTCAGCCTCAAGTTTATAAAGATTAGAGGGTAAAGTGCAGAACTGTGTAGTATACACCGGTGGGGAACCGGGGGAGGAACTTGTGATTTTGGGCAAGTCCATCCCCCTCTGTAAAATGGGAGATTTAAACAGATGCTTTCTAAGGCTCTTTCCTTTCTAAGATATAAGTAACGGGCCAGAAAAAGGAGAGATCTCTTCAGGAAGGCTTCTGCGAAGAGGTGGGTTGTATTTGGAGGAAAGAAGGCATTGTGGATGGGCATGGCATCCTCATGGCATCGTCAGATCCAGCAGCCTCACCGAGCCACGGCTGGCCAGAGCTGAGAAGGTTCATGTGTGAGGAAGGCTTAGGGAGGTAGGTGGGGTGAGGCCTCGTTGTAGAGGTCCTGGAATGGCAATCAGGAGGTTGAACTCCACTGACTATGAGAAGCTCTGACATGGAAGGTATGTAAAAAACACAAAAGTAAATGAAGGCTGGAGTCCAGTTAAAGGTACCTCCCTGATTTCTAGTCTGGAGTGGAGATGGTACCAGTGACCAAAATGGAGAGGTTGAGAAGGGGATCTAGTTTGGGCTGAGAGGTGTACTAAAGAGTTGTGGCTGGTCTATGTTCCCTAGACTTCTAGTGGCCAGGGCTTGTAAGGAAATGAGAACTAGGGTTAGGGATTAGTTGTATATGTGGGAGTCTGTGAACCCAGTTAATCTGAATTCACAATTGACATTTTCATTTAAATGATAACTGCAATTCACATGTGGGACTCTTAGCCAAGGAAAAGAATGTTTGAACAAAGGAAAAGATGGACGGTTATGATTACATAAAAATGAGAAATGTTCATCTGTCAAAAAATAGCCAAAATGAAAAGGTGTATGTCAAACTGATAAAATATGCACAACAAATAAAACAGACAAAAGGATGACATCTTTTCTGTATAAAGAACTCCTACGAATTAAGTAGGAAAACAAAGGATATGACCAGACAGTTTACAACATGGGAACAACTAGTTTACAGACATGGAAACACTGTTTAGTCTGATTGGTACTAAAGAAATGCAAATTTAAATAATTAAATGTAGGAAAACCTTTTTGCCTCTTTAATTAACCCTGATAAAAAAAAAAAAACTCAACATACATCACCATCACCACCACCAAACAAAAAACGATAGTAACCAGTGCTGACAAGGGTGTAGTAAATACCATAATTCTCAAACATTGTTAGTGGGAATGTAAATTCAGATGATTCTTTTGGAAATAAATTAGATGATACAAACAAAAAACATTAAAAATATTTATTTCTTTGACTCATGATTTCTTTTCTGGGATTTTACTGAAAAACATAATCCTGTACATGTTTTTCATTCATTCACTCATTTATTTATTCATTCATTTAGTCCATAAATATTTATTGAATATCTCCTATCACCATGCTATGTGCTGGGGGCAGTGTGAAGAACCAAGCAGATGTGGTCCCTGCCTTCATGGAGTGGGAAAGATAGACATGAAACTAATAATTAATTACTTAAAATTGTGAGAAGTGCCACGGGGGAAAAGTATAGGGTGACATAATGGTATACGAGGAGGCTAACTGGAGGTATTTATACTTGCAACAAGTTGGAAAAATCTGAGCATCCACATAGAGGAGAGTGGTTCAAGAAATCTCAGTATATCCACTTGAAGGGTTATTACAAAACCATTTAAATGTCTTTTTATAGAGTATGGAAAATCGCTAGTGATTTAATGCTAAGGGGAAAAGGGGTAGACAATTATGGATCCAGTATGACTACAAGTATGTTAGAGAGAGAGAGAGAGAGAGAGAGAGAGAGAGAAATCATCTTCCCACCCCTCCCAAATCTAAACATAAAAGACAAAGAATGGAAGAAAAATACCAGGATATTAATAGATTGATTAGTGATTTATTTTCTTATTCTTCTTCTCTGAAGGTTTTGAATTTCCCTTATGAGTATGCACTACTTTTATAATAAAAGTAAACATTAACAATTTTTTTAAATAATATTTTATTATGGCCCTGATAGATTTCACTCACGTTGACTTTTTGGTTCCTGAAGACAATAGCTGGTTATTTCATTAGCCTCTTGATATCCTGGGAGTCCTTAATGAGGAAAACAGTCTCAGCTAAATAAACTCTCTGCCTAAAAGGCAGAGGTGATAAATCAGGCATTGACTGCTGATTTTTCTGATGATTGGCTGTTATCATCGTCCAAAGAACACATAGAATTCTTATACCTGTTCAGTATAGAGATACTTGAGTGGATTGCTATTGTCTTTTCTCTCTTTAAAAGTTAAATGGAACAGAGAATTAATAGTGGTACACAGTTGGAAGTATAAGGCTTGTTCTGCTCAGTCAGAGCCACTCAAGACAGCCTGGACTTGGAGTCTTCATGAGCCTCTTTCTAAGTGAGCTGATACTAGAGCTCATGGTCTGTCTAGAAGAGTTAAAATTTGGGGGCTGGTGAAGGGCTACGGTTCTAATCATCTATAACCGAGAGATTAGATCAGTTAGTGCTCGTGTTGCCCTCATCCAGGAAAGAAGGGGAGTCCACTCTGCTGGAGCAGCCTCCTCCTAGAGCAGTTTCACTTCATAAGAGCATTGCCTCCAGTTAACTATAAATTAAGTTGATTAGAATATTTCATTCCTCAACTGCTCTGGATATCTGAGGGACTACTATATAGAGTGAGGTGCATAATCTTATTGTTGAAACTCCACTGAAACTACATTCTAGGTACAAGTTATTTTGACAGTGTAATGTGCTTCACAGCTGAAAAGCTAATATCGACATTCTGTGACAAATAAAATGAGATATTTAGTCATTGAGTTTAGGAAAAAAAGGTATGGATAGGAATGTTCCCTCTTCCGTTAAAGCATAATAAAGAATTCAATTAATGGTATATGTCTGCTAATACAATGTCATTGTAAGCTTAGAGGAATATTTGTCTAAACTTTAGTAAAATATTTATTGGCAAAAGAGCTTTTATAGTTTTACTAGGTATTGGACTTTTCAGATTATTCAGTTGGTCTTATTGTATCCCATTTGTTATTTCTACCATTTTGCCTCTAAGAACAGTGTTGAAGACTTTGACACATTTCAGAGCATTACATTAAATAAATCTGTCTTGCACATTCCACTGTGCTTTTTCTGGAATATTATAAATATTCAAATATAGGCACACATGCAAATTCAAAATAAAATTCAATACATGCAAATTCTGCATAAATTCCATATTTATAACTTAGCAATAGTTTTGAACTTGTTATCCTAGGATATAAATGTATCAAATATGAGCTCATGGGAATTACCAATAAATATATTTTTCTGATTAAACTGTGGGTTCTTTTTTAGTGACAATTTAAGCTTCAATTCTGGGATATATTATAAGAGAATAATTTACACTTCATTTACTCTGAATTGTCAAGAATCATGTTCTTGCTTGATGTAAATGTCTGCAAAAAGGACTTCTTACTCAGTTTGATTGCTTTTTAAATTTTACTAGCAGAGATGCCCTAGTGAGCTTAAGAGAACTGGTCTGTTTCTTGTGAAGAGTTTAGTCCTAATGAATCACTTCCATACACTTTTCTGAAGGAATACAGAGCAATTGAAATGTGCAGTGCATTGATTTACATCAAATGGATTAGGCCTGTGTGCACCATTCCTTGCATTAATTGACTTTCTCCCATAACTGTACTAATAAAGACAAATCTTCAGTATAGTATCAGCTCCACTTCACTCATGGAGATCATTGGACTTTTGCTAACTTCCTACAGGAGAGTGAATGCAAACAAAGATTGTTTAGAAATTGACTAGGGTGACCAGGTTACAGCCAGGAAACCTAAGATACTTTAAAAAGGCCCTTTGATCTTGGCAGCCAACTCCGCAGTTATTACAATAACTAGAAGTTGACTAAACTCACCAGTTGAAAGGCATAGATTATCATAGTGGATGAAAATACAAAATCCAGCTATACGCTGTGTATAAGAGACAAAGCTAAAACATAAGGGCACAGATAAGATTGAAATAGATACACTGTGAAAATACTAACCAGAAGGAAGCTGATGTAGTTAAATTGATATCAGACAAAATAGACTAAGGCAAAACATTTATCAGGGATAAACAAGATCACTGAATAGTGATAAAAAGTTCAGTTCTTCAGATAACAATTCTAAACTTGAATGTACTTAATACCATAGTTTTGAAATATATAAAGCTAAAATTGACAGAGCTATAAGGAGAAATTGTAAAGTCTACTAACCTCTTTCAGAAATTGGTAGATGACATGAACAAAAAATGAGTAGGGATACAGAAGATTTGAACAACATGGTTAACAAACTCAGTGTAATGACTCTGCACCCAATTTGAAGAATACACATTCTTCTCAAGTGCACATGGAACACTTCTGAAAATAGATCATATACTAAGCCATAAATTTAGTCTGGAAAACTTCGGTGAATAAATATCTTAAGGACCATACTATCTGACTGGGCAGTGCTTAGTCATTGGATGTTGTGACCAGTCAGGCAGGAACAAGAGATCAGGCTATACCTGAGTGCATGAGAAGGAACATTAATAGTCTGATATATTTAGAAGTATTGCCTATCCCGAACCGAGCACGCTGAGTTTCTTAATTTACACGCAAGAGTGAAGAACTCCCAGATTTAGGCAAGAGAAGTGCTGTAAAGTGATGATTTGACCCAGGTAGCTTGGCTTGCCTTTCCATGAAGACCTATTAATGTTTTGGGGTACCTACTGAGCCAGACCCTATGCCATGGGCATAACATATATTTTTCTCATTTGATCCTCAAAACAACACTCTCAGGTAGATGTTTTAAAAACCCATTTAAAGATGAGAAAACAGAGAATTGGACAAGATACGTGACTTGCTCAAATCTACACAGCCAGTTGGTATTAGAGCTGGCATTTAAAACCAGTTGGACCACATAGCCTGTCTGGTATGTTTTAATGTCCACTAAATTCTCAGATAAATCTCCAGAAGCCTTTACTCTCTTTTTTGGCTATGTCTATATAAGCTAAGTGGAATGGAGACCTTAAGTGATTATCTGGAGATAGCAGGATTCAGCATGTGAAGTGATTTTTTAAAAGCAGCTTTAAAAAATTTAGTAAAAACCATTCTTTAAAGGTGAATTCTGCAGCTCTTTTTTTCTCCTTTTACATAAAGATTTAGATATCCAAGATATTGCAAATGCTTTCAATACTGATTTACACAGAAGAATGATGTTTTAGGGGAAATAAAAAAAATAGAAAGGAGTTATGTTAGAGCAAAGATTTGTTTTTTTTTCATATAAGGAAAATGAGGACCTTAACTGTATTTTAATTTGTGCCCCATGTGGACTTAAAATATGGTGCACACACTTCATAAGATTTGTAAGAGGCCAAAGCATCTTACTCCTTCTGGAATGTTGGCAGTTGTCTCATTAACAATGTCAGTTGCACTGTTGTGGCCTATTTCTATAAATGACCATTGCTTTTTTGCCGCATTTGGTCTGTGTAGACACAGCCTATGGAGGGTAGTGTGAATGAGTTCAGCCAAGGCAGCTCATATAATCTCGGAGCGTAGGAGCCAGTGAAATAAAGCTACTTTCTCTCAAAACCAAGTGAGGGGTCCCAGAGAAGATGATCCTGAAGCCTGATCTTATCCCAGGGGCTCATCGTGAAGATAATAAAAGTATATTTTGTTACTGAAATAACCAAGTGAGGGTAGCAAATTCCTATAGGAGTGACCATTCTCTCTTTTGGAAGAGACAGCTTTATAAAAGTGCCATTAAAGAGAATATGCAAATTAGTATGGGCCTACCAGTCTGGTAGACATTAGTGTGAGTAGCAAACAAATTAGGTTGAAGGCGTGGAAGAATGGTAAAAAGATGCCCAATACAACCAAAGGCTGGTGTGACCTTGGGATGATGGCCACCTCAGCAGATGCCTCACAGCTGAGACTTTGCTAAGTAGAAGATTAACTGGCACAACATTTTGTCTGTTGAAAAATTGTTTGAACCTATTTGCCAGATACACGAGGCAAAAATACTTATTATTTTTGTGATTGGTTTTGCTGAAAGTGGTACATACAGTATGTTCTAAGAGTGTAATAGGCCAACTCCAACTCATTAAAGCAATATTAAAGTGAGGCATATTGGGGTGAATGATGCATAGTAGGCTATTTATGAAAAATTACTTCAATAAAAATTTTAATGGACATGTAGAAATGATTTTATGCATAAACACGCTATAAGATTAATGAAAGATAATTAGACTAATGTGTGAATATGGAGCTGAAGCAAGGTATTTTAAAAAATATTTTGCATTATTGAAGAAAATTGTCTGTGCATATTTCTCCTTTTAGGTAAGGATCCACGCTTAGCATCTACCACCCTCGATTTGTTCTTTGTGTCTTGGAAGCAAAGCAAAAGAAAACAAATTATCATCTCAGCATTAGTATAGCATTTTACAATCTTCTGGCAGCTTTTGTATTTATTGCCATATGGGTGTACATTAAATCTGCATCTCCCTCTCATTTATATGTTTATAAAGTTATAAAGATATACACATGCACACACAAAATAATTAAGCAAGTGATATGCGTTTGACAATGTTTGGTGACTTAATGCCATTTAAAACCCTTGCTTTTCTAATCCAATTGCTCCCATGCTTTTTGGTTTATGCACTTAAGGACAGAATCCATTTAAAGTACCAGAATTTGCATACATGCAGCTTTGAGTGAGACTTCTATTTATCCCAGATGGCCTTGAAAAATTATTATTGAGCAGCTTAGAGACCTGGATGTCACAAGATCCATTAGGATGAGACTGAAATCACACACTTTTTGGTTTCCACTGGTTCCTCCTGTACAGGAGGAGATATACTTTTGACATGGGGGGAGCTAAAGGTATGTGGCTTAGCTAGACTGTTTAATGCAGCCAAGTTAGCTCAGCTCATCTCAGTGAGGGAGTCCTGTGTTGCAGGCACCTTGCCTAACCCTATTGTAGGCAAGTGGCTCATAATTTTTCAGAGTTCAGCTGAATGCTAAGTTAAAGGCTGCATACAAGATTTATATGCATGGAAGTTAGCAGTTGCACTGATAATCTCTCCCCCCTTTAAAGAATATGGTTGGATTGGGTTGAGCAAGACTGTGATGTTCTCCATTGAATGTCATGTTTGTTTTGCTTTTAAACCGTGGTGATATAACCATTATTCACTTTAGGAAGGTTATGGTTCCAGTATCAAGGGACTGGGTGTCCGGTCTCAGGTTGTGACCTTTGGCTGGGAATATCTTCTCTAGAGAATGGTCAGGTTTCCATGCTGACAGCAAACAAGCCAGGGACCACAAAAATCCAGCTCTTCTGGTTTGCTAGGGTGTGACTCAAGGATGCAGCTTTTTCTGGCTAATGGAGAGGAGCTCTTGTATGCCAGGAACCTGCTAAGATGGAGGGATCTGAGTGCCACAAAGCCCGAGATATGCACAGCTATATCATTTGGGTCTTGGTTATATACCTTGGTGGTCTCTGAATTTAGATTAGCACAAGAAACCTAGAAGGAAGAAAATAAATGTTCTCCCAGAACTTCAAGGAGGAAGAACAATATTCAAGAGATGGTAGGAGTTTCAACTGAAATGTCAGAAGCTAAAGTGTGGTCTGAGAAAGAGAAATACCATTGGGGAAAAAAGATCAATTATTGCCATAATTAAATGGCAGATTGCCTCTTAGTGACTCCAGTCTCCCTTCCCAGATGTAGCTTTGGGGACAGTCAGTGCACCCACATCTGCTTCAGGGCCCTAGAGGAAGGCAATGGTCCCATGTGAACTGGCAGCTTTAATAGTGAGCACCTTAGGTCTTGGGGCCACTGGTGACTTTCAGCTTGGAATTCTGGGGCACCATGGTTCTGGATTAGGAGTGAGAGCTGGTTTGCGGTGCCTCCTATGACTCAGCATAATTCACTCGAGATTCATCTAAGCTGTTGCTTGTAACAATAGTTCATTCTTTTTTGTTGCTGAAGAGTATTCCATGGTAAGTATGTACCACAGTTTGTGTAACCATTCACCTGTTGAAGGACATCTGGGCTGATTCTAGTTTTTGGCTATTATGAATAAAGCTGTTATGAACATTTGTGTCTAGGTTTTTGTGGGATGATAAATGTTCATTTCTCTAGGATAAATGGTCAAGAATGCAATTGCTGGGTTGTTTGGTAATTATCTGTTTAGTTTTATAAGAAACTGCCAAATTGTTTTCCAGAATGGCTGTATATCATTTTACATTCCCACCAGCGATGTAGGAGTGATCCAGCTTTTCCTCATCCTTGTCAACATTTGTTGTTGTCACTATTTTTTATTTTAGCCATTCTGATAGGTATGTAGTAATATCTTGGGATTTTAATTTGCCTTTCCCTGATGCCTGATGATGTTCAACATCCTTTTGCATGCTTGTTAACCATCTGTATGTCCTCTTTGCTGGAATGTCTGTTCATGCCATTTGCTCATTTTCTGATGGGATTCTTTGTTTTTTTAACTGTTGAGTTTTGAGTGTTCCTTATATTTCTATATATTAATCTTTTGTCAGATATATTGTTTGCAAATATTTTATCTCAGTCCATTGCCTGTCTTTTCATCTTCTTCACATGATATTTGACACAGCAAAATTTCTAATTTTGATGAGGTCCAATCTATCACTTTTTCGTTTTATGGTTCATGATTTGGTGTCAAGTCTAAGAATTCTTTGCCTAGCGTCAGATCTTGAAGATTTTCTCCTGTGTTTTTTCTAAAAGTTTTCTAGCTTTGATTTTTACATTTAAGTCTATGATTCATTTTTAAGTTATTTCTTGTTTAGATACATTTCACATACCTTAATATTCACCCTTTTAAAGTGTACAGTACAGTAGCTTTTAAGATATTCACAAAGCTGTGCAATCATCACATGCAAAGGTACCTTATTGTGGTTTTGATTTGCATTTTTGTGAAGGGTGATGAAGTTGAACATCTTTTTATGTGCTTATTGCCCATTTGAGTGTCTTCTTTGGAGAAACGTCTATTTAGATCCTTTGCCATTTTTAATTGTGTTCTTTTTATCTTTTTAACATTGAGTTAAGTGTTCTTTATACATTCTAGATACAAGTCCCTTATCAGATTTATGCTTTGCAGATATTTTTCTCCCATTCAATGGATTGTCTCTTCACTTTCTTCATGATGTTCATTGAAGCACAAAAGTTTTAAATTTTTATGAAGTCCAATTTAACTTTTTTCTTTTGTCTCTCGTGGAGGCTTTGCCTGACCTTAGATCACAAAGACTTACTCCTATATTTTCTTCTAAGAGTTTTATAGTTTTATCTCTTACATTAAAGTACATGATTTATTTTGAGTTATTTTTTGTGCATATTCTAGGAAGGGGGTCCAACTTCATTCTTTTCTATATGGATATCAGTTGTCTCAGAATCATTTGTTGAAAAGACTTTTTTTCTTTATTGAATTGCCTTGGTACATTTGTTGAAAATCAATTGATCATAAATGTATGAGTTTCTTTCTGGATTCTTCATCTATTTTATTCATCTATATAGCTATCTTTATGCAAGCACTACATAGTCTTTGACTATTGTTGCTTTGTAGTTAGTTTTGAAATCAGGAAATGTGAATCTTTCAGTTTTTTTTTTCTTTCTCTAGGTTTTTTTGGGTATTCTGGGTACCTTGAATTTCAGTGTGAATTTTAAAATTGGCTTATCAATATCTGCAAAGAAGGCACCTAGGATTTTGTAAGGGATTGTGTCGAATCTGTAGATCAATTTGGGAGAATATTACCATGTGAACAATAAGTCTTTCAATCCACAAACATGGGCTGGCTTTCCATTTGTTTAGGTATTCTTTAATTTCTTTCAGTGATGTTTTGTAGTTCTTAGATTACAAGTTTTGTACTACTTTTGTTAAATTTATTTATAAGTATTTTACTCTTTTTGATGATATTGTAAATGTAATTGTTTTCTTAATTTCATTTTCGGATTGTTCATTGCTACTGTATAGAAAGATAGTTGATTTTTTTATTATTGATCTTGTATGCTGCAACCTTGCTAAACTCAATATTTAAAAAAAATTCTGATAGTTTTTAGTGTATTCCTTAAGATTTCAATATACAAGATTATGTCATCTATAAATAGATACTTTTATGTTTTCCTGTCCAATGTGGATGCATTTTATTTATTTTTCTTGCCTAACATCGCTGACTAGAATCTCTAGTGCAATGTGGAATAGAAGTGGCTGGAGTGGACTTCCTGATCTTGTTTCTGATCTTACCAGAGAAAGCATTCAGTCTTTCATCATTAAATATGACATTAGCTCTGGGCTTTTTGCTAGATGACTTTTATCAGATTGAGGAAGCTCCCCTTCATTCCTAGTTTGTTAAGTGTTTAGTTTTCTATCAAGGAATGTGTGTTGGACTTTGTCAAATGATTTTTCTCTGTTGATTGAGATAATCATGTGTTTTTCCCCCCCTTATTCTTTTGATATGGTGTTTTATATTAACTAACTCTTGGATGTGAAACCAACCTTGCATTCTTGGGATAAATCCCACTTGGTCCTGGTGCACAATTCTTTTTATATGTTGCTGGATTGGGCTTGCTAGTCTTTTCTTAAGGATTTATGCATCCATATTCATGAGAGATATTGGTCTGTAGTTTTCCTTTCTTGTGATGTCTTTGTCTGGTTTTGGTGTCAGGGTAATACTGGCCTCATAAAATGAATTGAGAAGTGTCTCTGCCTCTTCTGTCTTTTGAAAGAGTTTGTGAAAGCTTGGTATTAATTTTTCTTTAATATTTTGGTAGAAATCACTAGAGAAACCATTTGAGCCTGGGATTTACATTGTGGAAAGTTTTTAAATTATTTATTCAGTGACTTTACTTTCTGTAGTTCAATTCAGATTTTCTTTTTCTTTTTGGGTTAATTTCAGTAGTTTGTGTCTTTCTAGAAGTTTGTCCATTTTGTTTAAATTATCCAGTTTGTTGGCATATGGTTCATAGTATTTCCTGACAATCCATTTTATTTTTAAAGATGGTATTAATGTCCTCTCTTTCATTCTTGATTTTAGTAATTAAGTCTTTTCTCTTATTTTCTTGATCAGTCTAGGTTACAGCTTATTAATTTGGTTGATCTTTTCAAAGAACCAACTTCTGGTTTTGTTCATTTTCTCCATTCTTTTCAACTCTCAATTCCCACTGTAATCTATAATATTTCTTTTTTTTCTACCTACTTAGGTTTAGTGTGTTCTTTCTTTTCAAGGATCTTGCAATGGAAAGTTAGGTTATTGAATTGAGATCTTTCTCTTTTCTTTAAAATGTAGGCATTTATAGCTACAAAATTTTTTCTAAGAACTGTTTTAGCTGCATCCCATAAGTTTTGGTATGTCTTGCTTCATTTTAATTTATTTCAAATATTTTATAATTTCCCGTGTGTTTTCTTCTTTGAACCATCGGTTATGTAACAATGCATAGTTTAATTTCCACATATTTGTGAATTTCCCAAATTTGCTTGTGTAAATGATTTATAATTTCATTCTACTATGGTTGGAGAACATATGTTGCATGATTCAGTCCTTTTAAATATATTGAGAAGTATTTTGTGGCCTAACGTATAGCTTGTCCTGGAGAATATTCTCTGTGCATTTGAGAAGACTGTATTGTGCTGTTGGTGATGGAGTGTCCTCTAGATATCTACTAAGTCTTGTTGTTTTATTGTATTGTTTAAGATTTCTATTTCCTTGTTATCTTTTTCTAGTTGTTCTATCCATTATTGAAGTTGGAGTGTTGAAGTCTCCAAGTATCATTATTGAATTTTCTATTTCTTTCTTTAATTCCATCAGTTTTTGCTTCATGTGTTTTTGGGCTCTGTTGTCAGCTGCATTTATATTTATGATTGTTATGTTTTCTTGATGCATTCTTCCGTTTATCATTATAAAAATTTCCTCTTTATCTCAAGGAATATTTATTAAAGTCTATTTTCTCTTATATTAGTATAGGCATTCCATATTTTTTATGGTTCCTGTTTCCATGATATATCTTTTCTCCTCCATTTTTGCTCAGAATGTTTCTGTCTTTGAATGTAGTGTGTTTCCTGTGACCAACACGTAGTTGGATCTTTTTTTAAAAAAAATCCATCTGACAGTCTATGCCTTTTGATTGGATTGTTTCACCCATTCATATTATTGATAGCTTGATCCAAGTCTGTCATTTTATTTTTATTTTCTATGTATCTCACATCCTTTTTGTTCCTCTATTCCTCCTTTACTGTGTTCTGTTGTGTTAAGTGACTATTTTCTAGTGTAACATTTTAATTCCTCTAATGATTTTTCACTGTAATTTGTTGTTATTTTCTTAGTGTTTGCTCTAGGGCTTAATCTATACATCTTAACTTTTCAGAATCTACTTCATATTTATAACTTAATTATAGTTAGGCCTAAAAGTGTTTCTCCTAGATAGCTCTATTCCTTCTTCCCACTTTTTGTGCTATTATTATTATGAATTTTGCATTTACATGAGTTACTAACCCAGCAGTACATGGTTGTACTTATCACATTGATAATTTGGAAGTGTAACGGGCTGGCCCCGTGGCTTAGTGGTTAAGTGCGCGTGCTCCACTACTGGTGGCCCGGGTTTGGATCCCGGGTGCGCACAGATGCGCCGCTTCTCCGGCCATGCTGAAGCCATGCTGAGGCCGTGTCCCACATACAGCAACTAGAAGGATGTGCAACTATGAAGTACAACTATCTACTGGGGCTTTGGGGGGAAAAAATAAAAATAAAAAGTGAATTATTAAAAAAAAAAGATAATTTGGAAGTGTACTTGAAAAGAATTCTGCCGTTTTTGGGTGGAGTTCATTATATCCTATTGTTGGGTAAATGTTGATTAGGTCCTGCTGGTTGATAGTATTGTGGAGTTTTTATATATCCTTATTGATTTTCTGTCTAGTTTTTTTATCAGTTGCTGAGATAGGGATATTTGAGTCCCCAACTGTAATTGTGGACTTCTCTGTTTCCCCTTTCACTTCCATCAGTTTTTGCTTTATATATTTTGCAGCTCTGTTGTTTGTTACAGACAGATTTGGGATGGCTATGTGTTCTTGATCAATTGACCCTTTTGTCATTATGTAATGTCCCCTTTTGTTTTTGTTTTTGTTTTTGTTCCAAAGTCTACTTTATCTAATGTTAATGTAGCCACTTATGCTTTATTTTGATTGATATTTTCATGATCTAGCTTTCTCTCTACCTTTCAGTGCCTTCTTATGCTTATTTTATGTATCTGTACATATCTATAATTCGTTGGAGGAATAGAGAGAAATGTCCATCTTGTTGAGAACCGGAAGTATAGTTCACCTATTTCTGTTTGCTTGGATGAGCTTCATTGGTTGTTTAAGCCACTGAGGCTGTGTATTGCACACATCTGATTTTAGCTCAGTAATTCCCTGTTATTAAGTCAACTTCTCTGTACCTCAAGAGTTGTAGTGGCCCTATTTTCTTTATTTACAGGCATCAGATTTTTGAAGTCCAAATATTTTTACTAAATATGACCCTACCTTTTCTTGCTTTGGTTGCATCCATCCCTTCTTTTACCATGTAAGTATTTGATTTTGGAGAGTTGGGATGATGTGTGATCTGGAAATCTCTGTCTGCTGCCACAAGCTCAGCATGAACAGAAACAAAAAACTGCCTGTAAAAGAGGTTGACACTAAGATGTATAACCAGTAACATGACCTGTTGTGACTAAGTTGGAATCTTTCCCATTAACTAATTCATTCGGTATGTACCAAGTACCTACTATACGCCAGGCACTGTGTCAGGTCCTGGGATTACAGAGCTGGCAGTGCCATGGGCACTGACTTTGGAGAGTTCTCAAACTAGTGAGGGGAGACAAATAAGATGATCAGAGCTATGACAAAGGTGAGTGCAGGTTGCTGTGATGATGGAGAGATGGGCGTCTTAAACCAGGAAAAGCCCTGCTGATGGAGGTGACACCTGAGTCCCCAAGGATCCATAGCCAAGCAAGGAACAGGGGAAAACCTTAGGAAGCAGTATGAGTAAAGGCATAGCTGCATGAAGGAGTAGGGCTTGTAACTAGGGGCTGGGATGAGATCTATGACCTCGGAATGAGATAGAAGCCAGGGCACATAGAGCCTTGTAGGGCATGAAACATATTTTGGAGTTTATCCTGAGAGCAGTGAGAAGACATTGGGACCTTTTAAGCAAGGGAGTAATGTGATTAGATTTATGTTTTATTTATTTTTTATTTTTTTAAATTTTTTTTGCGAGGGAGATCAGCCTTGAGCTAACATCTGTGCTAATCTTCCTCTTTTTGCTGAGGAAGACCGGCTCTGAGCTAACATCTATTGCCAGTCTTCCTCCTTTTTTTTTGTCCCCCAAAGCCCCAGTAGATAGTTGTATGTCATAGTTGCACGTCCTTCTAGTTGCTGTATGTGGGACGCGGCCTCAGCATGGCCGGAGAAGTGGTGCGTCGGTGCGCGCCCAGGATCCGAACCCAGGCTGCCAGTAGCGGAGCGTGCGCACTTAACCGCTAAGCCACCGGGCTGGCCCAGATTTATGTTTTAAATAAATCACTTTGGTTGCTGTGTGGAGAAAGGACTGGAGAGTGGGTAAGAACACAGCAGGGAGCCCAGCTAGAAGGCTGTAGAGTAGTCCAGGGAAGAGAGGTGGTGACTTGGGGGAGTGGCTGTGGGCATGCAGAAGGTTGAATGGATTCAGGAGGTGTTCATGAGGAAGAATAGAAAGAATGTGGTGACTGAAGAGTATGGGTGGTGGAGAAGAGAGTGAGGGAGCAAGCAATTTTCTGGCTTGGGAAGATTGGAGGAGGAGTTGTGATAGGCAGGGAGTAGGGGATGAGGCTAGTTTTATACACATGGAATTTCAGGAGACTGTGGAGTCACCATGTTGAGATGCCCCGGGGACGGTGGATATGTGGGTTGGGAGCTCAAGGCTGCAGATACAGACTTGGAGTCATGTGGTACTTATGTCATTATCTCATTTAAAATAATATCTAAATATGTAAAAAGTAAATTTTATTTGCAATATATAGATAAGTCGTCCTGGCTAGTTGCTGAGGGTAAAATCAGAGAAACTGGACCTAAATAATAATAGAAAGGATGGGAAGAAGCTGTTTCTGACCAAATAGGATGCTATACCTTGGAATGGATTGACAAAAGAAAGCCGTGCAGAATGTGTGAAGGCCTTACTCACCTCAGCCCAACAGCAGGGCCCTAAGTGAGGGATATCTAGAGCACCTCTCAGACATGGGATTTGGATGCCCATTCTTTCCCATTGCATGTTCTGAGCCCAAGAGAATTGGGGAACAAATGCTCATTCTTGCCATGAAGTGTGTACTTTGAAAAGTCAATACCTATATTTACTTTTTCCTCTCTTTTCTCTATACTGCTCTCCAAATATTAGAGTTCTTTAGATCACAGTTGTTCATGGAGAAGTGAGAGTGACAGTTTTAGTAAAAAACTGTAAAAAAAATTAACATTGTTGGCATGGTCCATAATTGGTCCAGTTACTAATGGAGATATTTATTCTCAGGAATCTAGAATCAGCTATTTCATCTTTTTTTAGAGAACAACTTTATTGAGGTGTAGTTGATATACAAAAAAACACTGCACGTGTTTAATGTAGACAATTTGATGAGTTTGGACATAGGCATACACTTGTGAGACCGTGACCACAATCAACAGACATATCCATCACCTCCAAAAGTTTCTTTGTGTCCTCTTATTGTATGTGTTAAGAACACTTAACATGAGCTCCACTATTTCATCTTTACCCTAGGATTTGGAGTCGCACAGACCTGGGTTTAAATGATGGCTCTTTCATTTACTACTTATAAGTCTTTGGGCAAATCACTTCACCTAGTTCTGATCATCAGTTTCCTCATTTGTAAAATGGGGATGCTACCTCATGGGATTGTTCTGAGGCACAAATGCTATAAGGTAAGAGAAAAGGCTTTATAAAGTGTGAATTGCTGTTTGTGTATTATATAATCATTATTTAGCCTCCTGATTTTATTGTAAAATATCAAAGTGTTGTTAGAAAAACTGTAAAAGTGTTGTTTAATATCAGAATGTGTTGCTTTATTTAAAATTATTTTAGGGCCAGCCCCGTGGCTTAGTGAAGTGCGCGCGCTCCACTACTGGCGGCCCGGGTTCCGATCCCGGGCGAGCACCAACACACCGCTTCTCTGGCCATGCTGAGGCCGCGTCCCACATACAACAACTAGAAGGATGTGCAACTATGACATACAACTATCTACTGGGGCTTTGGGGAAAAAAAAGGAGGAGGATTGGGAATAGATGATAGCTCAGAGCCGGTCTTCCTCAGCAAAAAGTGGAGGATTAGCATGGATGTTAGCTCAGGGCTGATCTTCCTCACATACACACAAAAAATTATTTTAATTCACTTTCCTCTAATAACAAAGAATATTGTTAAGTGGTTATTGGTATGTTTCTATCTATGTTCTAAATCTCAGGCTAACCAAGGATTGATTCCATTCAGTTCTTCCCCAATCTTATGGGAACACATTTGAGGGTTCACATTGATGACTCATCCACCGTTTCAAACATACTTTTGTAAAACCCAAAATGTATCAACTTCCATGACTTTAGAGCTATTGTTGCTCTTCCCTTTAGCTTGAAATGTTTTAATGGTCCCAAAACATTTATATTATCTGATTTTTGCATATTTTAGCCACAGCTTGGAATTATTAATGTTTTCAATGTATCCCATAAATATTCTTGGTTTCTAATCTGAGCTGGATATATTAGGAAGAGACTAAGTTCAGCTAATGTGCCATATCCAAAGTATTTTGAGATATTTTAGCTTACCTCTGATGATGTGGGGCAGCTGAAGAAGAGGACTTTATCCCATGATGAATTTTAACTGGGGAATAGTTACCGTAAGGAGTCTTGTCATCCTCACAAGATATTCACTCTGATGTTGGATGCTAGAGGGGAAAATTACATTTTTGCAGAAATGCAGTCACTGCAAATGTTTTATGGAGCTCTGTGGACATTTCTTGATGCCTAGAGATTTGGTGTTTTATTGCACGTCTGAGTAATCTATTTACAAATGCTGTTACATGTAGGGAGGGCCTGTGGTGGATGGCACTATCCCTTAGAGTAAAGGTTCCCAGATTCCATTCCCAGCTCAGCGCAATGACTCTGGGTAAAGCCCCTAAAGTATTCTCTTCTTCAGTCTCCTTGATGGTGAAGCAGAAATGAATACTTACTATCATTGAACTCATGAAGATGTTGGACTGATAATTAGATCATGCCTTAAAACCACCTTGAGTTCTACTGAGAAATACATTGTTCTCAAATTAAGTAGAGTCTTTGGTTTTGTAAACATAAATATATTTTCAAGAAACGAATCATTGGGGGAACAAAATACATAGACCAAATGACAGGAGTTAGTAACATCAGTAAACAGAGATGGAAAAGATGGCATTAAGGAAATTGAAGAGGAAGGTGTTGCTCTGCCACCAGAAGGGAGCCATTGAAATGCTGGCTTAGATAAGGACCATGGCCTGGTGGCTCGAGTGGCTTTTACTTACTTGTTGGTAATAAATTCAATCTGAAGGAGTGGGATAAATGGAGGCCACCAGCATTAGTGGGTATCTGTGAATGATGAAAAGCCTTTTTGGTTGAGCCAAGGTGATACTCTTCGTAGCCGCCTAGTAAGTGTTTGAAAGAGTATTTGTTAAAGTGATGCTGCTGCTTTGTCTATAGCTTTCTCACTTTACTCCTTTCAAAGATTTGACCTGTAAAGCAGCAGATAGAAATGATAGTTCATCAGCATCTAATGAGCCAAATTGTTTACTCCATAAAATATTCTCCTACCTCCTACCTCCAATGACACAATTTGAAGAAAAGAAGCCCCGGGTTCCTGACTAAGTCATTGATATGTCTGGCTGAAGGATGATGTGGGCCTCTCATTGGCTGAGCAACTTGAAGAGAGGTCTTCCCTGTTCAGCCTGAGCCTGCCCAAGCAGGGTCCTGGCTGGCTCTTGACCCCAGGATGAAAGTAGGAAGGTTAGCAGTCTTTTGGATAATGTACCAAACTTGTAGCTAGTGAATACCTCAAACACGGCACCCACCACGCTATGGTATAATTGCCCTTTTAAAAAATTTTGTTTTACCAGATGTGAGCTCTCTAAGGCTAGGGATTGTCTTTCAGTCTGTCTTCCCAGAGACTTTGTCCGTAGTAGTGAACTAATATCTGTTGACTAAGCAAAATAACTTTCAAGCACCATATCTCCAACCTGCCGAAAGCCAGACCCCATTTTGTCTTTCAGTGGATGGCACCATAGCCAGCTTTCCAAGGACCTTGAACATTCTCTAAACCAGCACTTCTCAAATTTTACTGTGCACATGAGTCACCTGGGGACCTTGTTAAAATGCAGATTTTGATTCAGTAGGTCTGGGGTGAGGCCTGCGATTCTGCATTTTTAACAAGCTGTAACGTGATGCTGATGCTGTTGGTCTGTACGCTACACTTTGAGTAGCAAGGGTCTAGACCCTGCTCTCTGCCTCATCTCCAAGATTTAATCCATCACCAAATCTTGGTGACTCTGTCTCTTCTGTCCCAACTCTGACCACTCATTTCTGTTTCTGTTGCCCCTGCTTTAACCAAAGGCCTCATCATTTTTGCAGAGATTATTGCAATTGCTTTCATCTAGTCTCCCTGGCTCTTTCCCCTCCACTCTGTTCTCTACACTGCAACCAAGGTGATATTTCTAACATACATTTCTGATCATACTTGTCCTTGTAGCCTTCTATGTAGGATAAAGCAACAACCCCTCTGTTGCTAGATTGTCTTTATATTAGGTGAGAGCAGAGGCAGAGGCAAAACTATGTGAAGCTTGATGAGCCAAGGACTTTGAGTGGTGGTGGACCAGTATTAGGGGCTAACTCACGCAGACAGGGCTGCCTACAGATGCTGTTCCCTCCATCCATCTACTCATCTATTCATCTAGTCAGTTAGCCAGCTGACCAGGTACCCAACGTGCTGGGACTGTTGGCTCTTGGACCAGACAGTCAAATAAGATTTTTCATGTCATTTATGATAAAACCCCAATAATTTGATATCCATTATTTCAGATTCTCTGGCAGATGAGATACCTCGGTGTTTCTAGTCATAATATTTGCTGTTCTTGGCCCAGCCAATCCAAAATCCCTTGCTCGTATTCTTTTGTTATTTGAATTAATGAGCATTTTACCGTAAACTGAATAACAATTTGTTACAAATCCCATACCTAGAAGATTGTCTGCCATTTCCTTTTTCTTTTGGATTTCTCTTGCTGTGCTTTCAGCGAGGCTTTGGTTGATGGTTAGTGTGTGCACATCCTCGGAGACATCTCCGAGAAGCCTTGCTGATATTGAACCCGTCCTGGGCATAGGATATAGCTGGTCCTGCCGCAGTGCCTAGGGTGGCTGTGGCTACAGCAGAATGTTGCACTTCCAGGATTAGGCTTTCTGTTTCAGCCCTAATAAAGGAGCTTACCTGTGCTTGCTGAGACCTAGTATATCTGGTATAGCCAGACTTCAGGAGATGGAGAGAAGAGGAAGGCATCTTATCTTTTTCGTGGGTGGATGGGATGGGTGGGAGGAATCTATCTCAGGAATTCTTAGCTCCCTGCTACTTTTCCAGTCTTCAGCCAGCACCCCCTGCCCCCGCAACCTGTGGTCACATCCAGGGGAGAATGCTGAGCTCTGTTGACATTTGGTAGAATTTGTTTTCTTCCACCTTTAATTTAACAACTCATCACAGGGGTTGCTCTTTGTTCATCTTTCCAGGGTTTTCTGTACACTGACTAATGCTTTCTCTAGCTGGCTTTCTCTAGAGAGAGGTGCTGGGAAGATCAATCAAATGAGATCTTAAAGGGTAAATCAGATTTTCAAATGTGTTTCAGGCAGCTTCTATTCAGTTCAGTGAGAAGTAGTGCTTCCAAGGACAGAAATTTGCCCAGTGAAATGCCTCCCAAACGGCAGCAGAGCAATCACGCCTCGGATGGCTGTTTTGCAGCCTGAGCATCCGGTTCTGCTTAGATTTCAAATGACTGTTTAAAACTCGAGTGTGAGGGGTAAAATGAAGTGCATTTGACTTGAAGGAATTTGCTAATGGAAGATCAAAGTTGTGAAAACTGTACCTTCACATGGATTATTGGAGGGTTGTGAGGAGAAGGTGGGAAAGGGAAGCTGCACAAAATACCCTTTTTCAATAATTTCACATTTCCTTTAGTTTTTCAGCTCCTGTAAGGCTCATGAAATAACTAACATGAAGCCTACATTGTATTTCAGGAAAAACTGCAGAGAGTGTTGCTTAGGCTTTTAGAACTCAGTGCTGCTGTTCTCTGTGTTCTTAGAAGTCCCCAAATGAAAAATTTTATCATGGAAATCAACTTATTCAGAGCAGAGAGTTTATATGACTATAGTCTAGCAAATTTGAAAACCACATCTCATCTTTTATCCTCTATTATGACATTAAACTCTGATTGACTCTATAGGATGACGTGAAGATTCTAGCCACTTGCGTTAAGAGATTAACCTGTCTTTACTTAGTGACCTTTGGTCATATGTCCTGCAGGGGTCTGGTCTGCTAGCTGTTAACTATGGGGGATTGGTCAGAGGAGCCCCTCCCTCTATCACACACATCTTAAAGACTGCCTGCCACTGCCAAACCAGGAAAAGCAAGTTACTTCCATGATCCCTTAAAGGAAACAGAATTAGGAAGATAATTTTCTAAAACATCATCCAAAATAGTCCACCATCCAGTATGAATTATCCCTTCATTATATCCTTTTCTAGACAATTTTTGACGCTGTTCCCCTCTGTTAGCATGAAAATTAAGGACTGACTGCATAAAGAAACAGCATGGGCTTAGGGTCAGTCTGAAGGTGTGATCAGAAGAGTTAACAAGGCCTTCTTGCCTTCAGAAGCTTATTTGTTCTGAGATTCCCTGTCATTTGCATCCAGAACAGGGACCGTTAAGCTGAGGGTTACTTGTTTGGCTGTCTGTCAGCAGGAGGTAGGGCGTTTTTCAGAGCAAACAGAGCAGCCGGCAGAGCTTCACTGAAGACCACCCAGTAAGAGAGACCATATCTTACCTGACCACATTCCAAGGGGGTAGCAAATGGGCTTCAACTGAACTGCACTTCTGCAGGCTTTCTTTAGGGGGTGGGAGAAAATGCCTCCCATCTTGAAAATTATGGCTGTTTATGGACTGTTTAAAAAATCACCAGCTCCCAGCACCAAGTGTCCTAGCCTTTCATCCACCTATGTCTGTCAGAAAGACAAGCTTGGCCCTTCTGGCGAGTCTGCCTCTCAGGGTGCATGACACCACTGTGCCTTGGCTGAGCTGTCAGGGCTGTCTCTGCGTCTGTCATCTGGCTCTTCCAGAATGGATAGTCTGGACAATCTTCAGAGCTCCTGATGATTTCAAAGGGGAGATACTGGCCTAAGGAATTAAGCCTTCCACTCCTGGCAGAGAGAGTGGCATGTAAATCACTACCACATGAAGCCCTTCTGTTAAAAAGAATCCAGTCCCAAACAGAGCTAGGATTGCTTTGGGACTCCATGTTGTAAGGTCTATGCGCAGGCAGGTGCAATAGAAAATGATGTGGACTTTGAGCACCTAATGACGCAGTTTAAATCTTAGCTCTGCCATTTACTAGCTGGGCAACTTTGGGCAATTTACTATACCTGTCTGGTCTTCAGTTTCCTTATCTCTAAAATGGGAAGTAGGACAGTGACGTCCTTCTCTACTCTCCTGGGCTTGTGTTGGTGTTGTCAGAGGAGATCATGGACATAAACGTGCTCTGCACACAGTAAAGGGCTGTGCACTCTTGGGTGGGTGGTTGTTGTGGTTATCAGCCACACTGCAGCTAACTGGGCTCTAGCTTCCCCATTTGCCCATGGCCAGGCAGGCCCAGGACTTTGCTAAAACTTTTCTCACCTTAATACTGAAATAAATACCCTCTCCTGTAGGGACATATGGATCCATTTAAATGTGGCTCCATTTAATCAATGAGGGCTCAAAATAAGAGGTGTGCCTTTGGAGAAGTCACCCTGGGAGGACACATAACATTGTCAACCATGTAGAGGTGGCTCTAACCTTTTGGGAACTCCCTCCTTGAGAATTGCCTTCGGAACTGGTCTTTTTAGCCATGAGGGAAACATCTTCCCACATAGTCATTCATTGAAAACCCTTGGACCTTTCTCCAACATGGTCACTCATTGACATGCTTGGACCTTGCCACCATTTCTAATAGTTATTCAAACCATAGAATGTCAGATCTCTAATGCCCCTTAGAAACCTTCTAGTCCAGTAGTTTTCAAACTATGTTCCCCAGATTCCAACTGTTTCGAGAAGGGACATCAAGGTTGAGGGAACTCCAAAGCACCATCTGTCTCTGATGCTAAGAGGCCATTGGTTGTAGTTGGCACCATCAATTTAGTGTTGGTACTTCAGGAATATTAAAAGAATATACACAATCGTTCTAAGACCCATCCTTATTTTAAATGTGAGCTACGACTAAATATAGTTCATCTTAAAATTAAGAAAATGAGATGTTTTCTGCCAAACGGTGAGATTTTACACAGTTGGGTAAAAATTGTTTCTTTGCTCTGTTTATGTTGAGCTCACACCTATGGTTTCATGTGACAGAAGATTTCTGCTCCTACAAAGTTTGAAAATTGACCTAATCCATCCTGTTTCTTCTGCAAAGGTCCAGAGAGAAGAAAGTCATACAGTTAGTTACCAAGGGGCTGGGACTACAACTCGGGCCTCTTGACTGCCAGATTCTCTTCACCGTGTCATAGTGCCTCTTGTCCACAGCCATATTTCATCTCCAGCGAAATTTCTTTTGCTATTACTTGGTTTGCATACAGGAATTGTAAGCTCATCTTATTAAAAGTTAGCAACAATAATGACATTTATGTTATTACAGTTCTTTGCATTTTACTGAGCAGTTTTACACACACCCTTTCCTTCCCTCTTTACCAAAGCTTGTGAAGTGGGGCAAAGAGGATATCATTATCATTATTATTATTGTTATTGTTATTATTAATACTGTCATCTCCATTCTATGGATGAGAACACTGAGATGGAGGGAGGATAAGCAAATGGCTGAAGATCATGTAGACGGCGACAGAACTGAGATGTCCATCCATGGGTTTCGACTTACTGAGTTCAGTGTTGTTATGAGAGCAAAATGTAAATCTAAAGGTAACTTTTGAGAAAAGAGATGTTCAACAGATGCTTGCAGGAACATCATTTCACTGCTGAATGCAGCTCATCTACATGAGGGAGATTGAGTCACCAGTATCCTAGAAACCCCAAGTCACTGGGTGATTTCACCTACAAGTTGTTGCCATAGCCTGAGCCCTGAGGACTGCATTATGCTGAGCCTCTGTGTTTATAGTAACAGAGATAGCTGAGGTTCAACAATGGGCTAATGGCCAATGGCAGTGCTTCCTGTACTACCAGTGAGAGCGCCAAGCCAAGGAAGAGCTGAGGCTGCCCCAAAGGGCTAGTCTGACAATGGTCCAGTGGCAGATGTGGGGATTAGCTGTTGCTTTGGGTAATCTGTCTCCAGTTCAGGCCGGTTACAGGAGAGCCTCAAGGATGCATTTCACTTGGCTGCTTCTTGGTCTCCTGCAGTTTTCCCTTTTTAAGTACATCTTTTCTTTTGAAACTTTAATGAGACTATCATTTTTCTAAAGTTTTAAATAACTGATCATTTTTAAGCTGGCATAGAAATGTTTGTAAATGTTAATGCTTTAAAAAAATCTAATGGGAAAGAAGAAAAACCCTGCCTACTTGTTTGGTCCCTTTTGTGAGTGGAGTTGGTGCCAGCTCTGCATTTGGGAGTACAAGCCCAACTCAGCAGGCCTTTTGGGTGTCCACTGAGGTTCATAAGACAAAGATTTGGTCACACCAAGAATCTGAACCTTCTCATCACCGGTCCTGGGCTCTTCAGGTCAGGGCCAGTGGTGGTGAGCCGGCTGCCTGAAAAGTGGTCCTGCCATTCTTCTGAGTTTCTCTTTTGTGGTTAAATAGAAAGTTTCCATCTACAAGGCTCTATGATGTTAATTTCCCTTAGTTTAAGGGGGAAAAGAAAGCCAAACACCTAATAAGTAAACCACCTTGCAAACATTAACCACCCTAAATAACATTTGGTGGTTAGGCCAAAATTTTTCAGACTGTGATTGCCCTCAGTTCTGAATATAGACAAGCTTCAGAGCCAAAAGTGAGTTACATGATTTGGTGCTTGTCAGATGAGGGCCCCTCTTCACCTTGCTTGGGTAGACTATCAGGATAGTAATTATCAGTGGATTCCATAACTCCCCGGTCAATTTCAGCATTTGTATGTGGGTTGTTAATGTGATGATATCATACAGACAGCACACTGTCAGAGAAGTAAACATTAGCAACATGACGGTACTTTAATAATCTTTTTCTCCCTTTGGGAGAGCAGAGTGGGGTAAACATAAGGGTCTGCTTTTATTATTGAAGCAAAAATTCACATTTTGTCGAAGATAAGATGTTTAGTCACTGAGTTTTATTTAATTCAATTGAAACAATTCCATGATGACTTAAGCCAAAGTTTAAAAGGGTGGGTAAAAGGACAGCATTTCAGAGCAGGCCATGTGAAGCCTGAGGGAGGAGGGGAGGCAGCGAGGGGATGGTTAATCAGCCACCATTTGCCAGGACAGTATATAATCGTGTTTGATTTGGTGGAGCAGGCTTTTTATTGCTAACGTATTCCTCAATCGCAAACCGGAGACGACTAGGTGGTTTTAATTGCTGTATCATCAGATCCTCATACAGGGCCTGGCAGGGGTTGGGGCTCATAAGTTGACTAAGTGTGGAGGATGGAGTTTTGGTGGATGCTGCCTAAGGGTAGTAGGGACTAGCACTGCACCAGGGAAGGCAGGACATGGAGGCAGGAAGAGAAGCCATGGGTTGGGAGTTTCCATAATGGATCAATGGAAGGGACAAAGTTCATCAAACGGAAAAGCACGAAGAACATTTGAATTTGGCAAGAATGTTCCAAGAGAAATGTTAGTGCAATTTTAGAGGGTTAAATTCTGAGCCACAAGCCACAAATGACCCTGCCCCCTTTCTTGGTTGTAAAATAAACACTTTTCTAGCACCATACACAGTGGGGTGCTACAGCCTGCATTTATTAAACTATGCATTGTATTGAGTTGAGTTGAGTGGTGCCTGGGAGAGGGAGAAGATAGCTCAAGCGCCTCCAAAAATCCTAACCTGGGTCGAACGTCAGGGCAGCTGTGAATTTGGGCTAGAAGTGTGAAAATGCAGGCTGTCTAGATGTAGAACAAGTGACTCTCGGAGATGGGAGGGCCCATAGATCTCATCGAGTCCAATCCTTCCAGTGAGCAGACAAGGGAACTGAGGCCCCAGGAGGGGAAGTGACTTGTCTCAAGACACCCACCAGGTTAGTTGCAGAATTAGCACTAAAGGGGAGGCCCCCTAATTTTCAGTCTAGAGTTTGTTCCCCTTTACACTTTATCATGACTTTGCAATGGAGATCACCCAGGTGAGGGTCAGGAGACTCAGAGAATTAAATGGTTTGCCCATGGTCACACTAGTGAGTGGCAGAAGACAGGGTCTGTCTGATTCTAGAGTCTGTGGACATGACTACAAGAGTGTGTGATAGAGGGTTTTGTGGTGGGAGGAGGAGAGAACTCCTTAAGAGGGATGCTCAGGAAAGGCTACTCTAAGTAGGTTGCATTTAAGCTGAAATGCCAGAGAACATGGGAAGAAACTAGCCATGGAAAAGCTGGAGATAGTTAACCTCTTGGAAAAGCTTGAGGGAATGGCAATTGCAAAGCCCCTGAGGTTCGTTTGCCCTAAGGACTGTTGGCGAGATCTTTGCTTAAGCCCTTTGTGGAGGCAATTCTTTGATATACCCATTGGACAAGCGTTACTTTGCTGGTGTATCTAATTCAAGAGTTTGCACCAGAAGCTCGTGTCATGAAATGCCCCTTAAAATTTGTCTGTTTACCTGCTGAGTTTTTGGTAAAAACAGGATGGATCAATGGAGTATAATAAAAGGCCAGAAGCAGTAAGAAGGAAATTAGTTAGGAATGGCCTTTTCAGGTTACTGGTAAAATACTGACAAATATTTCTCCTCTAAGACTTTTAATATGCATCATACTACAGGATTCCTAGAAGTATTTTTTTTTTTGGTGAGGAGATCAGCTCTGTGCTAACATCTGCCAATCCTCCTCTTTTTATGCTGAGGAAGACTGGCCCTGGGCTAACATCCGAGCCCATCTTCCTCCACTTTATATGGGACGCCACCACAGCATGGCTTGCCAAACAGTGAGTCGGTGCGTGCCAGGGATCCGAACCGGCGAACCCCGGGCCACTGCAGCGGAGCGCGCGCACTTAACCGCTTGCACCACCAGGCCGGCTCCCCTAGAGGTATTTTTTCCTGTGTCCATCAGAGGCTTTTATTTACAGAGGCAGATGGATCAAAGGCAAGGAACCACTGGCTGCTAGAAATATAGAACCATCCCTGTGTGGGCTAGGCCCTGGAACAAAGCAATAATACAAGGCGAGGATTTTACTTCCTGCCCTGGAACTGACTTGCCTTCGACTCTGCAAGTTTTACTTTTCTGCTGTATGTGTGATACACATAAAATGTCTATTCTTCTCCTTTCTAACACGATTGTAATTTCATCAATGGGATTCATGAAAGCATTAATAAAATCCAAATTCTCCATAGTATGGATCATCAGGGTGTTCTTTGGTAGTGATTTAAAGAGAAGTGTATTCTTTGAAAGAGTGTATATAAGTTGCCTTGCACATTGCCTACTGAGAAAAGATAATGGAGCTCAAATCTAGGCTCCTTATTTCCCCCCTCCTTTTTTTTCCCATGGCGATAATGCTTTTCAAGGTTACATTCTTTGATATTCAATGTTGGCCACACAAAACTGGTGAACAAGAATGGGTTCTGAGATTATTTACCCCAACTACAAAGCAAAAAACATTTACTAAAATAGGATCCTTAAATTTGTTTGGATCTGCAATTTATTCCTAATTGAAATTCCAAGAATTTGGTGACAGTCAAGATTCATAGCAACCAGTTTTCACAGGAGAAAGAAAAGAGTAAAAATTCTCATATTATAAGGCTTAGGTCCAAATTTCGAGGCTTTTAGGATCCCAGGATGGCAAATGGTGGAGTGAATGTGAATATATTAGGAACTCATGTTCACATCATTATCTTCTATCCATTTAAGAAGGGCATTTGGGTGGGATGAGTAGGGGATTTCTGACGTCCTCATTTACTACCACCTTTTTACCTATTTAAGTGATGACCATTCTTTGTGGTGGTGAAATTATGCTGCATGAAATACTACCTCCCTAAGGATCTCACTACAGGCCAGTGGTGGTTACAAGAAATCGTTGATGCTGCTATAATGCTCCGTATACCAAGACTAAACCACAAGATGAAGTAATGTACATTTTTGCCTTTGACAACTGGCTGGAGGGAAACCAGGATATGAACTATTGCCAAGTGAAATATAATGCCCCAGAAAAAAGAGAAGATACTGTAAACTTAAAATCATTACAAAACTGACCATCTGGGTTATATATTAAACCACGGCTCTCAATTTGTTATGGTTTAAGGAATGACTTCAAAACGTGTGCCCCTTCCCCTACCTTCTTCAGCCTCAGGAAAGCATTCTATTTTCATAAATGTAGTTAGCAGAAAATTTGCCTTAACTTCAGTTGTGTTTTAAAATAAAGTTCAAATCGATAGCTCTTAGTAGAGGCACTATGTTTGCTTACTTCTTTGCATTTGGCCTTGCTAATTCCACTGTAGCTGTGGGAAATACACCAGTGTGTATCCATTGGGCCATGAGATAAATCAAATCAATGCAGAGTTGACAGTTGAAAAAACCTCTCTGCTTGGATTCAGGAAACAAGAGCCTGTTCAACTCACTTTGGAAAACCCTCAGGCATCAAAATCCTGGCATTTCCCTGTTTTGAGACCACTGAGTAGTAGTAGCCCTGTTTTGATAATCATTTAAAAGTATTTTACTTAATTAGAGCAGGATTTGCTCAGGCAGAAAATCACATTTATATGTTAACCTGGCTTTAACACCTCATAGCTACCCTTTGTCTTTAATCAGAAAAGACAGCCTGGTGACTGGCTCCATGCTGGTTGGAGTCCAGCACACTGCAGGCTTTGGAAGTGCCTAATCCCAAACCTGGGATTCCAGTGGGGTTCTTCTATGAGTCTGGCTTTGAAACATTTCCATTCTTTCTAATTTAGGGAAGCAGTGGCACAAACAACCCATGTACAACTCAGCTATTTTGATAGGACTCTCAAGTCCCCTCCTAGTGCTCCTTTTTTTATATTAAAAAACTTTTTTGGATACATAATTCACATATCATGCAACTCACCCTTTTAAAGGGTACAATTCAATGGTTTTTAGTATATTCACAAAGTTGTGCATCCAAAACCATAATCAATTTTAGAATATTTTTATTACTCCCAAAAGAAACCCCGTGCTCTTTAGCCTTCACCCCCAGTCTTCCCATTCCTCACAGCCTTGGCAACCATTGATCAGTCTACTTTCTGTCTCTACAGATTTGTGTATTATGGACACTTAATGTAAATGGAAGCATACAATATGTGGTCCTTTGTGACTGGTTTCTTGACTCATCTGTGTTGTGGCATCAATCAGTACTTTATTTCCATTTTATTGTGTGTTTTTTAAAAAATTTTATTTATTTATTTATTTTCCCCCCAATGCCCCAGTAGATAGTTGTATGTCATAGCTGCACATCCTTCTAGTTGCTGTACGTGGGACGTGGCCTCAGCAAGGCTGGAGAAGTGGTGCGTCGGTGTGCGCCCCGGGATCCGAACCCGGTCCACCAGCAGCGGAGCGCGTGCACTTAACCGCCAAGCCACGGGGCTGGCCTCATTTTATTGTTGAATAATATTCCATTGTATAGATGTACCACGTATTATCTATTTATCAGTTGATGGACAGTTGGGTTGTTTCTGCTTTTGATTATTGTGAATAATGCTGCTATGAACATTTGTGTACAACTGTTTGTGTGGGCATATACCTTCATTTCTCTTGATGTATATCTTTTGCTGGGTCATATGGTAACTGTGTTTAATCCTTTGAAGAACTGCTAGGTTGTTTTTCCAAAGTGGCTGCACCATTTTATATTCCCACCAGCAATGTATGAAGGTTTCAGTTTCTCAACATCCTTGCCAACACTTATTATTGGTCTTTTTCATCATAGCCATTCTAGTGGGTGTGAAGTGGTATCTCATAGTAATTGTGACTTGCATTTACTAATGACTAATTATATGCATCATCTTTTCATCTGCTTATCGGTCATTTCTATATTTTCCTTGGAGAAATGTCTATTCAGAATCTTTATTTTTTAATTGGATTATTTGACTTTTTAGTAGTGAGTTGTAGTAGTTCTTTATATATTCTAGATACAAGTCTCTTACCAGTTATAGAATTTGTGAAACTTTTCTCCCATTCTGTGAGTTGTCTTTTCACTTTCTTGAAGCACAAAGCACAAAAGTTTTTAATTTTGATGATGTCCAGTTTATTTTTTCTTTTGTTGTTTGTGTCTTTGGTGTCATATCTAAGAAGCCCTTGCCTATTCAAGGTCACAAAGATTTACAGCTGTTTTCTTCTAAGAGTTTTATAGTCTTAGCTCTCACATTTCTCTTTTTGATCTATTTTGAATTAATTTTTGTATTGGTGTAGGAGTCCAAGTTCATTCTTTTGCATGTGGATATTGACTTGACCCAGATCCATTTGCTGAAAAGGCTATCGTTGGCAGTTGCCTACCCCTCTCTGCAGTGGCCTCACTCTGGCGACTTCCAGCAGAATAGACATGGAGTTGAGGCGAGCTGGTTTTGGTGGCAGTGGCACGATAACCACACTCTTAAGTCTTCACCTGTGATGACCTGTTCTGCCTTAATAATATTAACTTGGATCCACTTACAGAAACTTGTGGGATTCCTTAGCCGAAGTATTTCATTGTTGCAAAGGCAGATGGTGGAGAGTAAATGGGCCACATTATGGGTAAGGCAGAAGACTCGGTATTTAGTGAAGAATGGCATGGGCATGTCACAACTCTGTCTGTTGCCCCAGAATTTCAATGCATTGGTTTGGCTGCTAAACTTATGGAGTTATTGTAAGAGATTTCAGAAAAGGACAAGACAAGGATGTCTACATTCAGCTCTTCTTCAGTAATTTACTAGAAATTCTAGACAGCACAGTAAAGCAAGAAAAATAAAAAGATATGAGAATTGAAAAGAAAGAAACAAAGCTATTATTTTGCACAGACATGATTGTACAAATAGAAAATCCCCAAGAATCTTCAAATACATGTTTAGAGTTAATAAAAGTTAAGCAAAGTTGTTGGATATAAAGTTAGTATAAAATCAATTGCATTTCTACATATAAACAATAAAATTTAGAAAAAGATGCCATTTGGCATAGCATCAAAAAACATTAAATGCTTAGGAAAAGTAACAAAAGCTATGCAAGACTTCTCTGAATTATAAAACTTTGTTGAGAAACATTAAAGATGGCCTACCTAAGTGGAGAGATAAACTACATATGTGGATTAGAGGACTTGATATTATAAAAGTGGTAATTCTCCCCAAATTGATCCACAGATCCAATGTAATTAGAATCAAAATCCCAATTATTTTTGTGGGAATTGTTAAGCTAATTTTTGAAACTTACAGGGGAATAGAAAGAGCCAAAAAGAGACAAGATATTCTTGAACAACAACAAAATGGGCAAACTTGCCCCTTCAGATGTCAAGCTGTAATCAATAAGACTGTGTATCTGTGCTGGAGTAGTTGTCTAGACCAGTGAAACAGAATTTGAGAAACAGATTCAAGAATACATAGATTTTGACATACCTTAGAAGAGGCATTGCAGATCAGTGGTGAATGAATCGACTTTTCAGTAAAAGTAGTGGAACAATTGGATATCCATATGGGAAAAAAAGTTTCCCAGATTACTACTACCTTATCATACAAACAAAAAAATCAATTCTAGATTTATTAAAAACCTAGATGTGAAAAGCAAAGCTAAAAAGCCCTTCAAAGATAATATAGGAGAGTATCTCCATGACCTCAGGGTAGAGAAGAACTTATTAAGCCATAAAAAAGTGCTAATTGTAGAAGAAAGGTTTTATATTCAACTTTATTGAAGTGAAGTAACTTTGTTCTTCAAAAGATGCCATGAGGATAATAATAAGATAAGTCATAAATTGGAAGAAGATATTTGCAAAAATGCTACACAATGTTGAATATCCCGAATACACAGAGAACTACAGTTGGGAAAAAAAGAAAAAGAAAAAATATGTGAAGGACAGATAAGTACTGTACAAAAGGAGAAAACTGTGGCCAATAAACAAAAATTTATTAAGCCTTGTTAGTAATCAGAAATGCAAATTAAAATTACACTGAGACACCGTTACACCATAAAATTAGCAAAAATAAAAATGTCTGATACATCAAGCCTTGGTATTGTGGGAATAGAGTCTTACCCACTTCTGTGGGAGTGTAAGGTGGTACAAGCAGGTTGGAAAACAGTTTTATATTATCTAATAAAATTCAAAATATGCATACTCCTATGACTCAGCGATGACACTCCTAACTATAGACCTTTGATATTGCACTATGAGACACACAACAAAAATGCTCATAGCAGCATAGTTTGTAATAATCAAAACTGGAAATGTTTATCAATAGGACCGTGGACACCTTGTGGTATATTCATACAATGAAATGCTGAGCAAAAGGAAAATGAACAAGCTCCAGCTACACACGAGGCTGACTAGCACAATGTTGACTGAGAGAGGCGAATCACAAAAGAATATATAAAGTTTATGATTCCATTTAGATATAGTTCATAAACAGGAGAAACTAAGCTATAACAGACGGTAAGTCTATCACAAGAAGAGGGAGATATTGATCACAAGAGTCAGGGTGTGGAGACCTCTGGGTGATCAAGGGATGTCACTTACTGGAGGGATCTGAGGGTTTCAGGGCTGCAACCAGTGTCCTGTAGCTGGACTTGGGCCATGACCACGTGAGGCACTTGCTTCATAATATTTAATTTGCACTTATGAGTGAACAAATTATATGCTATGCTAATTTGTAAAATGAGCATATCAATTACTATGAAATAAAATACACAGTAAATTTTTTAAGCCAAAAAGCAGAATCATGGTAAAAATTGCTTTTTTGAGTTTATCTTTTAAGAAAACATGTATTGTAAATTTTGAAATATTAACATGCAAACAGAAAGTCATCTTTTGTACTGCAAAATAACTGTCATAAACCCTTTGTAATAAAAATTAATATGATGATGTAAAAAAGTCTATTGTTTTCCCACAGAATTGTTTCCCCACTGGCTTAGCACCCTTGTAGAAAATCAATTGACCATAAATATGAGGGTTTATTTCTGGACTTTCAATTCTGTTCCATTGATCTGTATTTCTATTCTTGTGCCAGTATAACACTGTCTTGATTAAGGTTTTGAAATAGAGAAATGTGAGTTCTCCAACTTTGTTCTTCTTTTTCATGATTGTTTTGGAAACTCTGGGTCTCTTCTGTTTTCATGTGAATTTTGGGATCAGCTTGTCTATTTATGCAAAGAAAGCTGGAGTTTTAACAGGGATTGCATTGAATCTATACATCAGTTTGGAGAGTACTGTCATCCTAACTATATCAAGTCTTCTGATTCATGAACATGGGATGTCTTCTCATTTATTTTGGTCCTCTTAATTTCTTTCTACAATGTGTTTTAGTTTTCTGACTATATATTTTGTACTTCTTTTATTAAATTTATTCTTACCTACTTTATTTTTAGTGATGCTATTATAAGTGGAATGGTGTTAATTTCATTTTCCGTTTGTTCATTGCTGTTGTATAGAAATATAATCTATTTTTATATATTGATTGTATGTCCTGCAACCTTCCTGAACTTATTAGTTATTATAGATTTTTAGTGGATTCCTTAGTGTTTTCTATATACAAGATCATGTTATCTGAAAATAGAGATAGTTTTACTTCTTCTTTTCCAATTAGGATGCCTTTTATTTCATTTTCTTGCCTAATTGCCCTGCCTAAAACTTCTACTACAATGTTGAATAAAAGTGGCCAGAACTGACATCCTTGTCTTGTTTCTGATCTCAGGGATAGAGCATTGAGTCTTTCACCATTAAGTATAATGTTGCTGTGGATTTTTCCTGGGTGCTCTTTATCAAGTGGAGGAAGTTAGTTCTCCTTTTTTTTTTAACCCATTGATTACCAGGGTGGATTTAGGAAGTCCTGCTACTTTGGAAGTTGCAGGCTTCTTTCTTAAAGCCTGCTCCATTTTATCCCTCTAAGAGATGCAGGACATTGGAAAGACTACAGACTTCCCAGTTAGAGGAGGACTCTCCTTGCTCTTCAGTCTACATATAATGAGCCTCCATGTTCTATGGCAAAATAAGCTTTTTAGATCCTTCATTCCCTACAGACTAGACTTCTTAAATTATTGGGCCACAGGTAACAAATACATTTCATCTTCTGTGCCAATTCTGATGTTTTGATAGTAGCTTCCTGAAGCACTGTGTGGAGAAGGAATCTGAGGCTATGTAAAGTCTCACTGCTGTCATTAATTAGTGATATCTGCCACTGGTCTGGTAGTAGGGAAGTATGCAAATAGATACCATCCCTGGAGTAGGCTCTGCTTGTGCCTCAGTCAATTCCAGTGTCTCTTATTTTTTTTTAATTTTTTTTTAATTTTATTTATTTATTTTTTCCCCCAAAGCCCCAGCAGATAGTTGTAGGTCATAGCTGCACATCCTTCTAGTTGCCGTATGTGGGACGCGGCCTCAGCATGGCTGGAGAAGCAGTGCGTCAGTGAGCGCCCGGGATCGAACCCGGGCCGCTAGCAGCGGAACGCATGCACCCAACCGCTAAGCCACGGGGCCGGCCCCAATTCCAGTGTCTCTTTTTCAGTCTTTGCCTTCCTTGCTCCTTCTGCATAATTTGGTCTTGTAGCCCACTACTCCTTTATACAGCCTTCTCTTTCCTAGATCTCCATTACAAAGCAGTATTTCAGGTTTCCTATAAACCGTCTGGCCTTCCCTCCTCTGACCCTTTCCATCAACATATCCTTCTAGCTTTCTAAACTGAGCGTTTAATCCTGTGTACTCTCTGCTTGGAATATTTTGTCTCTCTTCCACATCTCTGCTTGCTGAAAATTTAGCCATCCTCAAGGCCCATCTCAAATCTACTCCACTGGTTTCCCCCATACCTGAGAGACTGTTCTGCCTTTAAACTGTCAAGGCATAGGATATTTGGGTACCATCCATACATGGAATCGTTGTCCTCTGTGGACTTTTCTGAGTTCCTGCCCTCAGTTGAGAATGTGAAATGTCTTAAGACCAGGCAGGGACTCCATATTCTTAACACTTGAGCTCTTCCCTTTACTATGGTTGATACTCAATAAATGTTTGGTCTTTTTCAACTCTTTTCTTGCTATCCTTTGGAATAATTGATTATTTTTAAGATTCCATTTTATTTCTATTATGGGATCATTAGTTATACTCTTTATTTTGTGTTTTTTCTGTAGTGGTTATTCTAGAGTGATAATATTAGTTATGTGTTGCTGCATAACAAAATTAACCACAAATTTGGTAACTAAAACAACAAATACTTATTATCTCACAGTTTATGTGAGTTAGGAATCCAGGCATGACTTAGCTGGGTTCTCTGGCTGAAAGTCTCTCACAAGATTACTTACAATCAAGGTGTTGGCTGGGCCTGCAGTCTTCTCATCTGAAGGCTCGATTGAGGGAGGATAAACTTCCAAGCTCATTCATATGGTTGTTGGCAGGATTCAGTTTTTTGTAGTCTGTTGGACTGAGGGCCTCAGTTCTTCACTGATTGTTGACCAGAAGCCACTCTCAGTTCCTTGCCCTACGGACCTCTATGTAGAGCAATTTACCGCATGGCAGCTGCTTCCCTCAGAGTAAGTGAGAGATAACAAGAGAGAGTGAACAGGAGAGAAGCCAGAGTCTTTTTATTCTTTTTTTATTTTTATTTATTTATTTATTTATTTATTTATTTATTTATTTATTTATTTATTTATTTAGTGAGGAAGATCAGCCCTGAGCTAACATCCATGCCAATCTTCCTCTTTTTGCTGAGGAACACTGCCCCTGGGCTGACATCTGTGCCCATCTTCCTCCACTTTATATGGGACACTGCCACAGCATGGCTTGACAAGCGGTGCGTCGGTGCGCACTCAGGATCCGAACCCAGGTCGCCAGCAGCAGAGCGCGCGCACTTAACCACTACTCCACGGGGCCGGCCCCCAGCGTCTTTTTGTACCATCATCTTGGAAGTGACATCTAACACTTTTACTCTATTTTGTTTGTTGGCAGTGAGTCACTAGATCCATCTCACACTCAAAGGGAGGGAATTACACAAAGGCACAGACAACAGGAGTGGATCATTGAAGCCATCTTAGAGGCTGCCTACCACAGCATCTCTCTAACTTTTAATATTCTACCTTGACGTAATATTATATCATTTCACATGTACTATGAAAATATTACAACAGTATATTTTAATATTCCTCCTCCCAGACTTTGTACTATTTTTAAATTATTTTTTCTATATATGTTATACAGCATACAATACAATGTTATTTTTTCTTTAAACAGTTATCTTTGAAAGAGATTTTTAAAAACATTAGAAACAAGTATTTAATATTTACTCACATATTTATCAATTCCAGTGTTCTTCATTCCTTTTCATATCTCTAATATTCCATCTGGTATCATTTCTCTTCTGTTGAAAGAACTTTATTATTTCTTATAGTGATGGAGTTCTGGCAATGAATTCTTCCTTAAAGAAAGGTAAAGAAATAAGAGATGTAAAGATTGAAAGGAAAGAAATAAAACTATCATTCTTTGCAGTTGATCTGATCAGATCTGATATGATATGATATGACAGAGGAAAAAATTGTAATATACAGGAAAACAATGAAAACTAATTAGAAAATAAAACAATGGTGCCTGATTAGATATCAACTTATAAAAATCAATAGCATTTCTCTGCACAAATAACTGATCTGAAAACAGCTGGACTCATGGCAATGAATTCTCTAAGATTACCCTTATTTCACCTCACTTTTGAAAGACATTTTTTTTCTGGGAATAGAATTATAAGATGTTAGCTTTTTCTTTTGGTATTTCAAAGATGTCACTCCATTGTTGTTTCTTGTTTTTTTTTTGGATTACATAGCTCCTGATGAGAAGTCTGCTGTTATTCTTATCTTTGTTCCTTTGAACAAACTTTCTCACTTTTTTAGCACTTAGATCTCACTTTTTTAGCACTTAGATTATGATGTGCCATACTGCGATTTTCTTCATTTTTTTCCTGCTTAGAGTTCATGGAAATTTTTAGATTTATGCATTTATAGTTTTCATAAAATTTTCCAAACTTTTGGTCCTTATTTCTTCAAATCTTCTGGGAATTCGTTAGACCCCTTGGTATTTTCCGACAGCTGACTGATGCTTTGTTCTTTTTTCTCCAGTTTGTTTCATTTTGGATAGTCTCTATTGCTATGTCTTCAAGTTCATTCATCTTTTGCAGTGTCTAAGTGCACTAGTAATCTCAGACCATGTATTTTTCATTTCAGATATTATATTTTTTCATCTCTAGATGTTTAATTTGGGTATTTTTTATATCTTCTATGTTTATGCTTAACATGCCCAATCATTCCTCTAGTCTTCTTATCAAATGGAGTATATTTATAATGGCTATTTTAACGTCCTTATATGCTAATTCTATGATTTGTGCCATTTCTGAGTCTGTTTCTGTTGATTTTTTTCTCCTTGTTTAAGAGTTGTATCTTACTGATTCTTTGCATGTCTGATAATTTTTTGTTGGATGTTGGATATTATGAATTTTATATTGTTGGGTGCTGGATTTTATTTTATTCCTTTAAATGTTGTTGAACTTTGAACTATGATGCAGTTAATTGGAATCCGTTTGATCCTTTTGAAGCTTGCTTTATGCTTTGTTAGGATAATATCAGTACAGCCTTTAGCCTAGGGCTAATTTTATCCCACTACTGAAGCAATACACATATAAGGGTGCTAATTAATGCCTCATGTATTACGAGGTCTTTCTTAGTCTGCTGCTGTCCCTTTGTGAGCTTCTGGGGACTGTTTTTTCTACTTTATTTTTTAGTAATTCTTTCCTTGGTGTTGGGTAGTTTCCTCCCCATACCTGAGCAAGTCAATACTCAGCTAAAGACATGAGAGGACCCTTCTGAAAACCTATGGGGCTCTCTCCTGTGCAACTCTCTCCTCTGATATTTTTCCCCACAAGTTTTAACTGCTTTGGCCTCCCCACACTCTGAGCTCTGTCTCCTCAACACACAGAAATCGCCGGGCTCTGTTTGTGTCCCCCGCCTTGTACCGCAGCATAGAAACCCAGTCCAGGCGTAAGCTGGGTAGTAGTAGTGTTTGCCTCATCTGTTCCCCTTCTCTCAGGGTTCATAGTCCTGCACTGCCTGTTGTCCAATGTCTATAAACCATTTTTTTTTCATATATTTTCTCTAGTTTTCTAGTTGTTTAATTTGATTCCTTTTACTCCATCATGGTTGGAAGCAAAAGTTGTAAATACATATTTGAGATGTCAGATTGAATTTATACTGTTTGGTTCTTCAAGTGCTGATTCTTCAGTTTACTAAAATGCAGAGAAGCTTATATATATATATATTTGCTAAGTCAATAAAGAAAGCATGTATAAAAGGATAACTTTTTTGAACATAATAGTTAGTAGAGGTATCTCAAAGATAAACCATTTTGTTTTCTAAACTATTGGGAAGATGTAAAGCCGTTTACAGCACTAACTCACTCAAACTAACAACATCATGGTTAATGTAATATTTAGAAGCAGAAGTGACTTGTCTGAGACTATACAATGGGTCCAATCACTCCAGGTACAAAATGGTAAGAATTGAAACTCATCTGTCACTAGCGTTGTAAATGGAAGAGTGTACAGGGACATGGTCAACATCAGCATAGGTTGAGAGCTCTCACATCCCCATTTTCTTGTATGTCCTCTACCCCTGGATTTGCCTTCCCTTTTTCTTTCTGCATGTTTAGAGACCCAGGTCATATCAACAATCTCTAAATAATAAGAGCTGCCATTCATGCACTGCATATTATGCACCTTGCACTGTGATAAGTACTTTATATATTCTCTTTCACTGAATCCTCACATTGTGCTATTACTATTACCATTTCAGAGATGAGGCAACTCAGATACAGAGAAGTTTAACTATGTACTTAAAAGCCATGCAGCTAGTAATTGGCTGAGCTAAGACCAGAACCCAGGCCTCTTGGATGCCATACTTCATACTTTTGCCTTCATATCTCCATCTGGACTGTTAAGGAAGCTAGAGCTTTCCTTTTCTCCCACATTAATTTCTGCATCACCTGGCACTCTTTGTACTCTCTCCCCAGTATCTATTTTATGCTACCCCTGGCCCAGGAAGAGCCTGGATGTTACTCAATGACAGGTATCTCTCAATCTCTAAAACGTTTCACATTCTGATTGGGTTTCATCTTATAGTTTTGTTGTGTCGCATCCTTCCGCTCTAGGTGGTGGACTTCCTTATTGTCTCCTGCTTAGACCCTGCTCATTGCCGCCTGTAAATCTCATGTTCCTCAAGGCTCAAGACTTAGCTCTTTCATGTTGTCTTTCTTGATGGATCACATCCTGCAGAAATCCTTCTGATACTTGACTTATCAGCACTTGCTTTGGATTTAGTTACATGATCTTTCTGACTTTCTCATGTGGTTCATTGACTCTCTAGTTGTTTATGACATACCACCTCTATATTTATATTATAACCTGCTCAAAATTCCCAATCATTACGTATTTATTGAGTTCTTAATAGGAGAAAACACTGAGTTTAACATTGCACTTAATAAGAGTGGCAGTCTTTCCACTCTTAATGTTTGTTATTCCTCCAATTATTTAGTATCGGGATCTGCCAGGTGACAAAATTAGAATGATGCTCCAATAGAAGCAAAAGAGGCACCTGAGTTGTGTAAATAGTCTTCATCAAGCTCATGCGCTATACACTGTAGGCATGCGGAATCACTCTCAGTCCATTGATAAGACCTAAGGCAACAGATTGGAAACCACAGGCCAGTGTCTGTAGGCAGAAGGAACAGCTGATAGCAGAAAGAGGAAGCAGATGAATCTAACAAGTACAGCCAGATGCTAGATCGTTGTTTCCATGTCAATACCATCACTGAGCATCACATTATCATAACCTAGTACAGTAATAGATATTCCTGAAGACCTTGAGACGAAATGTATATAATGTCCTCATCAAATGCTTGATACATATAAAACACTGAATATAAAGTGTGTGTATACTTTATACGCACATATATATGAACGAGAAAGTTAAGTTATAATCTTTGTACTTTATGTCTATCATTATGTAAATTATACTTAAAGAAGTCAGAGAAGTATATAAGACATTTTATATACTTTCCATGGAGGTAGTTAGAATTTAAAAATAATTTTAGTTCATTGAGAAGTACCTCCAGTGATGACAATGGAACACTGCTCTCTCCAATAAGGTTAGAGAAATGAGGAGGCATAGTCTTTAATAAAATAAGAATTTCTTCTCTCTACATGGTCAGATTAATGAGCACATTTTAAAATAAAATAATGCATTTTCTACCTTCTTCTTGGTGGCATGCTCTCTGTGCTAAATTTAAGTGACAGTAAAAGGTAATGGGTTAGAGGAGGAAAATTTTAATTTCTAAGTTTATTGGAGTAGCGAAACCCAAGGGATCAGTGATGGATTCTGCACTGAGTGACAAGAAGAAAAAAGAGGTTTTGGTTTTATAGGTAAAACAAAGTTTCTGCACTTGAAGTGAAATTAAAAAATACACATTCATTTAGTTTTCTTGACGATATTCTGCTTCTCACGTTAAACTGGACTTCCTGCCCTTCAGTCTTTTATGTTATCCTTTGGAAACTGTATCATCTTGTAAAGTGAAGTATATGACTTTCTTAACAATCTTTTCCATTACAAAAATAGGTCTATTTTTTTCTTGTAAGTTGAAAGCTATTGTGACTGTGTTGTGATACCATAGCCTCAAAATGGACTTCACAAATGTAACCGGTGATTCCCTCAGAAGCACTCCAGTGTTGACCTGCTGGGTGCCAGAAGGGGATTTGAATATCCCCACCTTATGCGAAGCCCCATGCATATTAAATAGAGAACCTAGGTCATTGGTGAGTTCTGAATGAAGCTCCTGTGATGAAGTAGAAAGAGCACTGGATTTGGAATTTAATGGCCTGGGTTCTGGACCTAGCTCTGTCCTTTACCGTTTGGAAATTAGTCTCAGGACTGTATAGTTGGAAAAACACAACAACCTGTATGCCTATAGTAAATGGCCACCCACTTTGGTGGCATTTGATAGACCCCGTGTTCGTTATTCTCCATTCTTGACTTCCTCGACTTCAGTCAGACCATCTTGGTGCAGTGCCCCCTCCTCCTTCCCCACTGCCACCCAGCCCCTAGGTGTCTTCCAGTCTGGGAAGAACTCTGTTGGGCTTCATGGACAATGCTAATGTCTGCCATTTGAGCTTATACCCTGAGCCTTTGCTTCAGTCTCCCCTAATTTTGCACGCGTAAGCCCCGTGAGCCATCTGGTCCACTCATCCACTTAGAGCAATTGCGCACTGCTCACTTTCATTTCCTTTCATTTACATGTTCAGAGAGTTTTTTAGTTTACTAAGCAGTCTCATATGACAATGGTTAAGATGTAATAAAAAAAATCTTAACAGTAAGAACATTAAGTACTATTTATCAAGTGATTACTGTAAGTCAGGCACAAAAACCCTTTGACATATGGATAGAGTTGAGGAAGCATCCTCAGAGAAGTTGAGGAATTTGCTCAAGGGTCATGTGCTAGCAAATAGTAGAGCTTGGTCTCAGAGCCCAGGTCCTCATTCTACCACGTTTCATTGTCCTTTTATGCCCTGATGTCTCCACTCTGTACCTCAGTGCTTCTCAAATGTAATGTGTATATACATCACTTGGGAATCTTGTAAAATGCAGATTCTGATCCAGTGCCTCTGGGTTGAGGCCTGGTATTCTATGTTTCTATGAAGTTTCTAGGTGATGCCAATGCTGCTGATCCATGGACCACTTTTTTTTTTTTTCTGAGGAAGATTTGCCCTGAGCTAACATCCATACCAGTCCTCCTCCATTTTGTATGTGGGTCACCACCACAGCATGGCTGATGAGTGGTGTAGGTCTGCACCCGGGATCCAAACACATGAACCTGGGCCACTGAAGTGGAGTGCACCGAACTTAACCACTATGCCACCAGGCCAGCCCTTCTATAGACCACATTTTTATTAGCAAGAGTGTTCATTATCAGAAGTACAAAGGAAGTCAAGAATAACATAACCTGATTGGTCATTTTTAACAAAAATATTGTTGAAGTGATATTATAGAATAAAATGTTCTATTGCTTTTAAAGATCATACTGAATTTGATGCTTAGTTCTATTGACAAAACATTTTGTTCTTTCAATTAACAAAATTTTTATAAAAATTTAGGTGAAGGAGGGGCCTGCCCCATGCCCAACTGGTTAAAGTTTTGCGCACTCTGCCTTGGTGGCCTGGGTTCGTGGGTTCGTATCCTGGGCACGGACCTACTCCATTCATCAGCCATGCTATGGAGGCATCCCACATAAAAAGTAGAGGGAGATTAGCACAGATGTCATCTCAGGGCGAATCTTCCTCACCAAAAAAAAAAAAAACAAAATTAGGTGAAGGAATGCACCAGGTTATAACACTTTACCCTACTTGCTGACTTCAGCCTGACATTGGTGACATTCTAAGCTAGGGTCTTTGAATGTGCTTCAGGAAGTTTTTATGCTTTCCCTGCCCAAGATTACGTATTTACAAAATCATTAATTCATGTGTATATGTGCATTTTCTGAGCAAAGAATTTGGAACTGTTCATCATGTTCTCCTTGGACCCGTAAACTGTAGGTTAAAAACCACTGCTCCAGCAGAAATGTGCACTCCTCCAAATGATTCTGGAACTTCCCTATTACCAAAACCTTGACCAAGAAGAGTCTGTAGTAATATATGCAATTTATTTGTATCAGATGCTGTGAATTCCCAGGCTGCTGACTACATAATTGAAGCCCTTTGAAAATGCCAGTGATAGCTATAATTAGGTGAAAATAAATGCACTAGACCCTTTAGATAACTTTCCTGAGGACTGTGGGCCAAAGCCCAGGCAAAAGAACTCCCCAATTTCCCTGGAGGTGAAAGCCAGTGACCTTCAGCTTCCCTCCCCTGCCCTTGTGATTGTCATTAGAGCTGTACATGTAACAGCCTCAACCAGCAGCATAGTGGAAGTCAGGCTCATCAGTCCTTATCCAGGTGTCTGCACTTTCAACATCTGCAACCACAAAATGAGCCTGATCAATATTTGCTTATTAGTCACCAGGAGGTAATTACAGAATTAAAACATCAAAACTAATACATACCTATGAGCTTGGGGTACTCTAAGCACACCAAGCCTTTCTGATGATTCAGTCCAGAAACAGCTCTGATTCTAGTAATGGCCATGAAAGTAGACACTTTAAACCAATATCCATCCATTTTTACATTTCCATGTTTTTCATAGAGCTGAGCGCACAGGAGCTATGGCCCTGGAGTCAGACTGTGTGGATTCAAATCCTAGTTCTTTCACTTAATAGCTGTGTGACTTTGGATGTGTTACTTGTCCTCTGTAAGTTTCAGGTTCTTCTCCCTGCAACATAAGAATAATAATAGTAATAGTGATAGTACTGACCTCACAGGGTTCTTTTGAGGATTAAATGAAATAATGTCAGTAAAGCACATAGCCCGATGCCTGGCACATAGTAAATATTCACTAAGTGCTAGCTATTATTATTCTCTAGGCCAAAAATAATGTCCTCTTTAACAGGAGCATTGGGTACAAGGAGTTAGTGTTGCTTATGAACCTGAACTCTTTAAGTTAGTGGGGGAGAAATGGAAAATCTTTGTGTTACCTATCATAGTCTTTCTTTCCACCCATCACCTACTTACTTCCACATTGATGATTGTTCTAATGCCTCACTTTCTCCACTCTTCTAGTTTTGATGATATGCATTTCTGTTCCATTCTAATCCACTCACGTACCCACTAGCACAGTCACGTTTGATTTTTTTATTTTTTATTTATTCCAGCTTTATTGAGATATAAATGACATATAACTTCATGTAAGTTTAACGTGTACAATGTGATGATTTGATTACATGTATATATTGTAAAATGATTACCACAATAAGGTTAGTTAACACATCTATCACCTCATATGGTTATCTTTTGTGTGTGTGTGTGGTGAGAACATTTAAAATCTGCTCTCTAAGCAACTTCCAAGTGCATAATACAGTATTATTAACTATAGTCACTGTGCTGTACACACATTTGATCTTATGCTTTTTGTATGTGGCTCTACTCTGAAGACCTCATCCTCTGATCACATTCATCTCTGACTACATCCATCTCTTCCTTTCTCCCTACTGAATCTGCTCTAGGTACCCTCAGGACTTGGTGGTCTCCATGCCCTTCTCTTTGTCTCAGTACAGAAGCCCCTCCCCACTTTCAACTGCCACCCCCTCCCGCCATGGATTCAAGCACTCAAAAAGTTGATTAAAAATAGACTCTCTACTAAATTTACAACACATCCTCTCAGATGAGAATCCTCTCTCTAAACTTCTTTACTGCATTTATTTTAATTTGGGATAGAGGGAGGTGGAAAGATGCAGAAGGGGAAAGGAAGGTGTGAAGGTGTGCTTGAGAGAAAAAGATATATCAATGAATAAACATTTTGTTAGCATTTATGATGTACTGGTAAATCCTGGAGAAGTTTTGGCTCACACCTAGAATGTCCCAGCAGGAGCTTGGCACCAACCATTTGGCACTTGTTCCGTAGAGGGGCTCCTGTGTTAGATACAAGGTTGGATTAAAGTGGCACCTGAAGTCTAGCTCAGTGTACTTTTTGGAGTGTTGTGTTCTAATAGGCGAGAACACGAAGTGGAGGAGAAATGTCAAGAGAGCAGTAGTGAACATTGTAGGTGCTTGGCTTCCAAATGATGAGAAGAGGTCCTTTTGCTTCTTGGCCGACTGTTTCTGCATTAGTCAGTCAGCTGCTAAGCACAGAGAGTGAGTCTTTTTTTTTTAATCTTTTCTTTTTTTATTGAGGTATAATTGACATATAATATTATATTAGTTTCAGGCGTACATCATAATAATTCAATATTTGTATATATTGCAAAATGATCACCACAATAAGTGTGAGTCTTCAACTTGTATTTCCAGTGCCCAGAACAGAGGCTTGCACTAAGAAGGTGTTCCACTGATGTGCAATGGATAAGAATAAACCGAATTGAAGATTGAACTAAACTCAAAAACTGATCTCTAAGGTTCCATCTAGCTTGAAAATTTGGATTCCTCTGATTTCAACCATGACAGCTCTGGCTAAACCTCCTGGAGGGAACCCCTGTGCTCCCTTTGTTTTAACCACCTCTTTGTGGTTGAATAGTATAGGTTTTCAATCAAGTCTTGGGAGGGTGTCAATTTCCTGTTGTACTTACCAGGATGTGATAGGATTTCAAATAAGACGCAAACAATATGTTTCCAGGAATTGAGATATAGCCACACTTTCTATACATACCATGGTCTGAAAATGTGTTCCTGTTTAGAACAGGCATTTTTCTTTATGATGCACAGGATTTCTTCATGGGATGGCTATTACACAGTGGGAGGGGAGCATTTCAAACCTCAGTTTGCCTTAGCAGGACTTGAGTTACAAGGTGGAATTCCTTAAGAGGTTAGCCCTTGGTCTATCAGCTACTTTGCAAGTGGTTTAAGCCACGACCATAGAACTCACTATTTTCCTGCTTAGGGAAAGGAGGTTGAAGGCCCTTGAAACTGGATTTTGCATTCCAATTTGCTAATTAAACATAGATGGTAATTCCTTAAATGCTTGTAATTAGCAAATCCTGTGATTTGTATTGGTTTTTGTCAAGCAATCTGTTTGGGGAGCTTGAAGCAACTGGGACATTGCTGGCTTTGGTGAAGTTTATTTAATGTCTTTTTATGACATTCTTCATCTTGGAAATGGGGTTTTCAAATACTGCTTTCCCAGGCATCGTTACTGATTTTCTGGTTTTTATTTCAGTATTGGGACTGGCTCAGGGTTCCAGGGAAGCATTTTTTGGTGCTCTATATTAAAGCTGTAATATCCAAGAAAATTGCCTGATTGTATGTGGTGTCTAGGATGTGATACCTTATTGAAAATGTTCCAGATTTTGACAATATGATGGGTTTATTATCCTTGATTTATATTCCAAATGATCTTATTTTCTTTAAATTAATATTTTGTGCAATCTTTGAGATTCTATTTTGCTTTCTGGTGTCATTTAGACGCATTTCATTGGCATTTGCTATCATTCACTGTCTTTGAGCATTAAAAAAAGGGCAAATACATTCTTTGTGTAGCACAGAATCTCTCTTCATTTTAGAATTCACATTGAACATGAGCTGAACCAATTGCTACAGTCTTGGTAGCAGCAGTAATTTTACAACTGCTTATCACTTGGAAGAATACATCTTGCTAGAGGGAGTTTTATTTCCTGTCCTCCTAATGGCTCTTTTCCCCCATCATCTTCTTTTAAATATTCTTACTCCCGTGGTTCCCTTCTCTTGGTGTGTCACTCAATTTCATCTCCTACTTGATCTTCAAGGCTACCTCCTCTAAGAAGCCTCTCCAACTTCCCCTCCCTCCACATTTGGAATTGATGGCTTTGTCACTATTGGTACCAGGGGGCTTCATCAATGCCTCTCTTATCCTCCTTACCAAGGTGTGGCTTGTTGTAGCGTTCAGTGAGCTCCTGGCCGCTGTTTCTGTTAGACTGGCGTACTTCAGAAAAGCAAGAATGCAGTGTGGATCTGATCCTGACAGCGTCTTGCACTCTGCCTGGTGCATGCATGTTTGTTGCATGAACAACTGTCCTTGTTACATTGAGCTGATCCTTTTGGGAACCACTGATTGAGTCAAATGGCCTGTGTGAAAGAGGATCTGACCATAAGTGGACAAAGCTGAAGGGTTAGAGCTGGAGGACTTAATTTAAGCCCCAGACCTGCTGCTAATTAGTAGTGTGACCTTGAGTTACTTCACTTTTCTGAGCTCAGTTTTCTCATTTTGTACATTATAAATATTAATAATACCTGATGTACATAATTTGACAAGGTGCTGTGAGGATTGAAAGAGCAAATATGTGTATAAACCTTTTTGAAACTATAAGTGCAAACACGTAGTAAATTTCCATTTTTAGAGCCTCATTTGTCCTCATCTGTAAAATAGATTAATACCTACCTTCCTTATTGGGTTATTGTGCGGATTAAGTAAGATAACGTATGTGGAAGTGTTAATGTTGCCTGGATATGAATTCTCCTATGTGGACTCTCCTGATGTGGAGCTTTGCCAGACCTTGGGGAGTGTGTGTTGAAGTCAGGCGGTTTGTATCTTGGATTAGACAACGTTTTTTTTAGTCTTGCTAGCTCCAACTTCTCAGCTATAAAATGCAAAGTAATTAAATTTGCTAGTAAATGTTTCCAGGTCTTTGAATGGCAGCCAATAAAAAAGGCTAAATATTATCCTTTTAGAATTCATGTCCTTGATGTGGAGGAAATAACATATTTACTTGCACATATTCCAGCATCGGATTTTGAGAAGAAAACTAAGAAAAATGTTTTCCCCTCAGAATTTCCCACTTGAAGGTGTTATCTGTATTGAAACAGCGATGGCAGCTGCCAGCAAAGGAGTGTGATTTTCCTTTGCCAACGTAAACCAAGGGTTAAAATCACAGCGTAGTCAGGCCCCTGCTGGTGGGCTGGAACAAGAGCTAATTCCTTAGCAGTCACTCACTCCCCTGCACCCTCAAGCTGTCTCTCACCTCCCTCCCACCATAAAGGAGTAGGTGTTCTTCAGGACTGTGGGCCCGCCTCCCTCCCTCTCTCCCTCTTTTTCCCACCCACGCAGACTTCCCGGAACCTCTCCACCCTGTGGCTGATTTTTCTTTCCTGGGACCAAAGGCAGTCAAGCCTCAAAACTGAAATTTGCAAGGAAAGGCAATCCTAACTGTAAACACCCCCCACCATGTCGATTACTTTAAGCTGTTATTCTGTCTCCAGATCACAAATAGCCTCACTTAAAGCTCTACCACTATATAAGAACTATTGAAGGGGAAAGGAAGGTCAGGAGATACAGATTCCAATTAACTTAGCACCTGCTGCCTGTGGAACTCGGGGTGGGTCTCAGTTCTTTAGTAAATGGGGACTGGTATTGGAAGGGTTAATGAAGTTAGCTTAAGGTAGGCGGATTAGGCCTTCCATTCTCACATAAATTACCCATCCTCTAGTCTCCTTTGTCCCTAGACATTTTCACCACAAAGGGGCTGAGGGTGCTGGGAGGATTACCTAAACAAGCCCATATTTGTCACAGGACGTGATTATAGACCTGCATTTTGGAAAAGAGGTATTTCAGGATTTTCTTATTACTGAAGCCCGTCATGGTAGGACCCTGATTGTTTTTAAATCCCCTGCATTGAAATGACCAATTGGCAAAACTTGCGTTTACAGCATCTTTTCCAAAGAAGTTGAGTTTTTTCTTTTAATGACTCTATCTATGGATTTTCACTTCACATCGTTTTGGATACCCTGAGGCAGTATTTTTGTGGGCTAGCAGAAAACAGAATGTTGGTGTAAAACCAAGTGTTCTCTCACTCTCGCCATCCCCCGCCCCCTGCAGAGTTCTGTGATCTTGAAACTATGCTGGATTTTAAAATAAAACATCCACTTCTCGTCCAAGCCTTGGACTGTAGACTTTGGCCTTAAGTGTGTTTTTCTACAGATGTGTTACATCCCCTGTTTCTATCAGCTAAAGAAAATGAATTCATTCAAGGTCTCCTCTGCCATTCATCAAGGGCTCCCGAGAGGAATTTTCCAGAAAGGTCTGTGTTGATTGCAAGCTAACCAGTTCTCTAGCCCATAACGAAATGCTCAGACATCTTGGGTGCTGCTGACTTTTTTCACACTCCAGTCTGCTAGCCTTTGCAGATGGGGGACCTTAAGACTGCTCGTTACCTCTCAAACAGGGCTGGGCATGCAGATACCAGGGCTCCATCTGAGAGAGTTGAGCTCTAATCCAGGGTCCTCAAACTCTTTACATCCTGAACTTGAACTGAAGGGCGCGTTAAATGTAAACTGCATGTTTAAAATCAATTTGACTTCTCTCCCACTCTCTACTTCTCCCAGGGATGCATTAGCACCTTATGGTCTTGCTATTACCGTCAAGTTGGCAATACATGCCTCCGGCTGGGACCATATTCTCCAACCTCAACTCCCACCCCGGCTACCCATCCCCTGCCCCAGGCTTTGGCACTCCCTGCAGTTTCATTGCTTTGCTTGTGAATCATGCTTCTTGTTAGAGAATAGCCAACAGCTTCTTGTCACTGGAAAGTGGATTTCATTTCCTCTACACTTGGACTTGACTTTGTGGTCCATGGCCCTTTCTGAACTGGCAGAGGCACAGAGAACATCCCCAACTCTTTGCTGCCCATGGGCTTCCCTTCTGGAAGAGGGGGTGTGGAAGAGCCTTTCCCACATGGTGGAACAGCCAGCCAAGTCCAGGGAGGCCTTTGGCAATTACCTTGGCCCGGATATTGTGCTGGACCAAGACTGAGCTGGGATTTGGGTTTTCCATTCTCACACAGCCGGTTTGAGGGGGTGGGAGCACCTGTGGGGTTCTAAGGACTGTTGGGTGGAGCGGGTGTCCTCTCTTCAGTAGCGCTGGGGAGAAGTGTTTGGTCTGAACCCTGAGAGAGTTTCCATCAGCACCTCTGAGTTTTGCTGTGATCTGGCACCCTGGACTGTTTGTGTGCAAGTTTTTACCATGACCAGTCTCTTTAGCTTCTCTTGTGCCCTAAGGAAGGTGTTTCAAAATTGAAATAAAGTTGCACTGTTGGTTCTGCTTATTGATTCAAATTCTTCCTTTTTGCAGGGGCAGCTCTAGGATAAATTCTTCTTGCCAGGTTTTATAGATCACTTGTTTGTCTAAAAGTGCACACAGAGAATTCCCAAGGCTAGAGCAAGGATTCTGCGGAAGTGCCCTTTCGGATCTATGGCAAGTGTGCAGCTTCAGGGTTACTGACAAACCTGGCAGAGGGCAGTGTACAGAGCCTCTGGCTGTTTGAGGAGAAATCTGGTGTGCGGCGCTGCTCTAGGAAGTAGGAGGGAGTTGTACAAAGCTGTCAAATGCATAAATATGATGTCTCCTCACTTAGGGGGACAGTTTGTCTGCTGTTAGAACAGTGAAGCTTTGGATTCATCTTGCAGAAGCCTGAATTGAGAGCTGCTCACAATTTCACCCTCTATCCAGGCCAGTTCTCTCCTCTCCAAGTCCCATATCAAATTCTTGTTCTTGATCATTAAGTAGATTGACACTTCTATTCTTAACCAGGTCATATGTTTGTTTAACTGATGGCTGCTCATGTCATTAAAGCCATTCATTCATTTTCTCACTCTCTTGTTTAGTCAATAAATGTGTTTTGAAATTGAGTCTATGCTGGGCATATAGTTTCCATAAGTATGAATGGATGCTTCAGGCAAATGCAGTTTAATGAAGTTTGCCACTGAGATTTCTATTTCTCGAATATTTTAACATCTTTTCATAACCAGAGGTCTGATGGCAAGCGAAAATTGCTGGGAATGAGAGCTCTGCAATAACATGATATTTAGATGCATGAGCGAGGACCCAGAACCTCTCATTGTCACCCAGGGAATAACTTAGTTTCCTGTCTTCCCTGGAGAGATTTAAGAGGATGAGTCGGGTAGAAAGAGCAGCAAGCTTTATTACCAATACAGTAGAAAGAGTGATCTGGAGCATCTTGCCCTGATCCTGTGGTTTTGCAGTAGCAGCAAGACAGCAAAACAGAGGAATCGGTGCCTTATAAAGACTTGCACTGAGTACTCAAGCACAGAATGTCCGTGTTACATGTTTCAGCGGTTACCAGTTCCAAAGCTTACCTCTTCTTTCTAATTTTTTTTTTATCCCTGAGATGTTTAATTGGCCTTAATGAGTTTTGGGAGATTGCAGGAGGTGATGGGCTGGGTTGGAAAATGGCTTGCCGTTCACATGACTCAGCTGTGGGACTCAGCGGTGCATTGCCTTTTCTCCTGAGGACTTGCGGAAGGAAGCTCTGGGCCTCTGCAGAGCTTTGATCAGCTGGTTCAGAAAGAGAGCCTTTTATTGATTGTTTCATGGCTATCTTTTTTTATTGTTAAAAGTATCTATTTGTAAAGCCTCTTTGTGTACTATAATTCTGAAACGATTTCACATTGATTTATTTTTTTCCTGCCTTCAAAAACACAGCAATCTTGGTAGTTTCTTAGTATCCCAAAGGGACAGGGCGTCAGCTTCTGTCTTAGTCCGTTTGGGCTGCTATAATAGAATACTATAGAAAGGGTGGCTTATGAACAACAGACTTTTATTTCTCACAGTTCTGGAGGCTGGAAAGTGTGAGATCAAGGTGCCAGCAGATTAGGTGTCTGATGAGAGCCGCATTCTGTCTTCTCACTGTGTCCCCGCATGGCAGAAGGGGTGAGGGATCTCTCTGGGCTCTGTTTTCTAAAGGACACTAATCCCATTCATAACTAAATCACCCACCAGAGGCCCCACCTCCAAATACCATGACATTGGGGGGTTAGGAGTTCGACATATGAATTTTGAGGGGATACAAACGTTCAGTCTATAGCAGCTTCTCAGTGAACTTGTTTTGGTTGTGAAAATTAAATATGTTAAATAATAAGCAAACCTACTGAGTTTATATGATCATATTAAGGGATTCTGTGTAATTACAAGAGTTATTGTTATGTGCGCAAAATGCTCCCGACGTGCTTGATTTGTTTCAGAAGCGCTCCACTGGGAATGAGTGCACAGAGGTTCTAGTGACTCTGCCACTAATTAGCTGAAAACTTGGCTGAGTCACTCCCCCTCTCTTCTCATTCAGTGTCCGAATCTGTAAAATGAGGGGTCTCTTAGTCCCCTCTAAGTCCCTCACCAGCTTTAACATTCTAAGGTTTAAAAAGCTCATAGAAGACAGCCTGTTCTTTGGACTCGTTTCCACCTAGGTAGTTTAAACAGATGGAGAGCTAGTTGAAAGACTGACTTTCAACATCTAGTCATTTTAAACTGATTTCTTGAGTAAGACTATGATCAATTCTCAGTTCTCTGCACCCATAAAGGACAGCTGATGTGGGTCATTTGAAGATCTTTCCCACCTCCACTCCCACCTCCAGTAGTTGTAGGTTTTGTGCTCCAGAGTAATATTGGAATGTGTTCATGTCTTCAGTATATACCAACTAATCATGGTGAGAAGTCACCCCACAGAAAGGTGTTGGGAGGCAGGAGAAGATAGTGGCCAGGGGGCATCTTACAGTGCTGACAACTTAAGGAATATTAGGCTTGAGAGTTTATCAAACTTTGAGGAATGATTTTAATCAAGTTTATAAGACACTGATATGTAACTCTAAAGTGCCATTTCATTCATTTACTAATTATACTGTCAACTGAACTGATTGCTCAGATCCTTAAGATACACCTTTTAGTGGGGCTTCCACTCAGGACACCTGAGTTCTAGACTAGTGCATGCTCCATGGAGAACAGAGTTGAAATATTTCCATGTATATGATCTCTTTTCTAGTAGAGATTGTTTTGCTGAGATGCCAAATCTCAATCCTGAAGAATCAGAGCACCTTTTGGAGTTGTGTCCCAGGGCTGAGGCCATGCTTGTCCACCTTGACTAGACTGATGTATTTCTTCTGCTTCCTCAGCCACTGATTTATAAGTGGTCTCTTACTGTGAGGTTCAAATATGACTTCTTGATGAAGACCCTTTCCATTTTCCCAGTAGGTACTTTAATATTTATTCAAAAATACTTGTGGATCACACTTTTACTGCTACAACTACAGTTACCATAAAGTGCTTACTATGTGCCAGGTTGTGTGCTAAGTGCTTTAGGAAGTATCTTATTTAGTCATCACATCAACCCTGTGCAGGTGTGTTCAATAGAAATTTCTGCACTGATGGAAATGTTCTATAATACAAGCACTCTCCAACTCTGGTAGCCACTAGCATATGTGACTGGTGAGCACTTCAAATAGTTCTAGTGCAACCAAGAAGCTGATGTTTTAATTCTGTTTGATTGGGATCAATTGAAATGTAAACAGCCGGTGTGACCAGTAGCTACGGTATTGGATGATGCAGGTATGAGGTATAAGTACTTTTATTATTCTCATTTTACGTGTAAAGAAGCTCTGAATCAAAGAGGCTAAATAATTTTCTCAAGATCACAGAGCTAGCAAATGGCAGAGCAGGGATTTAATTCTGAAGCCACTGTCCATAGCTCGCTATTCCATGGCCACCACTTAGACTGTGTCTGCTCCTGTTGTGTCCAGATTCGTGAAGAAACATCTCCAGTATCCTTGCAATTAACCATACAAAGAAAGAAAGCTGATAAGTACACCATAAAGGACAATAGTCATTAAGACTGCATGGCTCTGATCCCAAAATTGTAGTATCGCTAATGGAACAGAAGAAAAAGTGTATAGAGATGAAACTGGGTAACACTATTATAAAATTGAAATTTGCTAAGTGAGTAGAACTTAAATGTTCTCACCAAAAAAAAATGAGAGATAAATATGTGAGGTGATGGATGTGTTAATTAACTAGGTGGGAGGAATCCTTTCATAATGTATACATATATCAATTCATCATGATGTACACTTTAAATATCTTACAATTTTGTCAATTATACCTCAATAAAGCTGAAAAAATAAAACAAATAGATGTTTATGTGTTCTATTTGTATTCATATATTTATATAAATTGAATATGTGTTAACTGGACATCACAAAAGAATAAGGAAGGGAAGAGCTATTTAACTAATGGCTTGGGGAAAACTGGTTATCAAATAATATACATAAGCCCCTAACCTGATATGTTGTATGAAAATAGACTTCAAATGGCATATGATTCAATTATTAAAGAAAAAACTTATTTAAAAAATTAAATCACAGAAAAAAAAAACCCAGCTGAAAATTCATTTGTGAAACCATCTGTTATGTGGTAAGTTCTGAAGAAATCATGAAGGCAAAAAATTACAGATTTCACTACTTAGGAAATAGACTTATGAACAATGAATATATAGTTAGACTAAGAAAGGAAAACAGATTTGGGGAATATTTGCAACAAATAAGATAGAAAACGGTGATAATTACATTATCAATAAGAAAAACCTTAAAACACCCAGGTAATTTAGTGGAAAAGAATGTGAACAGACAATTCACATAACAGGGGATACAATTAGTGAGTAAACTTGCAGGGAACAGTTGAAATGGGGCTTTTCAAAGAGGTACAAATTAAGTTTTGACAATCCAGCATCTTATACCTTTTGAATTAGCAAAAATTTAAGAAAATAATATAATTCTTTGTGTTGGTGAGAAGGTGGTAAAACTGGTGTGTTCATATGTTGCTTGTGGCAGCTGAAATTGTTCTGATTTAGAAAGCAAATTTGATGAAATAATCAAGAACCATAAACATGTTCATTCCCTCTGACTTAATAATCCCCTCCTGCAAATTTATCTGAAAAAAAAACTCTTAAGGAAAAATTCGCCTCCTTCCACCACGAAATCTTTAAAGTGGAGAAAAGTCTATATATTGAATATGTGAAGATTTAAATTTATAGCATTAGCCCTAATAAGGAAAGAAAGGGAAGCAATAGAAAATATCCAGTCATTGGTAGGAAGGGTTAAGTAAATTATGTTACATATGCTCTGTGGAATATTATACGTCTGTTAAAATGATCTTTAAGACCACTATGTAGCACCATGGAAAATGCTCATAGAGGCCAATGAAAAACAGTAGGATGCAGATTTGTATCTGGGCTAACGTTTCAACCATGTCCAAAGATACACATGCATATGGACCCAAACTGCAAGGAAGCTCAGAGAAATGAAAACAGTTGGTATATTAGGGTTATAAGACTGTGGGTGGTTCATTTTTATTTTTATTTACCTATGTCCTATTTTGCAATAAATTAAAAAAAATAGAAATGAAAACACAAACAAGCTGTCACAGAAATGAATTATATTCGTAAAGCGTTGTTGCTTGTTGGAAGGTGCCCCTTTTTCTCTGTTTGCCCTCAGACACCTACTCCTCTTTTAGATGAGCAGCAAGCGATCAGAATCATCCAGCCTTTTTGGAACATTGTAGAAGACAGTGCTGCTTTATGTGAAGAGGTTTATTCTGTGATGGTTGGCAAGAGAGAGGATGTACAAAGACTGTGTGGGGAGATTCAGCAGAGGTAGTGGGAATGAAAGAGGAGGCCGTCTGGTGGAATGTGTTGTGGCAAGTTAAACGGTATATTATGAACATGAAATACCAGAAGAAAATCCAAATGCAGTGGAGCCGGAAAAAGCTCAGCTGAAGCACTCTAAAACAAATCAACTACAGACTGACAATATGCCACTCATAAACTCAGAGATGCCCCTTACCAAGGAGAACATCATTCAAGCCAGATTTTGCAGACCGCATTCTATGTGGTAGAGAAAAAAAATCAACAGACTACCCCCCACACAGATGCCTCAGACAGAGGTACTGTTTCAATGAATATGGTAAATGAAGAATTAATAGGAAGGCGCTGGGTTTGGTTTCTCTGGAGTCACGTTCATCGGTGAACTCTAATACCCAAACTAGACAACCAGACATGCATATGGATGTAAGCTGTGTTTTCCTCCTTCACCTTCCATCCTCCCTTCCTTCTTTCCTACCCCCCCCGCCCCCGCCTTTTCTTTCCTTCTTTTCCTAAGCAGTTCTCATCCTAGAACTTGAGCCCACACATCTGGAATTCTTTATAATTTCACTACACTTTCCTCTTATTTCCTCACAGTGTTCCTTCGATTCTTCTCCATTTCCTTTTTATTCTTACACTGGGGCTCTTTCAAGTGCATGTGTCTTGCATATTCGGCCACTTCTGCTTTTCCCCACCTTTCATACTTTGACTGCTTCCATTAGAGTGTTGATAAATTTGTCATGATCCTCGTCTGTATAGAGCTCTTCCTGGGAGTTCAAGTTCCTTTCTGACAGCTCTGCTGTAAGTGTGCTTTCAATGACACTGTAGTTCTGCCATGGCTTTGGTGCTGGTTTGGTTTTCTTTCCAAGGAGATAGCTACAGGTGATGGCTTGATTGAGGAGGAGCACAAAAGCAGTATATGTGTTTGAAGGGCTGTCACTGGGAAGAGAGACTTAGATACTTTCCATGTGGCTAGAAAGAACACGACAAATCCCAGTGGGAGGGGGATTTAGACTCTATAAAAGGAAGCACCTTCTAATATAGTAGGTCAGAGACAGAATGGGCTATTTCCAGGGCTGACATATCTGGGTGTACATTTTATGCATTGTACAAAGGCACTTGCCTGGGAAATGAGTGGGAGCTGAAATGGAGCCTGTGCTTTGCTCACCAAGCCATGTGCTTTGGAATGCGGCCAGCCTGGAGGAAGGGGGGCCTGGAGAGGGCAGTTTTTAGTCTTCTACGCAAAGGCACCATATGCGCTAGGAGTAGCCCTGGCTATCCCAAGAGAGGAGTAGCTTCTATCCAAATCGATTGTTACAGAACAAGGGAAAGACTGGCTCAGCCTGTATCCTAGAGAAAGTGCTTGCTTTTTCTCCATCATCTCTGCATTTCCTGAGTGTGCTTTGGTTCTACTGCACTACCGAACAATCCCTTTTTCTTAACTTGTCTGTGGCCATCTTGCATCTTCTCATCTCACATATGCTAACAACATCCATATTAAGACTCTCAACTTCCCAGAGATGGATAAGTGCCATCACGTACAGTGCTGGGTTGAATTCTCATTTCAGAGAATGTGTCTTCTTTTTTTCAGTGGAGATCAGCACGACATTCCTGCCTGCCACCTAGTGCTTTGTGAGGACCACGGGAAATGCACTTTGTAAACTATGAAGAAGTGTCATCATTAGTATTATTAGATGAGATCCTGTTACATTAGGTAGTCAACAGGCTTGGAACTCCACTCATATTAGTGTCTTTAGTGGTGACTAGTGCTTCTTGTTTCACCATCAAGAAATCCCTGACCACTGCAGTTCATAGCTGAGTCTCCATTCGTCAACCCCCTTGCAGGGCTGACATGTGCACTGCTCATTTGGCTCTCAGCATATACCAATTGGTAGTTTAGTCACCCTTTCCTGTGTACATCTTGTTTTCCCCAAATAGACCGCAAACTCCTGGAACCGGGTGCCATGCCGTGCACTCTCTTGGAATTCCCAGCAGGACATCATATAATACATACTTTTTGAACTGAACTGAATTGATTCTTCCTTCTTACTTCCCTCCCTCCCCTCCTTCAATAAATATATTTTGAGCATCTACTATGTTTCAGTCTTCATTCTAATGAACAAAACAGGCAAAAGTCCTTGCCTTTATGGAGCTTTTCTATTCTTGTCCAGATCTGCCTTTTACTAGCTGTGTGGCCTCTACCAAATCACTCCTCTCTCTGGGACTGTGTCCTCCTGTGTACACTGAAGTTTTCACACATGTTTCCATCTTTCCTTCCTATTATTTTTTCTTCAACCATCCTCTCCACCTTTAATTGCTTTCTTGGTCATGGCTTTATTTTCTCACAATTTAAAATATTGAATACTGTCAGGAAAATAACAAGGGTGCTCTTTTTTAATGGCTCATCTTTGGGTATTTCTATAGTCATATTTGCCTAGATTATTCTGTTTTTTTCTCTCTTATAGATTTACTTAGCCCAAAGACAGTGCCTGTTTTATTTCCACCTTGAGTAGCCAGCTCACAATGAGCTTTTATTCAGCTTTTCAAGTATTACTTTAGATTTTCTCCCATTACAGCATCAACCTTCTTTTGTTTATCTCGTTTAGTCCCTGTCCGGAGAGGAGCTCGCAGAGTTATAGCCTTGGATTCTCAAGCTGCAGGAGATTGCCTGTTTAACCATGATAAATCCTCAGGAGAAAATTGGGTCTTTTTTCTCCTATAATTTTATTTGTTTAAATCTTGACTGCTCATAGTAAATATCCTCTCAAAGATAATTTCATTTCCAAATAATTTGGTATCTGATTTGATGCAGCTTGAGTGTTTATTTTGGGGATATCGTTTTTCTTTTATAATGAGTTTCCCACAATAGCTTTGCTTAATGTTGTTACATCTTCTTTTTGCCTGGCTACCAGCAGGATTGTGGTTAGCTGTCCTGTAGTGATATTAGTTTACTAATAGTAATTAGCTCTCAAGAAACTTTTTTGTTGCTAGGAGCATTTGGTCTTTATCAAAAAAAGTACAACTTTTCAAAAAATGTGATTAATTTTTAAAAATCTTAAGGAAAATATCATAAATTTAATCTTATATGATTTTTATAATGTTTGCAGTCCAGTGATCATTCTCTATTTAAGTTTCAGTTTCAAGATCCTAAGGTAAGATTGATATTAACGTGTTGTCTAAGTAAGGCAACTAAATACGTTCTTTTAGGAATGCATATTATTCAGGTTTAATTATTAAAGGGGGTTGGTCTAGGGAGGTGAAGGTTCTATTTTCGATCCATAATTTCACACATGTCAAGTTTGAATTTACATGAGAACTCTAATAATGGCCTGTCTTTGGTTGTTGTTTCCAAGATGTTGTGAGCATTATAATTAGCGATAAGGAAAGCACTGACCGACTCAGGGAACCGCATACTAGTTGCCTGGCTTGGAAAGGAAATGATTTATTTCAGAAAGACACTTCTCTCCATAAGCGAGGAACAGTAAAAGTCACTTTAAACTGTTTGAAATGAATTCCATATGACAACTGGGATGGGTCTCAAGATTTGGGCCATGTCAATTTGCAGCACCTGGGACAAGAGAGTTGAAACCAGTCCAACAACTGCACAAATTTTTAGTTAGTAAATGGCTGGGAACTGCTTATCATTATCGTTATTATTATTTTTAAAAATCAGTTGTTGTACTTCAATATATCATCTCTTCCCTGATTCCCCAGCCCTATTGAATTCTGTGTGTTGATATAGCCATTTGTTCATAGTGCCATTTCATTCCATCAGTCAGTAAACAAATATTTATGGCATGCCTACTATTTTCCAGATACTATATTAGGCACCAGGGACATGTTGGTGAATAAAACAGACATGGTCCCTGCTCTCATGAAACTTACCATCCGGTCTCCTTAAGCAGTTAAGGAAATCAAATACTAAGTCATTTCATTTCTCTGAGTCTCAGTGTCATCATCTTAAAATAGGCATAATGCCTACCTTGAAAGATTGTCATGAGACTGAAAGGACATCATGTCTATAAAGCACCAGCATGGTGTTTGGCACATAGGAATTGTAGAACCTCATATATAGTAGCTCTTATAATCATTGTGAGTCCTGGAGAAATCCAGTCCCAGTAAATGGATTGAAGAGCTGTTGAAGATCTTCTGAGTGAAGAATCACCCTATGGAGTATCTCTAGTCAATCCACTGGGTGGGAAGAGTTGAAGGTAACAGACTACCGGGGTTGAAATTTACCCTCATGAGCATTTTAAAACTCAGTTCAAATACATTTCAATGAGAGAGCAAAGTACATTAAGTGTGGCATTTCTTGAGCTAACCATGGGAAATGTAAAGATGGCTGTTTCCTCTAGCATTTCAGAAATTATCAAAAGGCCAGACAGAATGAGCAATTCACTTCTCAGCTGCCAGCAGTGAGGGAGAGCATAGGTGAGCTTGAGTGATTTGATAATCTGTTCATCTGTGTTAGAACACATCAAGATAGTTCTAGCTGTTAATTTTAGTCATTTGAGTCCAGAATAAATGGTAAGGGTTTGTAAAGGGCATAACAAAGCAATGTTATTTTTTTTTCCGTAATGAGCACTTTTAGGTGGATCTTTTTGAAGAGTTTCTGTAATGTAAAAGAAACAGACTTGCTCCAGTTTTTGAAAATGGAAGTTTCCCTGTGTCCATTGAAATTATTTTTATTTATCATCATATCATCATAGGTTGGAAGGGACCACCAATTCATTATGTCTTTGTTTTAGTTGGTTCAGGCAGCTATAACAGAAATACCATAGACTGGGTGGCTTATCAATAGCAGGCATTTATTTCTCACAGTTCTGGAGTCTGAGACGTCCAAGATCAAGGTGCTTGCAGATTGAGTTTCTGGTGAGGGCCCGCTTCCTGGTTCACAGACAGCAGTCTTCTTGCTGTGTCTTCACATGGTGGAAGGGGTGAGGGAGCTCTCTGGGGCCTCTTTTATAAGGTCACTAATCCCATTCATGAGGGCTCCACCCTCATGACCTAATCGCCTCTCAAGTGTCCACCTCCAATACCATCACATTGGGGATTAGGTTTCAACATGAATCTTGGAGGGACAGAAACATTCAGCCTATGGCAGTTTTACTTCCAGATTCATGGGTATGGAAATAAGTTACAAGCGTGTAATGGTTTATGCTCTTTAAAATGCTTTTGCACTTTTCTCATTTTATTCTGCCTAGCGGGGCAAGGATTATTATCTCAGTTTCATTGGTGAAGACGTTGAGGTGCAGAGACTAAAGATTCCACTGTTTGTTAGAGACAGAAACCGGGACTAGAGGAAGCACAGGTTTTCTTTTTCCACAGCACTTGGCCATAGCAAATACTTTTTACTCACACTGACTCCAAATAAGTTAGTACCCAAATCCTTTAAGACAGATGAGAAGTAATTGAGTTTAAATCTCCTCAAACAAAATATCCATCTATAAAAAGATGGATGTTGTAGGACGGTGAAGATGGCAGTCTTAAAAAACAATCTCAGCAAAGAATAGTGTTGTGACTAGTGATGGAATGAAAGCTGTGAGAATTGCAGATTCCAAAATGCTGTTCAACTGGGCTGCTGGCCCTCTCTCCAAATGAGTACAGTTAAATGGCTTATTGGTATTTGTTTGTGCTTTTGATGTCCATTAGTCCCTAAGTGGCTCTTGAGTCCCTGCTTCAAGCTTCCCACAGTCCCAGCCCAAGTCTCACAATGCTTTACCCCTCAGGACACAATTCACATACAATCACAATGTAACATTTTAGAAGATTTGTTTCTAGGTAACAATGGGTCCAGCTCTTGATTATTTATAGTCTGATTATCCTTATTGGGAAGTATTCTGCCTCATTTTACTTCCTGTGGCCTGCATGCATGACTATCTTTTACCTTTGTAAGCTGAAGATTCAAAGTTTGTTTAGGATTGGAGACGGAGAATGGCTGGGAACAGTTTTACTTTTGATCTTGCAGCTCTTGCAAGTGAAATAGTTAAATGAGGAAGGAGATGACACTCTTGGCTTCAGTGTGTGGGGAGAGTGTGGATTTCAATTATCCATGTTCATCCTGTCCCCCAGGACTACAAATTATTGGCAGCTAGCTATAAATGAAAGACTCAATAAATCTGGAGTTGAAGTTACCTACTGTCTCCAGGATTGCAGGGAAGATCTCAGACAGGCGGCAGAGCCTAGAGCTATCAGCTGTGTGTTGGCCTCTCATTTGGAACCCCTCTCCCACTTTAATCAGAACCCTGACACTTACGGGACTGCACTGTCTGTGGCATCCATTTATCCGTTTTATAGAATGGCTCTAGGTAACTACAGGGCCGTAATCTGAATCCTATACTGGGATGGGTCCCCAGGCTCATTAATTGATGACAGAATAGGAGAAGACTTGGACACCTACAGATTCATTAGAGACAGCTGGATGGATTTATGTCAACCACCCTTGGAAACTTAATGAATTTCTATGGGTGAATAGCAAGGCAAGTAGGCAAGAATGAAACTTTAGATTTAATCTGCATCTGCTCCAAGAATATTTTGATATAGTGCTCCTTATCCCAAATCTTGATTGAAAAGGAAAGTGAGTGATACATTGATACTGTCCTTCTGAAACGGATTAGAAATAAGGCTGGAACTCAGACGTTGGGAAGAGGGACATACAAATATTTATAAAGGTAGACTCTAATAAATGGAATCTATTATTCTATTAAAAACAGACAATGTCATATGTTTATACAACATATATTATTATACATATTGTTAAAGCCCCTCTTTGGTTATTCCTACCCCCTACTACTGACACCACTGCAGTTTGGAGGGGTGCTAATATAGAAAAAGAGGATGAAAATTTCTAGGAGTGCATCTTTTCAATAATGGAAAGGGTATAGACCAGTGTTTCTCAACCTTTTTTCATGATCATCCCTGTAAGGAAGAAGTTAAATTCAATTTAACTTACCCCTAATAACAGAAATTAAATACTAAGGAATAAGATTTGAGGGGGTGGAGGAAGGTAGGGTTGGACTGTAAAGGGCCACAAACCACTATAGCATCTAAGATTTTTTTTCCTAAGAAGCACTTTCCTTCCCTTTGTGGGCTATATTGCCCTTGCTGAAAATGCATCATATAAATCTGTGAAACCAGACAACTTACGAAGTGATATTTAATTGTCTCTGGTTATGGATATCATTTCCATCGCTCACGTTAGTAACCTCCAACAGGAGGGCGGTAATATCAGTTAAGTTCTTACTATTTGTTAGATATTCCCAATGCATTGTTTGATTTAATCCTCACAATAACCCTGAAGTTGAGAGGTTAAGCAGCTTTCCCAACCTCACATAGTGGCTTGAATCCAGGTTTTTCCGATGCCAGAGACTATGATTTTCCTAACACTTTTTTTTTGGTGAGGAAGGTTAGCCCTGAGCTAACATTTGTTGCCAATCCTCCTCTTTTTACTGAGGAAGATTGGCCCTAGGCTAACATCCGTGCCCATCTTCCTCTACTTTATATGTGGGATGCCTGCCACAGCATAGCTTGATAAGTGGTGTGTGGGTCCGCACCTGGGATCGGAACCTGTGAACCCTAGGCTGCCTAAGCGGAGCGCGCAAACGTAACCACTACGCCACCGGGCCAGCCCCCATTCCTAACACTTTTTTTTTAAGGGGGCATTGCAAGGTGTATCTGTGCAGAGAGGACATAAAAGCAGGTGTTTATTTCTAAAGTTGATTTTGGAGTCCCTGGATTGCATTTTAGCTACTCTTGGTTAGAAATAGAAGAGAGAAATTTGATTAGAAATAAATTTTGTCTCTCTCCTCCCACCCCCATGTTTTGAAATGTGCTCCTTAGTATCATATAGAAATAACCTTAGCTTCTTGATATGTATTGAGATCCTAGAAACTCAGTGAATTGCACATATTGGATATGGTTAACAATTATTATTAACACACGTTTTATAGATCTTATACTAATCTCTACATAGGTTAGTGGCTCTTAATTTTACCAAAAATTGACTTCTAATTGTGGAGCTCGAAGAGGACAATAAGTGTCAGAGAATGTTAGGCAAGTAGAAGAGCAGTGATCATTTGCACAGCATTGGTAAAGAAAGGGAAAAATAAACAGATTTTCAGCATGCAGTGCCTGAGAAGTAGCTATGCACATAAAACCAAGCCAGGATACCTTGACCTAGTTCTGGAGCGAGAATACATCAGGTTGCATTCCACACTGGTATGTATGATGTGAAAGTGTATGTGTGTGTGTGTGTGTGTGTACATGTAAATGTGGAAACATAGCCATGTCTTATCTGGACTTTAGTTTTTATATTTAAAGTAAATTCTGTGCATAAATATGTATGTGTAGATATCCCACCTGTGCTCTCACAGACATTTTCTCTTTAACACACCCATGCCCAATGCTTTCTCTCTCTCCACTTGGCAGTGGTGCAAGTAAACCAAGTTAGGAATACTAGGTCCCAGAGAAATTAGTAACTGATTGATAGGTGCTCTCCTCGTTTTAGAGATGGAGAAATTGAGGTCCTCAGAAGTTGCACAAACTGGAACTCAGATTGCTTGACTTGAACTGGCATATTGCACTGTCTGTCTGCCATCATTGTTCCTGACTCTTTGCTTCTTAGAAAAAGAGAGAATGCAAAAATATGTTGGCAGCTTCACCTCGTGGCCAGAGAACAATTCTTGGCCAGAGGTAAAGTTTAAAGAGAATAAACAGCGTGGAGAGTTGGCTCACCAGAGCCTGTCATTTTCTCACATAGTAATACATTGGTTAGAAAATGGACTTAAAGAAAATGGAGATCCTTCTTGCAAAATATTTTTAAAATAAAATGTTTAGAGAATATTTTAAAATCATTAAAATCATACACCATACCTTTCCACAGGCACAAAATCCCACTGAAATTTGACATTTGGTTTCTGGGATGCCAAAGGTCGACCCATCTTGATGTAGAAAATGAGTCGTCGTCGTTGCTGTGTGGAGAGAGCCTTCTGCTAAGAGGTGGTTGACTTGGGTTTTAACTTGTTTTTCCATGCACATGCTGTGTGACCTTGGCCAAGTCCAGTCACTTCTTTCGACTTTGATATCCTTTTCTGTAAAATAAGATGGTTGAACCAAATGATTTCTTTTTTTTTTTTTTTGGGAGGAAGATCAGCCCCAAGCTAACGTCCATGCCAATCCTAATCCTTTTGCTGAGGAAGACCGGCCCTGAGCTAACATCTATTGCCAATCCGCCTCCTTTTATTTCCCCTTTTTCTCCCCAAAGCCCCAATAGATAGTTGTATGTCATCGCTGCACATCCTTCTAGTTGCTGTATGTGGGACGCCGCCTCAGCATGGCTGGATAAGCGGTGCGTCCGTGCATGCCTGGGATCCGAACCCAGGCCGCCAGCAGCGGAGTGCACGCGCTCAACTGCTAAGTCACGGGACTGACCCCTAAATGATTTCTAAAGCACCCCCCAGTTCTACAAGTCTCTGCAAATGGGAAGATAAATGGTTTGTAGACTTACAATGTTTAGATGGTTTAACATTGCTATTTTCTGGCTTCTGTGTATTACTCTAAAAATTTTCTGATTTGTGATAGGTAGTTTTCTATACAGAGTTCATTTGATAGATAATAAAATATCCTTGGTTGACAGGAGGTAGGTACAATGAGTTTGTATCAAACCTTATTCTGCTGACATTTATAGTGTTACCAAGCAAGTAATTGATCAAGTCAGTGTGCCCCATTGAAACATTTCTACCTTTTCCAGATATTTTACTTTATTGAATACTTGGGTTCTGCTGAGCGTGAGTGCTGAAAAGTATTGTTTTTTTTTCAGTGCTAATGTTTACAGTACACTAAGTTTCTCATAGGTAGGAATGATTGTCTGATATTGTTAGCATAACCCCTGTGATCTAATGTGGGCTTCTGTAATTATAATGATTTTGATTTGAAAAGACAGTTGTGTTTGGCTGGCAACCTCCCCATTTGATTTTTTCCATATACAGTACTTTGGCTCCTTGGAAGCCATGCGGTACAGTATGTGTAGCTGGAATGCCTTCTGCTCCTTGCATTCAGGCTTTTGACTGTGTCTTTGCATTGTCAGTGGGAGGACTGGAGAGTTAATATGTTGTGTTGCCTAAAGGAATAAAAGCACAAATTATTTCTGTAATCAAAAATCACCGGAAGGAATTTATTACAAATTATAAGAGAGAGAGAAGCAGACACTAAAAGGAGATTTTTGTCTTTGTTTGCTTTTTGTTTCAATGGCTTGCTGAGTTTTATCAGTCTTTAATGAAGAAGGGGAAAGAAGACCTCTCCAGATCGATGGGTTTGAATTTTATCTAGTTACCAAGATTCCCCCGCCCAAGCACACTGTTTTTTGTTTTTTTTTTCGCCTGACTAGCTCAAGGACAAGGAAATTTCTTTTTCCCCTTTTAAGATATACTATAAGGGAACCTGGGCACATTTGAGAGTGTGAAATTCAGCTACATTCACCTGTATTCTTTAGAAAGCAGAGAGTACACTGTAAGCAGGCATCTTTCTAATCACAGTTGGCCCTTTTGTCAATTTGCTTGTGACTGACCTTTGCAATTGTTGGAATGTTGGTGTTTAAGGAGGGTGCTGTTTCCAGAGTTTGAAACCTCCATGTTCTCACCACTTTAGGGTTTCCTACCTGAATGCTGTTGGCTTTCAGTTATAGGGTTTCAGTAAGGAGGCTCTTGGGGTCTGCATAGAATTTTCTTGACAATCCCCATTGAGTGATTACAAGCTGTATATCCTGGACCACTTACCTGTGTTTCAGGAGTGAAGATACCTCCCATTTGCAGTCCCCAAGAGTCCGTGGCACACATCTACAAAAATGGCCCAGTGACAGCCAGATGAATGTATGCGGTGTGCCAATGAGGCCGAGTGCCAGGAAAGTAGAAGGCACCACCCTGTGGAAGAGAGCCAGGAATGCTAAAGGACACTATTCCTTTGAATAGAAAGGACCTGGAAAATGGTTTTCTTCGGGTTTCCATTTGAGTGGGTGTTGGGCATGTGCTGATGCCAAACAGCATTTTATGACAGGCTCACCCCCATCCCCGCTAGATGTGAGGGGCACATCTTTAGGTATCAAAGCAGTAATGAAGGAGACAGATTGGAGGCCCCGCTCACTGGTGCTTCATTTTTTGATGATCAGACAAACCATGTTCCTTCCAAAGGTACAGTGAGAACAGGTGATCTTTTTGATCCCATGTTAAACACAGTATTGGGTAAGGTAGGCATCTTCAGTATGTATACTTTAGTTTACTGCCTTTTTAGCCTGCTCTGAAAAGAGCACAGTGTTGGCAGCGTTCTGTTCGCATACTTCTTAGAATCTTGGGGCTGGAAGAGCTCTTAAAAGTCATCTACTCCACCCACCCACCCCCATCTGATGCACCAGCTGCTTCTACAACAAAGTTGTCATCCTTGCCTGTGCATGATGCTTTCAGAGACAGGGGCCTCAGAACCCATTCCATATATCGACTTGAAATTGTCTTTCTATTTGCTCCCATCCTTCGGTGCTAGCTGGGCTTCTTGGCACCATAAAGATGAAGTCTAATTGTTCTGCATTATGCCAGCCTTTCAGAGCTTTGTGGGACATCCCACTCCCACTCTTCCTAGTCTGGTTCGTGTTCTTTCAAGTGCTCTCTGATGAGTGGTGATGAAGCAAAGAAGAATGAATGAATGCGTTTGAGATAATAGGAGAAGGATGTTCCTTTCCCTCCCAGTCATAGTGTGGTTGGTTCACCTGAATAAGAGAAGGGGATGGGATGAGGAGTTGCACAACCATTCCTCTGATAATGTGGGTTTGATTTTTCCTCTCCCTTTTGGTCCCTCTGAAAGAAATAGACACCAGTTCTTCCATATTCCTCTTAACAATATTCAGATATGGTCTTACTTCTGCTGATGATCTCGTTCTTTTTTATACTCTACTTTGATTCAACAATGCAGCCCAAGATCCTGTTAGTTCTGTTGATGGCATCATCATACTGGAGATTCCTCTAAGCTATATGTGTCCATATTCTTTCCAAATTCCTTCACTGTACTTGTGAAGATAATTTTGTTGACCCAAGTCAGGACCTTACATTTATTCCTATTTAATTTCGTCTGGTTAGAAATCACATCACTATAGTGTGTTGGAAACTTTTTGTACTGGCCAGATTGACACACACCATCAGCCAGCACATCTTTAGTACTTCCAGGTTCACACATGCGCCTGATGTGTGATGGACAGTTATTACCAAAATTCTGAGACCTTCTCTCTTACCTAAGGCAAGTTATTTTCCTGGACTGACATGGACTTCTATGGCAGGTGGGCTGGTGATCATTAGGAAGTGCTGTGCTCAGTCTCCTTTCCTTTTTCCTTTTTTTGGTACTCTCAGACTTCCCTAATGGAGAACTAGTGTGATCTAGAATGGCATTTGTAACCACCCCTGTCCAATCAGATTAGCAAGAGAGAGTTTAGCTAAGCACCACTGCTCTACAAATGGAATCTTCAAATGCCACATCAGCAGAAGGAAAATGTATTGACCTCCATAGAGCCTGGGGCAGTGGGGACAAGGATGACTAGAGTGTTGCTCGGCAAAATCCATTCACTCCAAGTACTATTCCAGTGCTATTAGTTCCACATGCCTAGACAGAGATGGAGAATCGCTGATAACAGTGGGCAGATCCTGCTGTCTCTATTGTGATCTGTTTTAAGGAAAACTTTCTTGTCTCTGTCCTAATTTCTGCACCAGGCTGAACAATGCTCCAGTTGCTAGCTTAATGACCAAATTGTCTCCACTGTTGATCAAGATCATCAGACTCTCATTTCAATTATATTATATCCCACAAACAGATCACATGAGATGACCTTGGTATAAGAATCCTGCTAAGACAGTTCTGATGTCTTATTTATTGGGCATTGCTAGAGAAAGAGATCTTCTACTCGAGTGAAATTAACGGATAATGGAAACGTTTTCTTCCAAGGGCCAAATGTGCAAGTTTTGATCCTAAGTTGTAGAGCAGGGGTCAGCAAACTACATCTGGCAAGCCACATCCATCCTCTTTCCTGTCTTTCTATGACACACAAAGTAAGAATTGGTTTAACATTTTTATATGGTTGAAAAAAGTCAAAAGAAGAGTATTTTGTGCCGTGTGAAAATTGTATGAAATTCAAATTTCAGTGTCCATAAATAAAGGATTATTAGAACACAAGCCACACTTTTTTTGTTTACGTGTTGCCTATGCTGCTTTTTTGAAATAAAAGCAGAGTTGAGTAGTTGGAATAGGGACTGTGTGGCCCACAAAGCCTAAAATATTTACTATCTGGCCCTTGACAGGAAAAGCTTGCCGACCTCTGGTCGAGAGCATGATTTTTGTAAAGGACTCTTCATTTTGTGCCTTTTAATCTGTTGGGGGCTTGGAAAATAAACTTTTTATGAAGAACATGTTTAATAGAAGTCTTTTGGTATCTGAATGTGGGCTCAAGGAAGGAATTGTGGAGAGTTTTGAGAGTGCTAAATAAGGCATCCATTTCTATATACAAAATCAGTCTCGGAGCTGGAAGGAATATTTCAAGAAGCTCACTGAAGTTGCTGGTCTAGGTGTTTCTGGATTCTTTATATGGAGACTTAATAGCCTCTCCATTTAGGGTTGTACAGTAACTTCTAATGTCCGTAGGCATTTTAAAGGATTGCCTCCTTCTTCTGAGTAGATCTGAGGGTTGTTCGATTAGTCACATTCATTCAGCAGAATTCTTGTACACTTCCTATGTGCCAGTCAATAAGTGTGGAGACCTTTCCCAGAGCTTTTTCTATATGTGGAATTTTAGAGGATTTCTACCTCAATTTCTTTGCAATTAACCTGATATTAACTTATGTTGTTTTTTTGGGCTTATGGCCAGTTGTCTCCCTCATACACATAGAGATGTTAGAAAACTAACTTTGAAATTTCAGCTGCTTGTTAAATATATATATATATATATATTTTTGAATTAAACTAAATTGACTTTTAATTGGGAGAATATCCTTGAGATTTCTTCATCTATATAATTTTTATCCTTAGGATTAATCAGTGATTGATACTCACCCTATAAATCAATCAATCTCTCTCTTTCTATATATATATAAATACTCAATTATATATGTATAAAATTGTATATATTATAATGTGTATATATATATTTCTATATGATTTATATTTATTTTTCTCCCAGAACCTTCAGTTTAAACCCCAGAGAGACTATAATAGCACCCAGAACATTATCTTTTTGTGGTTCATTTAGGATACAAAGACTATAGGTTATTCTCCTTTGTGTTCCCAGCATTCAAAGACAGTGCTCAGCACATAGTAGATGCCTATTAAATGCTTATTGAATTGAACTAAGTTGACTTTAATTGAGAGAATATCCTTGAGATTTCTTCGTCTACATAATTTTTATCCTTAGGATTAGATTAATCAGTGATTGGGACTCATCCTATAAATATCTCACTGTAATTTCACCAATATGGTCAAGGGCATGTTTATGTTAGATCTGCGTTAGGCAAGTGGGTGTCGATTCCACTTTTGGAGCCTCTGCGGTGTTGAGAGGGAGCCAGAGGAGTGAAGAGTGATTGGCTGAGGAAGCAGTGCTCACCCTGCGGACATCTACCCTGGCTGAGCGCCCCACTTGGAAGTGGAGTGGAAGGTAGAGGCAGTAGTGGTGCTAAGAGAAATGAGAGAGGAACAAGAGAAAGGGAATACTCGGTTAAAGAAGGCAGACTCATAAAATTTAGATCCAGAGCTTGGGTTCAAAACTTACATACTCAATTACATGAGAAGTGTCATTATTTTACGTGCACATCAAGACCCAGAGTACAGGAGGGTCATGGAATGTCCAGGATGGACGAAACCGTAGAGACCGTGTTTTTCAGCCCTCTAGAACAGGTGTTCTTAACCTGGTTAGTCCATGGTTTCCCTGAAAAAGCTTTGTGTCTGTATGTTTTTCTGGAGAGGGAATTCAGAGCTGTCATTATATTCTAAGAGGAGTCTGGACATCCATCCCCGCCCCTGACCCCCCAAAAAGGTTAAAAACCACCTCTCTAGAAGATATGTGAACTCTCCACAGGGACTCTGATAAACAGTGGTTGAACTATCTCATTTAAACCTTTCAGTAATGGTGAATGTGCTGCTTCACTAGCCGGCACAGCTGGAATTGTTAGGAAGTTATTCCTTACATCAAGTGGCAATTTATCTCTGTGTAAGTTTACCCAAATTCATTGTATTAGCTTGGTTTCTGCCCTCTAAAGCAGTTGAAAATAAGTCCCACTCCTCTTCCACGCTGCAGTCCTTTGAATATAAGAACAGTTTGTATGCCTTCCTCAAGGTGACTTTCCCAAGCAAAAGAGCCTTTCCAAACTTTTCTCATGTATTTATGGCTTCCAGACCCTTCCCCATGTATGTTGCTTTTGTCTAGTTTGTCATTGTCCCTTGTAAGGTCATGGGAGCTGGAACTGTGAAGATAGCATTCCAGGAGTGTTCTGACCAGCACAAATCAAAACACTATCATCACCCTGTTGTTCTAGATAATATATTTCTCTTAATGCCTAATTAATTCGTTTTTGTGATAGCCATGTCACACTACTGATTCATGATGAATTGACCGTTGATTTGCCAGCATGTCCTCAACCTGTTTGTAGGTTTGGCTTATTTATCTATTTATACCCACTGTCTTAGATTTAAAAAAAAAAAGACATCCCATTGATGGCCAAATCGGGGCGATCGTGCACATGTATGTAGGTAAGTTTCCCTTCAGGAATTTAAAAAAAATCCCTCATTTTACTGTTGTTATTCTTGCTGCTTTGCAAAACATTAAAGAAATCCTGACATTTTCAGAGCAAACACCAAAACCCACGTCAGTGGTACAGTATCTAGTAAGACTATTCAAACATGAAAATACACAAGTGATTTATTTATTATATGATCAATTATTTGCTTTTGAAGGAATTTTTAGCATTTTTATATGAAAGGCTTGGGAATATAGTGGTAAACATCAGGTGAGGTGGCACTCAGGACTTTTAATGAATATAATAATTATGAAAAATTTATTTGAAGTAGAAAATGGTCACTTGTCATTTGTAAGATGAGGAAGATAGTGTGAGCCAAGTAGGAGGTGGAGATACCTCCTGTTTACAGATGCCAAAAAGGGCGACTACCATTAGGGGCTGCCTGGAATGGAGCTGAGCCAAGAAGCCTACTGTGTGGCATGTGTATACAAATAGCTATAAGTATAAGGGGAGAGTATCCTTGTGTCAATGTGTGGTGGCTCTGCTCCTTAGAGAAATAGAATGATTTCTTATCATTTTCTTATAAGTGCATTGCTGTTAAATCATTAGCTGTTAGATCTAGATACTTGTAATGGAGCTAGAACTTTCCCTCTGGTCCCAAGTCTGTAATGAATTGCAGGTAAAGACCGGGCAGGCTTAATCATCCCAGATGTGACAGAATCCTCATGCAGGAATAGAGTCACCAGGATCTGAATCCTGCAGCGGCCGCTCCTGTTGGATGCACTGATTACCAATGAGAGTATTCTACTGTGCGTGTTAATACAGGAAGGCTCCTGTCTTCATTTGCAGAGCCATCATAAGCTGTGCAGGGGGAAGGCGGAGGAAGAGAGCAGGCCAGCCTCAAAGCATTGTTTTCTCTCTGTCCTCCTCTCTCGGGATTTTCTGGGAATGAAAAGGAAAATATTTTTCTGATAGTCTGGCAAAACATTTAATTAGAGGTGCTAATGAAAAGTCATCACAGCAGCACAATGCATTTGTATTATGAGTTAGACTTAACATATTCGAGGGTACTTGCTCACAAGCTGTTGGGTGATTAGGGACCAATCTCCTGAACATGGCAAATAAATAAATACATAAATAAATAAATAAAACCACAGAGGGGGAGAAAACCTTGCGAGGGAGCGTCTGCCAGCCTGTGCTGTTGTTTGTGGCTCTGCGTGGAATGGCTCAGAGCTGAGTCTGGCCCCTGGCAAGCAGTAGGTTGAGTTGATCTGTTCAGTCAAAACTGGTTGATGTGGTGACCAAATTTCTCAAGTGTTTTTGTTTTTTCCCCTTCATAGAGACAAAACTTCTCAATTCATTGGGTTGAATTTTTTTTTTTTGTGAGGAAGATCAGCCCTGAGCTAACATCTATTGCCAATCCTCCTCCTTTTTTTCCCCCAAAGCCCCAGTAGATAGTTGTATGTCATAGTTGCACATCCTTCTAGTTGCTGTATGTGGGACGCCGCCTCAGCATGGCCGGACAAGCGGTGCGTCGGTGCGCGCCTGGGATCCGAACCCCGGGCCGCCAGTAGCGGAGTGCGTGCACTTAACCAACTGCTAAGCCACGGGGCCGGCCCCTCATTGGGTTGAATTTTTCTAACCTTAAATCATTTGTGTTTGGGATTATGTCTTCATAACTCATTTCCTACTTACTCAATTTCTTTCATCTTCAGTCTTCTTCGGCTTTAAGAGATACAGTTATTTAATATTTCCTTTCATCTTCATCTGACGGGCGTGGCAGCTGTATCCATCAGTTTCACCAACCTATTTCTATGAAAACACTAGATGAAATGTTTAGCCTATTTTGGTAGGCCGATAGATTTTTTTAAAAAATGGGCTGATTTAGTTTTAAAAAACTGTGCTTTGTGAAAAAAATCAGTGAAGCTGTTTTTTTTTTTTTTTTTTTTTGGTCTTAGTAAAACCTGACACGTGGTTGCTTGCCTTTTTTACTTTTCAACTGGCTATTTGAGTTTCAAGTTAAATTTAAGCCTGCTTCTGAGAATCATCTATGTAAGGGATCCCCATTTTGTATGGTTTATCACCAAGTTGACTGTTGCAGCCAGCACCTCTTCAGTTTGCTGTTAATTTTACTGAGAGCCTCATTCCCAGCAAGGTGGTTCCTTGTTCAGTTCTGATAATGAGCTTCATTGCCAGCAATGCCTCCATGCCCTTGAACTCCATAATCAGTATCATGCCTGTGGTTGCTCCCTACAGAAAGGTCAGTGGTCCCTCTGCTGCCCAGTTTGATAGCCATTAAAGATATCCACAAGATGCAAAGGGTATTCCACAGAGGAGGTGCTGGAGAAGTATTTGTGTAACATATGAAGGCCCAAGGATGAAACAATTAAGCAATATTTATGCTGATTATAGATACTTTCTTGATTTGGGAAAAAGACAAACTCCAGATAAGAAGAGCAGCCTCATTGGAGACTTGGAGAAATGATCGATAAATTTAATAGGCCTCTTTGGAACTCTCCAAAAGCTGATAAGTCACAAGTTTCTGCCACGGCTCTACATAAAAGCACTAGTTCATTATTTCTCCTAAAAATGACTTGGAGACTGAATTTCTTTCCAAGTATGAATTTTGGTGAGTGTGTGAGATCATGTGATTTTATTTCCCCTGTTAGGGCTTTCTCACCATTTACAACTAGAACCTAAGAGCAATTTTGTTGCACTTAAAAAAAATGACGCTCTGTAAGCCTATTGCTTTCTACTGACCTGCTGCAGTTTTGAAATTGCTTTGGGATTTTTATGAACCATCTCTGTGAAGTTAATAAAAAAAACAAACACAGTATACATTATATATGAGAGAGAAATAGAAAATGTTCAACATAACCATTTTTATTGTTAAGAACAGGGAGCATACAGCTTGATTTAAGAATAAGTCCTAATATTTATGCATTTTTGTGCCTGCGTGTGTATATTAGAATTGGCTTCTGTTCCCAGTCATGGCCAGATAAGGGCACATTGATTATAGAAAGAGTGAAGTAGAAAGGGTGGGGGGGGAAGAGAAGGGAAGGAGAAAAAGAAGGTAAAAGTAATATTTCATGAGCACCCCAAGTGTGTCAGGCACTGTGCTAGGCGTTTTCACACATACAATTTCATTGAATCCTCATAGTATCCTTACAATGTACACACTTTTAAAATTCCAATAATATTAATAAAAAATGTGTCAGATACTTTTTAAGAGAAAGAGAGAGAAAGAAGAGGAGGAAGAGAAGGAGAAGAAAGGGTGGGAGGGAGGAGGGAAAGGGGAAAAAGAAAGAGGGAAGGGAGGAGGATGGGGAGGAGAGAGACACAAAGCCTGCTTCATTTCAAATGTTTAAACTTTTGGGAATCTGCATTATTTATCTCATTATTCTGAGTCCCCCCTCTCCCACTCAACTAAATACAATTGTTAAACTAATTGGATCTTTGTGGTTATAGTGTGGATAAGAACTAAGACTTGTTTCACAGTCTGGAGCAAGAGATTAGGCCCAGTTCACAGCTCTTCAGCTGCTCTTATTAGCCCTGCAGAGGCTTTCTTCTAAAGAGGGTACCCCATTTCCATGGGAATCTATTTTTTACCCTCCTATTCTGGTTCCAGAACATTATCATTTTGAGCAATTTTAGGCAACAAATTTAATGGTGATGGAGGTGGGATGCTCCTTATTCTTAATTTGTCACCTACCATGCATTTTTCAGCTAGTGGTGTAGAAATCCAGAATCACTTTTTCCACGTTCAAGTGTGATTCAGAAAAAAGAAAACTTTCTTGAATTCTTTTGAAAATAATATATGTGACTTTGGAGTGTCTGTGTAAGTCCTTTCTTAGTGGGAAAAAATTTAATCCAGGTTAAAATGATAAAACATTAAATTCAGTGTTGCCAAGTGGAATCTAATTTCGATTCACATATTTTAATTTATAATTTTGCTCAAAACCCCCTTCGACCACCCCTTTAGTCGACGCCTATCATTTGGAGATCTCATAGCTCCCTTGTCTGTAAACACCATCTGGTACTAGATGGTGAAACTGAGATGCATTGTTAATGAGCTACATGCTTTTGGATAGACAGAAGCCAGGCGATAGTTCTTAGGATCTCATTGGATGAGTGACATCTTTGAGAACAGAACTGATGACTCTCCCTGGCAGGTAAAGGGTGGGGAGGGCAGGGAAGATATGTGGGGGTGGGGTGGGGGGAGTGTGTTGTGAAGCTCTGCTGTAGGCTTGCCAGAATCTGGTGAAGTGGGGGGGAAGTCGGTGTTCACAGAAGAGTAAGATGATAAAGACTTTATGATAATTAAAATGATGTTTTTGTGTACATATGGAAGAATACAGCCATAAAAAACATAATTACTTCAAAATGTTCTGTACTAGACCAAAGAGCCACTTGATGGCTACAACTGTGCCTGTGCCATAAAGAAACCAGTTTTTTTGTGAGGAGAAAAAAACATAGATGTTATGTCTGTTCGCATACACATGTTAATTGTTCGCCGCAAAGACATTAATTAAACAATAATTTCTTCCAAGATAGGAGTGGATCAAATAATGCACAGAGTACGGCAAACAGTTTGTGAGATGAGAGGATGATTCTGGGAAACAGTGTCAAGCCAAGAACTCTTTAGACTCTCGTTGGGCACCTGCAGTCACAGTCTATACACATGGAAGAGTATAGAGCAATTTGAATGAGAGATTATATCTGAGTTTGGGGGTTTTGTTTTCATAAGTGTGCTCTGTAAAGAATGGTTTGCCTGGGTATATATATGAGAGAAATGCTAATGGAGGGAATCAACAAGGACTGTTCCAGGGGAGCCTGCTGTAACGGGTCCCCGTAGAGTTAGGGATTCAGCGAGACTGCCTGGAACTCAATTACAGCGAAGCCAGGCTTTCTGCCTTCTCTTAACTTGACTGCAGCCTGTGGCCAGTGGGCAGCATCAGCTCCACAGTGGCGAGGAGTCAATATTCAGTTACAAACACCTGTCCAAGAAGTCATGGGGTCATTTTTGATTAGCCTTCCCAATTCTGGACATAATGGAGCAGAATCAGACAGGCTTGTGAGCGGCATCTATTTACACACAGGCAGGGCTTTGCTGTTTTCCTGGACAATCATTTTTCCCGCATTTCCTGGAGGAACTCCTGGAATCACAAATCACAGTTTGCGGCTCACCCTGGGTAATGAGTCATTGGATGGAATTTCATTTGGTAGATTTAAAGAGAGTTAGTGTTGATCTATGAAGCCAGATGATTTAAGAAATTGAAGCAGTAACAAGTAAATTGCTTTTCTCTTGTACTGCAAAATGCTTTCTAGGCGTTTTTGGCTTTTCTTTTTAAAATGGATTTATAATACCATTTCTCTCCACCTCAAGGCTCAAGTAAACCTCTTTGCTCTGATGAATGCTAAATGCCTCCTCATTTCCCACAAACAGATCGTCCAATAGAGTTTTTAATATCTCATTTTAGACTGTGGGAGCTAGAATTTTTAATTCTATAGAAAACACAAATGAATACACTTTTTCTTTTAGAGACTTTATTTCTTCTGACTTATCTCATGAAAAAACTATGTATAACCAAGTTGAAATTCCCTAGTCTTGTAATTAAGACTTGCCGCTAACCAACCCACACTCACTTGCCTTTCTTCGTTTGTTCATCTGGCCAGCAGTAGGGAGGGCTTAGGATCTGCCCTGCAGTGTGCTAGCTACTAGAGGGGTACAGAAAAGAATAAACCCAGCTGCTTCCTTCAAGCGACTCACCGGCCATTGAGCAGGACAGATACGCAAGTGGACACTTACTGTAAAATATGTTGAACCTGTGTTCAAGTGTGTGCAAAGTGCTGTGGGAGGAAGGGAGGCTGCTACCTCTGACAGCAAACGGTACCTTGAGGGAGGCTGGAAAGGAGAATTTCCCTGCCTGGGCGGTGGCGGATCAGAGAGGCTCCAAAATGGGCTTTTCTGTCTTCATATATTCTCTTTCTATCCTTCCCCTTGTGGGCACATGCCCCCTCCTCCATCATCCTCAAAGTACTGTGTTGCCAGGAGCCTTGAGAGTCAGGCATGCTTAGGGACAATTGCAAGTGACACATGAAAAAGATCTTTGCATTAACTCTTTGAACATCACAGAAACTCCACAGAAGTGCAACCAACTTGGTCTTGAGCTCATTGAGGGCAGAGACTGTATGACTCAGTGTTTGTGACCCCAGAGCTCAGCACGAAGTGTTGCCAATGCTTGATGCTCACTAGATGTTTCAAGCTGCCAGAAAAAAAAAAAGTGTCATGGGAGTCTGGAGGAGGGGACAGCTAATCTCATACAGGGACTCTGGAGCTGTGCTGAAGAATGTGTAGGGATTAATAAGATCGAGAATTTGAAAGCGTATTTGGGACAGGTCAGGGTCCCTGCTACCGGAATATGTGAGGCATTGAAACAGGAGAGTGAAATGAATATAGCAGATTTCTTATCGGTCTGGTTCTCTAAACCACAGGGGCTCCTTGGTGAGCCTGGAGTTTGGTGGCTACGAAGAGACGCATAAATGTATGAGAATTAAATTCATACAGCTACAATTAGATGAGGCTTCCAGGAAGATGCTGAGGCGAGGAGTAACGGTCGGGTATTGTTTAAGTGAGCAGCTGTCATTACTGGATTGTGATCGGAGACGGCAGTGGGGGCTCTGCAGGTTGTGTTTGATGTAATTGGTGCTGCGTCCTCCTCCATCTGTGACACTGCTCATCCACGTAGCTTTACATCTCATATGTATTTTCCTCCATGGTGGCCTTTGTAAGACATAAGGTGAACAAACTGCTTATTAAGGTAAGACAATGGAGGCCTCATTTTAAAAAGGTTAAGATGTACTCAAAAGTGTCAGGGCATCCAGGAATCATTAACAGTGTATGGAATGCACAGCCTGGTATTTTCCAAAGGCCACCCTAACCTTTTCAAGTATGGAGCAGGCTAAAAGGAATGGATTTCCTCACCATTTGATGAGAGAAGAAATCTTTCTTTTAAATGCTTATTTTTATTTGCTCGCTGAAAATCATCTCTGTGGAGCTCAACACCAGGAAATGAATCCTGAACATTTTAGCAACTCACTTAAAATACCATTAGAAAGCACGTGGGTTATTAAAAGCTGAAAACAAAGGACGAGGAGCCCTCTGGCACTAATAACACCTAGAGAGAAAGCAGGAGCCACCTATGCCCTCATGTTTGCTAAAAATGTCTTTGAATTTAAACTCTTCATTGTTAAGGAGGGAAGCTTAAGTTTTGCCAAACCCTTTTTTCCCCCTTTAAGTACACCCACTTTTCCATGTAATTGGCTCAACACTGCTATTTGCATAATTGTCATATTTTTCTGCTTCCCAAGAGGTCTGTTAAGCGTAAAGGTGAACTACAAAGCTTTGACAAAGTGCACATTTATGTGTGATGTGCAATTCTCAAATCATGAAGACAATTATATCGTTTCCATTGAGTTTATCTTCCATTTGGAAACCAAGTATTCAAATCTAATTGCTCCTGAGCCGGGTTTAACCTGCTTTCCTTTAACGTGGCCAGAGAGCAATCCCCTGAGCCTTGGGTCTTCAAATGATGTTGTTGCCACGGGCCCTGACTTTATCAATGACTTAAAGCAAACGCATTTTTCTTTAAGCTTTGGTTTAACAATAAGATTTTTTAGTTGGAATCAGGGATTTCATCACAGCTGGGCCACGTGTTAGCTATGAGGTCTCAGACAAATCCTTTAACTTCTCAAAGTCTCGGATTGTTGACCTGTAAAATGGAGATATCTTTAACTCACAGAGGTATTGGGTGTTCATGTATAAGGAATTATGTTACCCAGGTCTTGGTACATAGTAGGTGTTCTAATAAATATATGATATAATCTCTTTCCTTCTCTTTTGTAGAAATTGAATGGCATTTAAATGAATGAGAGGGCTTGGATTTTGGCATGAGGAAGGCCTGGATTTGAATTCTGCCTCTACCACTTTTTGGGGGGAGAAGGGACATAGAGGCTGTGTGATCTTGGACAGATTACTGAGCATGGGGGTCTTGGTTTCTCTGTCTGCCCTATGGGGATAGATAATATAAATATGTACCTCCTTTGTGTGTGAGGATTAAATGAGATAGTGCATATAATAGCATGTAAATGCTCACTGAATGTTTCCTATAGCTAGTATTATTATGTCCTTAACAGCGGTCATTATCAGTTTTGGGTTACTGCAGATGATGACCTGAAAACTCATGTTCCCTTCAGATTTGCTGGATTTTGCCCCATCACTTTTCATATTCAGAGAGGATGGAATGTGCAACTTCCCTTCCTGTGAATGCCCCTGGAAGCCTCTTGCCTGCTTCCTTCCTGAGTGGGGGACTAGATTCTCACAGGTTTCCTGATTGCTGTGTGCTTCTGGCTGCAGCCCCAGGGCATCAGATGGCACTGCAGAGTGGAGGAATGATATTCTGTGTGTGATAGTGATCAGATCAGGAAGATAACAGGACACCAGGCATCCGGCATCTGACAGCTTGTCACACAAGTCACTTTCGAGCCCTAGTTTCCCCTCGACAAGGTTAGCCACTCATGCCAAGGGTTCCATGGGAGAATTCTAGCTGAGCAGTAAACCCTGACAGAGAGAGAAATATAGGCTGGCAGGAAGGCTGGCGTTGCCCTGTCACAGGCTGGGTCTTGCATTCATATGAATGAATCTCTCATCAATCATTTCTGTACCCGGACCAATGCAACTTGAACTGATCAGAATAAAGGGAAGTGGAAAGTATCTAAATTTCCAATGACAAGTAATTAAATATATTATCATAAATGTATTTGATGTACTATTATGTAATCATTATTTTTAAATGAAAACTTGGTAATTAACATTAGAAAATTTTTATGTTGTTAGCTGAAAAAAACATAAAAATATTTAGAATAATAAAAAACTTAAAACAGCAACAATAGGCACATCTACAGAGACAGAAAGTAGATTAGTGGTTGCCTAGGATGGGGGGATGATGGGTGAGGGGGGGTCTGGGGTTTCTTTTGGGAGTGATGAAAATGTTCTAGTATTGATTGTGGTGAGGGTTGCACATATCTGTGAATATATTAAAGAACATTGGATGGTACATTTTAAATGGGTGAATTGTATATTATGTGAATTATATCTCGATAAAGCTGTTAACAAAAACAATAAATCTTATACATAGAAAAACAGAATGGAAAGAATTTACCAGAAAGCTAACAGTGGATATAATTTGGTGGTGAATTGTGACTTTTTTCTGTATTTTTCTATATTTTCCACAGTGATCACATATGTACTTTAATATTTTATAAGAAAAAACTATTTAAAAGGCAGATAAAAGTGAATTAATATCAACTTTTTCTGCTCAAAGAATTTAAAGTGTAAATAATAAAATATAAAGGATACAAATTATTTTTACACTGAATGAAAATTTAGCATAAAGTATATGTCCCTGTGTACTCTGGGTTAAATGACAATACTCAACATTTTCATTAATATTCTAGCTTTTAATAAAATTATCAGACATAATGGTCGATACAAAACACAAGACAAATGTTGGAAATGGGGGAAATCAGTGATAAATACCATAATCTTAATAATTTTTTTCCTCAGAATTAATGTCCATCATGGTTTAGATTTAGAGCTTTCAGAATGTAAAATAAAAATTCTCTTTGTAATTGGAGGGGAGGAAAAAAATTTTATGTTACTCTCTTAGGTTCTGTTCCTGAGACCTGCAAATTAGACTGACAAAGGACAGATTAGCAGGAGCAAAGGCATACAAATTTTATTTGGTGTTAATATTTTACATTTTACACGAGTGGAGCCCTTCATGGAAAAGAAATAAAGACCCAAAGAGATGGTTAAACCTGGGGGCTTCTATACCATTTTAGCAAAGAGTGGTATAGTTGTGGAGAAGTGACAAGACAAAGGAAAAGGGATTTGGGCTTTGAATGGTGGTAAATTGTGGGAAGGCAGATACGTGGGGGAGACTAATAGAAGATAAAGTTTATTTTGGTAACCTTGGTTTGTGTAGACCTATCTCGGTGCTGACTTTCTGTCTCCAGTGGTAATACTTGTCTCGTCTTCCTGGTATGGGAGAGTAGAGGAGGACCCCTTCACAACAGGAAATGTACGCCCTGCTTTTGGGCAGAAAGGGGAAGGGCAGAGGGTTCCTCTTGTGTCTACTCTTTCTCAGTTGCCTTTAGCCCAATATAATCCTTACGCCAAAGTGCATATTTTGGGGTGGTGTATTCTGATTCCCTTCATAATCATAATGCACCCCAAATTTACATGTCTTGACCTTAAATCCATTTTATAAATTTAAGCAAGAATTATATTAGCCTATAATAGAACATTCAGATAAGTGATCTTCAAATGATTAGTACTTAAGTACTGGTGGGAAGATGAACTTTTTCAAGTGAATAATTTGATAAAATCTAGTCTTTCCATTGAAGTTTAGTTCTGAAGGTTAATGACTCCCTAGCTATCCGTCCCCTCCCTGTGGTAACATTATTGTGCTTTGTCTCCTATAATTTTGTCTTCTTCGGCCTACCCATACATAAAACTTTTGGTTGTTCCACAATTTCTTCAGTTAAATAACTCAAGTCCTAAAAACTGCAGAGAGAGGAAAATGTGCAAAGTTATCATATTTATACACCACCAGACCCTTTCCAACATTACTGCCATGCTTTTTATACTGAAAGGCAAGGAACAGCTGCCTTGCTGTACTTTGGTGTCCAACTCAGCTGTTTCATATTCATCCTGTTGCTTTAAGCATCTGTTGACAGGTGGGAAAGCTCACTGTGAAGAGAAGCATTGTTGCCTTGGGTGGCTTCTGCCTAAGACAGGCCTGACCCCTTTGTTTGCCCCTGGAACAGAACATGTGCGTTCCTCCCAGCCCTCATTAAGTACAGCTGTTGGGTACATTTTAGGAGCTGAGAACCATTTCTGAAGCATCTCCATTTTGAGAACTGAGGGGCAGTGTCCAGATTGTAGTTGGACAAGGCCTGTGTGCTGTGGAATGTCTGTAAGTGGCTGGGCATTACTGAGGAGCAACCAACATGTTATTAGTCCTCCTGGTCTCAGAATTAGAGCCTTTCAGTTGAATCCCTTCTTAGGCTCCCATTTCGTACCAGAGAACCTAGAAACTGAAAGGCTCTTTTGTTGGAACCCTTCATTTTACAGATGAGGAGACTGATGTTCGGGTTAGCTAAACGTCTTGCTTTTAACAAAACCAGTTAGTGGCATTTTGTCTGCCTATATAATAACATCACAATATTTCAGAGTTGTTTCTTGGCCTCTTTTTGTCAGGTTTCTGGAAAACCTTTTCCTCATGTTTATGATTTGGGCCTTAATACAGCATATTGAAATTATAGATTGGTCACAGGATTTATAGTTGGGTTTCAGAGACCTAAAAGGAAAAAAGGTTCTGGAAAAATAAAAATCCTGAGTGTTTTTTTGATACTTGTTCTTCAAAATCTTTAAGATAAAACAAAACAATTCTTAGCATCCCCCCCACTACCTTCTGTTGTATTCTTTGTATGTCACCATTTGTATGCACAGTGGTAGAAACATACATGTGGATTAATGGAATTTATGTATTCACTGGGGGTGAAATGCCCTGGAAATTTCTGCATTGGGTGTAAAAACTTGGGCCTGGGGACCCCTCTAATGACTTTTCAAGAGCAGTTCTTTACAGAGCCCAAGTCTTCAATCTTGTAACCAGACCATCAACCCCAGTGACAGCCCACTCTGAAGGAGGCCTCAAAAAGACAAGGTTCAGGCTCTTTCTAATGGCTTTAGCTAATGGAAAACCTGTAGGGGAAAAGTGAAATTGTCTTCAAACTTCATACAGGTAGAAAGGAGAAAATCTCTAAAAGTTATGAAAAGTGACAGAAATTTAAAAATTTTTGTGTGGAATGCAAGAAGTGGCAGGAGATGATGAAAAACACTTGAAAAGTGCTTGCTTTTCTTGTAGGCAGTGAAAAAATGTGAGTCTCAACTTGCTTGCCTCTGGATCACTCACCTAGCAAAATAAATTAAGACCAGATCAAAACTTCTTAGGAAACGGCAGGGATCTGAAGAACAAACCTGGTCATCTGAAGCTTTACTTCTGTGGTCGTTTCCCCTTTTTAGACACTGGGTCCCTGGTCTCATATCCATCCTCAAGAGGTCTATATGATCCAGGGGATCCAGAGACCCCTTAACATTTGCATTGTTGTCATTGCCTCTTTCTCTAAATTTGATGGATTTATGTAAATGTGCTCTGGAAAATATTTAATGCATGGTACTAATATAAGAGAATCCATGTAGGGTGTGGTGTTACCTTGAGCAGTATTTTGTTAAGCTAATGTTCATCTTTCTGGCTTCATACCAAAGACCCTGGTGCAATTGTGGACCATTCTGAGACCCATAGGTTCCCTATCCCTTGATTTTTTTGGAAAACAGTGTATTTCGTAGAAAACACAGGCAGTGTATATGTTGTGCACAGACACAAAGTGATACTAAGACAACCTTAGGACAGAGATTCATAAAAGAAATGATCTCAGATTTCATCATCACAGCATAAATATTGTTATCATTGTGTGGTGTTCTCCGCCTTTTTTGTTGTCTGTGTTTCTTTTGTCGGGACAAGTCATAATGTACAAACAGGGTTTTGTATCCTGCTTTTTCAACCTGACACTCACAAAACATAACCTAGTCTCTCACAAGCAAGTACATCTATTCAGTTATTTGTTTGACCATCATTTGGCACATAGTTTTCCTCATGTTTCAGATTATTTCCTTAGGAGAGACACCAGAAATGGGATTACTGAGTCAAAGATTCTGAATCTATTTTAAGGCTCTTGATACATGGTGGCTAATTGCTTTCCAAAAGAGCTGTGCCAGTTGACATGGCTGGCAGCAGCAAGGCCTGAGTCTTCCTTTAGGCCTGTACATGGGTACAGTTAATCATTTAAAACATGCTTTTTAAATGAGATATAACTTACATACAGTAAAGTGCACAAATCTTCAGTGCATTAGCTTGGTGAATTTTTACATATGTGCATCTGTGTAAATGCTACCCAGATCAGGATATACTTGGATATATATGATATTTCTAGCATCCCCAGAAGGGTCCTTCCTGCCTTAGTCAGTATCTACCCCCTCTCCGAGGTAACTATTATTCTGAAAGTCCCTCATTTTTCAGTGATTTCTGAAAGTTTCTTCTCTCATCTGAAATGAATTGACAAGTGATCTCTGAGAGAAGATCTTCGTGTCCTTGGCTCCACCCAGCCTTCTGCCGCCCCACATTGGGAGGCCTGAGGAGCTCTGCGTGATCTTTATTTCATTTCGGCCCAGTTGCCTGTACTGAGCTTGGTTTATTCTGTGCCTATTGTCTTAGGATCACTTTGTGAGTGTGCACAACATATCCGCTACCTTTTTTTTCCCCCAAGAATGAAGAAAAGCACTGCCATCTGTTCTGAACCATATGAGGTAGCAGGTAGGGTGATGAAGAAGGTGTGTTACAGAAATAAAGCAGAAGTAATGCTGACTTTAAATGAAACAAACCCCTTAAATGCTCCTCTCTGTCTTTCTATAGATGAGTTACTGTAAAACAGAGAGTGTGTGCAGTGCTTGGTTGGCAGATCTTGCACTACTTTGCCGAGGCAGAATGGCACTGTGTACTGAAGTCCCTAGGAAGTAAATTTAAAATGGCGTCTTCCAGGGTGAGTAGGACGGGGCTGAGGAAATGGTATGTTTGTGTTGGTCAGTCCAATTTGAAATGTGGGTTCAGAGAGCGAATACTCACTTGCTGAGACTAATTGGTCATTTTGGTGTTGATTTTGATGAAAAGCATGGCTTCTAATTTTCCATGAGCACTTTATTCAGCTGCCTTCATCTTTGCTGAGATGGACTGGCCCTTCATGGGTTAAAAAGCACCTGAAATCCTCTCTAGTAACAAGACAGAGATCAACATCAAGGTTAGGAACATCATGGGCAAGAACTTAGGGTTCAGCAGTGGTTGCAGGTATAAATTGCAGGTGTCCGGGTTAAAAACCAAGACACCTAAGCCCAAAATGAAATACAAGGGAGGGAATTAACAGTTATGGAGCGTCTCCAATCAGCCGAGTACAATGTTAGGTGCTTTCATATGCAGTAACTCATTTAATATTCACAGAAAGATAGTAAGGATATTATCCCCCTTTGCAGGTGAGGAAATTGAAAAATGCCCAGAGTCTCACAGCCACCTTTCTTCTTTCCCACCCCCTCTTTTCCCGCTATTGATACATTCCAAGATGCTCATCCTCCTCCTGTTTTCCTTCTTCTCATCCTTCTCGTTCTTTGCTATAACATCCTGTGCCATAAGAAATGGTCTCTTATCCAATGTGGCATGCCCTTCAGGGTCAGCTCCAGTCTTGATTCCCTTATAAAGCCTTCCCCAACACTGTGGAACATAGTAAGCCTGTGAGCATATGACCCTTGAGTGTTAGAACTCTATCTGATAGCTTTTGTGGACCCTACAGCACTGCATGCACAGAACACTCAACAATTCCTAGGCTTGAATAATGCTGTGACAAAAACAAGGTTCTGATTAGGAAGACTGCTTTTGTAGCCACTGTTGGCATAAAAGTACAAATGGTCTTTTTGAATGTACCAAGAGCTCCTGAGTGATTTCTGATCAATGGAAGCTCCTTAGTTCCCCAACTACTGCCTTAAAATCAATATCATCATCCAACACTGATCGTTCAGTTTGTTCCTTTGCCACCCTCCCCACTCACATGCATAAACCACTTGACCATATTTTATTTTAGTATTTCACCAGGGAACTTTCAAGCTTCTTAATTAATAACAAAAACATATCAAGCAGGAAAGAGATGGCCTGACTATAGCACATTCCTTTACCAAGTGCTCTGCAGACAGGTCCCCATCTGGCATACGCATCGGGAGCTCCCATTCTCTCCAAGGACCTGTGAATAGTTCACACATAGCGTGCTAGATCAGAATAGACATGAAATTCAAACACCAGCAGGTTGTTATAGGTGTTCTCTGAAAAGAACAGTGGTAAAATAATTAGTGTGTCTAATTATCAGTGTGTTCACGTGCTTTGTATTTTCAAAGGGCCACAGCAGTGCTTTACAATAGAAATATAATGTGTGCCACATACATAATTTTAAATTTTCAAATAGTCACATTAAAAAATATGAAAAAAAGTGAAAAGTGAAATTAATTTTAATACTATATTTTATTTAACCTAATATATCCAAAATATTATCATTTTAACATGTAAGTAATATAAGAGATATTTTACATTCTTTTTTTTGTATAAAGTCTTGGAAATCAGGTGTGTAATTTATACTTACAACACATCTCGTTTGGGACTGGCCACATTTCAACTGCTCAATAGCCATATGTGGCTACTGGCTACCACATTGGACAGCACAGGCCCAAAGAAACTTCTAGCAGAACTTTTCCTATAAAGATGGAGCTAGGTTTGTTTATAGGCAAATAAAGAAGAAAGTGTATTTGTTGGACTGCTGCTCTATGCTAGGCGCTAAAGGGGGAGATGGAAGAGCGCTGTCCAATCTCTGCCATCAAAGCAGTCAGACATGAAAAATGAAGTCATTCTGGTTGTAATTTATAATGTGCCCAGCTACAAGACAGTTTTTGTGATTAATTCTCAAGCAAATGATTTAGGTAGTAAAGGACTGTGTGTTTAGAGGAAAAAGTAATCCTTGCTAGTTGAAGTGGTCAGGGGTATATCATGGAGGACAAGGGACCTTGGAGAAATGTAATACTTATCTGAGATGAAGAAAGGGAGAGGAGGGCCGGCCGTGGCTTAGCGGTTAAGTGCGCGCACTCCGCTGCTGGCGGCCCGGGTTCGGATCCCGGGCGCACACAGATGCACCGCTTCTCCGGCCTCGGCCGCGTCCCACATACAGCAACTAGAAGGATGTGCAGCTATGACATACAACTATCTACTGGGGCTTTGGGGGGAAAAATAAATAAATAAAAATCTTTAGAAAGGGAGAGGAAACAGTTCAGGCGAGGGGTACAGCTCGAGCAAAGGTTAGAGGGTTGGTTAAGCACCAGAAACATTGTAAGACAGTGAGTGGATTAGCTTGTCTGTAACTGAGAGTTGACATAAAGGGAATTGTAGAAAGAGAGGTGAGATTTCTTTTGGCCATATTACAGAGAGGTAAAATGTATAGGGAGATGGCTAAGATGCCTCACTTGATAGCAGTGATGAAAATAAAAAAAGCAGCTAGCATTTGAGTGATTAAAGGTTAGTCCCTCTACTTTCTATGTATCAGGTCATTGAATCTTACAATGAGAAAGCTGAATCTCTAGAGAGGTTGATAACTTGTCCAAGGTCACACATCTAGAAAGTTGGCAGAGCAAAATTTTGAATCTAGATCTGAGTCCAGGGCATTCACGTTAACCATTAGCAGTTATGCTCCTAAGAATGTTGGGGACAGTGATCTGTATGCTTTGTGTAACGGGAGGCCCCCGCCTCTATTGGCAAAGGCACCACAGGGATGCTGAGGTACCACCTTGACATATAACAGACTCTCTAGGCCATGGATTCTTTGCAGTTTGTGTCTTCTGAAGAGATCCAAATGGGCCCAGTGTTATGATGCCTCTGAGCGTTGACTGATGTCATTAAACTCAGGTCTTTATAACCCAGTGTCCCATTAGTTGGTTTCTTCCCTTCCGTCTCCTCAATACCTCAAAGTTATGCTAGAATACTGGGATCTCAGAGACCGTTTAGTTCAATGCGCTGATCTTCTAGAAAAAGGAAACTGAGGCCCAGAGAGGAAGGGACTTGCTCAGAGTCACACAGTTTTAGAAGTGGCACAGCTGGGGCCCACATCAGGGTTCTTTACACCCAAAGAGCTACGCTAACATTTTCCAAAGGCCTTCTCAGTAGAAAACAACATATTCAGATTACGCAATGTATTTCAGTTACTCTGAGTGATTGTTTTAGCTGTCTAAGTTTCTTTAACAATTGAAAAACTTTATCCATAGATGATAGGTATCCCTGAATTAAGAGACAGATTTCAGCAATGATTGCTATAAAATGAGTTTCTGGTAAGTGGACCCCATAGTCTTATGAATTTTGATAAAATCAGATGTCCTTCAAATGGAAAAAATGTTGACCCTGCTGAACAGAATAAAATTATGCTTATGAATGCAGCAAATCTTTAAAACTCACGTTTAAAAGAAAAGCATTGACTTTTTAAATTAAAACCTTATTCTGAATACAGTTCCAGTCGGAGAACAAATCGTAGAGTAAAAATACTTAGAGTTAAAAAAAAATACTCAGATGACCATAAAGTGGAGGCCAGGCATTCTGGCAGGCGTTCAGGCTGCCTTTCTTATCTGCCGAGCTGTTCACAACACAGGGTGGTCAAGCCCTCTAGGTGTGGCCTCAAAAGTCCCACCACTTTTAATTCCTCTACCTTTTTTCTTCTGACCTCTGGCATCATTTAACTTTACGGACTAATTTGCCCAATAACACAGTGTTTGTTTTTCTACTTTCCTTGGAAGAAATAACAGCCTAGAAAGCTAGGGCCTGAAAGAGCTGGTTGCTACTTAATATTTGCTGCTTATCCTCGTATCTGCTGAGACCTGGTGTTTGTCATACACTTATGCAGTGCGAGGAGGGACCAAAAGAGGCAAAGGCAGTCCCTGCCATAGTGAAGCATAGTCATTTTAGAGAACAGAACGAAAAGCACAAAGCAATTAACAAACAGAAAATAATACAAGAGTGTGTTGAACGTTGTGGTACAGACCTTAGGTGTAACTGAACTAGATTGCTTCTGTGTTAACATCGAGAGATTGGTCCATGTTGACCATTCCATTTCTAAATTTCTCAGGGAGGGACAAGATGGCAAAGTTCAGGCCCCCCAATTTACCAAATGTAGGTTCTCTTTAAGCATGAAGAATACTTCTCCCTAGAGGAGTGTTCCTAAAGTGAGTTCTAGTCCCATGAGTTTTGTACATAAAAAGGACTCTGTAGTCAAATAATTCATTACATGCCCTCCTTTTGGAAATTTAAGAGAGACATTAGTATATTAAAGGCCTTTAGAAGTCTTGCAGTTCTGAAACTTTGACTTTAATCCAGTATTAATCAAACTGATCTGCATACAGAACCTTTATTTCATAACCCATATCTCATGGACCTTGTGGTATCCAGCAGAACACACATTTGGAAATGTTGCCCTGCAGTGACAAATGGCTAACTGTCTGATTTGGTTACAGTTCTGTCAGTCCCTGGACATTCCAGATGGAAGTCTTGAGCAGGAAGTAAGAAAGAGAAACTAGCCCAAGCTATTTTAACAACAGGCCTCTGACTGAAACAACCTCCCTGTGTGTGGTTGATAAACATTTTCCCTCTCTTAAGGGAAAATCATGCACAGAAACAAGCACATATAAATAATTTACCAAGCTGTAATATGCTATAAATAACAAGCCTACTAAATAATGAATTAACCCAACTGCTGATTCATAGGTAATTGTCTCTTGTAAAGCAGCATTTTTATGGATTTTATAGCTTAGTTAATATCCACTCATATTTCATTGGGACGGTTCAGGTGAAGTATTGGGATAATAATCCGGATATATTTGAAAGTGATATAGCACTTATCAGGAGTCCAGGCAGAGCCTGGGGAGCTGCCAGGATCCCTTCCTTTTAGCCAGAGCCTGAGGGGCGCTTGTATTGGGCCTTTCTCTTCTCTTTTCTCCACGGTCTCAGTTTGCCCAGCTCCTCAGTTTAAGCCTGAAATGCTGCCCTCTCTGAGACCATGGGCAGGGATGAAGGTAGAGGTAGCTCTGGACCAGTGGAGGGAAGGGAGACAGAAATCAATTTGGCCTACCGGACAGAGCTAGCCCTTCTGAGATACCATGACATAAGTACACAGATTCTGGAGCTGAACTCTTGGTAGTTTGAACTTTACTCTATCTCTCATTAACTTTGTGACCTTGGAGTCACTTAAACTCTCACTGGCTCAGTTCCCTCATGTGTAAAACAGGGACAATAATTGTACCTACTTCCTCGAGTTGTTTTGAAGATTAAATGAGTTTGTACTGTCAAATGCTAGAACATTGCTTGACACATAGCATGTGCTTTTTAACTGTTATTATATTTATTAAAACATGACTGTTTTAGACTCTTCATTTTGGCTTTCTCCAGCCCCAGTGTTGGGCTCTGTGAACTTAGCTCCTGGGGGGTTGGAGGTTCTGGGTGGGGGGCCACCCAGATGCCTCCTCTTGCCTCCAAAGAATGGGAATGGGAAGTAGGAACTATGATTTCATTAGTCAGGAAAAACTACTTCTAACTTTCAGTTATTAAAAGTAAGAAATATTCCTTTATTTTAAAGGAACTTTATATATCTTTATTGGCGAAGGTTTTTTGGTAGGGAGGTGGCAAGAATTATCAGTCAAGTCACTTTGGAAAGGGGGAGATCTGAATTTCATAATCAAACCTTAATTTGTTAATGGGAACTGATGCCAAAGAAAGATGCTACTGTTCCCTACTTGCAGTGACACTGAGTGCCCTGGGACGTGGAGCATAGAAACAGGGCATCCTTATTCTTCTAGTTCCCCATAGGGTGGAGTGAGAGGAAGTGTCTTGTCCTCTATGCCATCACACCGACATTGCGAACCCTACCACTAGCCTAATGCCATTGAGTTCTGTGTGAATGGAACAGCAGCTCAGGCACTTGCTGCAACTTGTGGCTGATTTAAAGGCCAGTGATCATACCCACTTACCCCAGATATTCCTAGCAGTTATCAAAGCAGGCATTCATGCTTATGCAGCACCATAGATTTAGCTCAGTACAGGGATTCTTGACAGCAGCCATCTGAAGCTGCCTTTGCCCTCACCTCCCTGGATAGCTCTGCCATTTCGCTGTATGCTAGTCTTGTAGTTTGGTCTTCAGCCTGCTCTCTGACTCCTTTCCCACGTGTCACATGACTTCCTCAGATGCCTATCAGGAAGGCCACTTTTCTGATCTTCCTTTCTCTATCTTCTGAGCTCAGAAATCTATGGGATCATTCTTGGTCCTCTGGCTCCCCCCACCCCATCATCTACCCTAGCTTGAGGCTAGACCCATGGCAGTGCCCAACTTTCTGCACTTTAAGGTAGGAGTTATCACGTTGCCTTGGGTCCTGTTGTTGAGATCTTTCATCTGTCTATCTGATACAAATACAGTAGCAAGGAAGTAGGGGGCCTTTGGATTGACAGGGCTGGACTCTCTCAAACATTTTCTCAAATGCCTGGCACTAAGAGATACAGCCTGCTTACCTTCAATAGACCTCAGGCTGGGGAGGCTCAAGGTGCCTTCTAGGACAGCCAGTCTGCACAGTACCTTTTAAAAGAAGGGAAGAGCCACGCCCTGCTGCCTTGCAGCCTTCTCCCTTAGGCCTTAGAATTAAAAGCTTCACAGCCCACAATTATCGTTTGGCCAAGCCCCCCTCCTCACCCCTACCCCCGTGAAGTGGAAAGAAATACTGTGGCGTGACATTCACTTTGACAAAGCTCTTTTTTCTTTGCTCTACTTCTCAAAAAATGCCTAAAGGCATAAAAAACAGTTGCTAAGCTACTGGGTGGGCTCTATCAGTGTGTTTTGTTGCCATCCCAGCTTGAAGGACTCATATTATCACATATTCAGCAGCTTAAACTAAAGAAGAGAGGGAAGGTGGGTGTTGGAGAGGGCTCCTTTGTAAATTCCCTTGTCAGGTCAAGTGCTTGGCTTTGGGAATGCAGGTGACCTGGGGCATGTCACCTACAATTCTGTCTCCAGGTGGGAAAATAGGAGAGAGAATTTCTTCCTCATTCTCAAACTGGTCCAAAAGAAAATGCTGATTTGGGGCTTTGTCTTTATTTACATTTGTTTCAGAAAGGTCAACTCTCAAGGCGGTGTGGGTCACGCTCTTAGTTCTCGAAGCATTGTATTTTACGCACGTCACATGCGGTTGATGCTGCTGATGGAGCCTGAACCCCAGCTGGCCCTAGTGCGCTCTTAGTTCAATGTTCCAGAAAGCCTACAAAGCCAGACTTTCTGTACTTTTCGCCAGACTGTTGTGTTGTTTTGTATTTTGCTTTTTGGCTCCCGCATTTTCTTTTCAAAGCTGGGTGAATCCCAGGTTAAGCGAGTTTTCATTTAACAATATTCAGTTAACCTATAAATTCAGCATGTTTAGAACTTATACATGTTTAGAACTTGTTACTATATACAGATGCCATAGCCCCAACTGCTACTAAGGAATGCTTCCCCACTCCTAGTCCAAAGGCATTAACATGGAGAATGATGGAAAGAGAGGCTGTTTCCTGACACCACTTTGCAACATCGTCTAAATAGTTCATAATGGCCTCATCCATCCATCGTGCGTTGGTTCTCAGCGTGGGGACAATGGGAGCATTACTGACTTTAGGCTTGTTTTCATCAACTGGCTCATTCTGTGTAAAGTTGGGTTTAGAAAAAAATCGTATAAAAATTAATGCAGCCTGGGACACTCTTTGTGGAGGATACATTGAAAATACATCTTAAATAAAAACCCAGGAAATTGTCCCTTCTGTCTTTCACCTGTCAGAATAAGCAATAGAATTCTATAGCCCATTCAGTGGCATATTTAATTAAGCAACCTATCTGCTGAATGTGCTGGGGGTTGGCCGACAGTGCTTTTCACTGCTGATTTGGATGACAAAGGATGTGGTGAGATATTCAACAGTCTGGTGGAATGGAAAGAAACTCCCAATTGGTCACACCTACCTATTTCTCTTGGCATGTTGCATTAGCTCTGATAACACAGAAAATAGACTGGCTTTTATTTATTGGGAAAGTCACTGGACAGCAACCTCTCACCTTTGCTTTTCCACAGCGAGCCCTGACTGAGTTTTGCACACATTCCCATTATAGATGAATAGAGATTTAGCTGTAGGTTGGAAACTTGAGCTTGTAATTTTCAAAAGAAAAGACATTCAGGTGCTCATTCTAATCCCAATGCAGAACCTTTCCTGACCATCGTTCTTTGTTTTGGTGGGAGTTATTTCCTATCCCTGATGGATATTATTAGTATTAGTGACAGTTATGGAGTGTTTACCAGGCACATGTCAAAGCATTATATTCATTATCCCTCAGCACTCCTCTGTGGTGGATACTGTTACTATGCTATTTTGCAGATGAGGAACGTGAGGTTCAGAAAACTTAACTAACTTGCCTGTAGTCACACAACTAATAAGTGGTAGAGTCAG